>NC_092784.1:57921099-58277346 GCF_047496795.1 Chiloscyllium punctatum
GAATTCTCAGCCAGCCTTGTCAGTATGTAGCTCAGATCCTTTTGCGGAGTTGATTGGGTCCCGGGGAGAGAGGCTTGAATGACCCACAGCGCTTGCTTGATGGATTGTCAGATTGGGAAAGCAAGATAGTGCCATTTGTAATTCCTTCAGTTTGAGGTGAGGCCTCTCCAAGTGATTTGGTCACTTAGTGCACTCATTGGACTCAGAAGTAAGCCATTCAGCCCTTCAACATGCCCACTGTACAGATGCCAATTAGGGGCATAGGAAATCTGAGAGTTACATCATATAAAAACGATGGAGTTCTCGAACCCTAGAACACAGGAGGAAGCCTTGCGATCCATCTTGTTTGTTCCAGCTCACTTTAAGGGCTGTAAACTACCCCTACCCTCACCCATAGCCCTGCAATCCTGATGTTAACTGTGGGATTTATATTTTTAATGAAGTATTATTTATCGTAAGTTTGAGTTTCTGGTTTTTCAGTTAGTAACTGGTGGGCTTTTTGTCCGTCTAAAGTTAATAATTAATTCATGAATATTTCTGTAGCTATGGTGATATCTTTTATAATGGCTTTGAGATCTGGTCTTTGAGTCCTGTGCATCACTAAATAACTTTTCAACATTTCAGACTGTATTGCGACCCAGCTAGGAAAATAATTAGTCCTTGTGATTTTTTTTTAGAGATTTTTGGAACTTTTTAAAATAAGATTAATAGAAAACTTAAGAGTTATAACTTTCCTACAGCTTAGAGAAAGAGACCTTTTATACTTGGAGTGGAGCAGTTCTGTGAAATCCTTGGAATAGGTTGGCTGTTGAAAGCAGTGGGCCTGAGAAGGGGATGAAACATATTAATGGTTTGGAGATGCCGGTGTTGGACTGAGGTGTACAAAGTTAAAATTCGCACAACACCAGGTTATAGTCCAACAGGTTTAATTGGAAGCACTGGCTTTCGGAGCGTGGCTCAGACAACCACCTGATGAAGGAGCAGCATTGCAAAAGCTAGTGCTTCCAAATAAATCGGTTGGACTATAACCTGATGTTGTATGATTTTTAACAAAGAAAATATATTGAACTAGATACACTCAGAGTGAAGAGTTAATGTTAGCTCCAGACCAGAGTGTTGGAATACAACCCTGAAGTGGTTACCTAAAGCTGAATGTGTTGAAGCTCAAATGTATGGTAGCCCTGGAAAGAAGCCATATCCAAATTCAATCTAAACCACCCATACAACCTTGCCATGGTAGATGCTGCAAGACATGACACAGTGTCGACACGGATATCACCCACCAAGTACACCACAGGGACTCATGTAACTCGGCCAACATTGTCTATCTGATACGCTGCAGGCGTATCTGATGCCCTAAGACATGGTACATTGGCGAGACTGAGCAGAGGCTACGGCAACGGATGAATGGATTCCGCACAACAATCAACAGACAGGAGTGTTCCCTCCCAGTCAGGGAACACCTCAGCGGTCTGGGACATTCGGCCTCGAATCTTTGGGTGACCGTCCTCCAAGGCGGACTTCAGGACAGGCAACAATGCAAAGTGGCCGAGCAGAGGCTGATAGTCAAGTTCACTCCCCATGGGAATGGCTTCAACCGGGACCTTGGGTTCATGTCACACTACACACATAAACACACACACACACACACACACATACATACATACATACACACACACACACACACACACTCCTACAGACATACACACACACACCACACACACACACACACACTCCTACAGACATACACACACACACACACTCCTACAGACATACACACACACACACTCCTACAGACACACACTCCGACAGACCTATACACTCACGCAGACCCTCTGTCATACACAAGCTCTCTCTCACATGGTCACACATATACTCCCACACTCCCACCCACCCACACACCCTCTCACAGACTTATACCCCTTCACACTCACACTCATACACGTACACACACACTCTCACACTCATACCCCTGCCCCCCCCCACCCCCCGCACAAACACACCCACATGCACACACATATAAGTTTGTAGGGTGAATTTGTACTTGCAGAATTACATTTTATTTTGCTCAAAAACTGCATGAATCCATGTGAGATTCTGTAAATCTCTTTTTTAGATTAGAATCAGTCTGAACATTGGGGCACGAGCAGTCTCAAATAGGGCACCTCACACCTTCAATGCATTATCTGGGCCGACATGGCACCTATTGTTAAAGGTCACTTGAGAATGTAACCTTAAACAAGTTCTAGGATTTACATGTGAAAGAACTGAAACCAACAGGGTCATTCTAAAAGATGAGAGACTTAACAAACAATCCAGGTCTTTTTCAATATATAATTTCAGTTACGTCACTATGCAAACTTTTGCTGTAAATTCTGTGTCTTATGATATTATACTCCACAACCACCTGATGAAGGAGCAGTGCTCCAAAGGCTAGTGCTTCCAAATAAACCTGTTGGACTATAACCTGTTGTTGTGTGATTTTTAACTTTGTAGACCCCAGTCCAACATCAACATCTCCAAATCAATTTAAATTTGCAATTATAAGTGATTTGAATCTATCAAGAGGTAAGATTTAAGGATCCTGGTGTGAGTACTGTATGGACAGTGTTTTTGGTATTATACCAGGAGTGTGTTTTACCTACTATACAAAAGTTGCTTTGTTTATTTTAAATTTATAAAGAAGTGTATTGGGATTAATGAGATTATTACTTTATTCTGTGTTTACAAAAATCTTTAAATTGATATTATAAGTAGAGAGTGGGGATTGTTCCATTTAATCTTAATTTCTTTTGTTGTTAAAGAAACATCTGCAGCACTGCATGCTTATGGTTCAGTGAGAGATCGCTTTGTTAAAATCAAAATATGATCTATCAAGCCTGGTTTCAGTCTGGGATCTGACTTGTCTGGTAATAACATCAGCTAGGATATTTTTTCTTCTTTCAAATATATCTTGAATTCCCTTTTAAATAGGCAGTGTATTGCAGAACCAGTTAGAAAGTGATATCCCATCGTAAGGAGGATTTCTGACAACAAAAGCAGACTTCACTGTTGATGTCCATAACCCTACAGGCAACGTGACTATTCATGACCAGCGTCAACTCCAGTACAGGCTTCCAAGTTGTGGTCGAGTCCTCATCTGAGCTTTTCGAAAATGTCTACTTTGACATTTGCTTTCAGCTGCATATATGAGTTGCTTCCCTGTTGGATTACTGGCCAACCACGTCTGTCACTTATCGTTCTACTCAACAAAACCATCACTTAACGATCTTGTCACATTGCTGAAGACTACCTGCCTCGCTCTCTCTCTTTGCAAGTGTTTAATATCAGCTGGGAAACTCACTGAATTAATCATCCCAAAATCTGCCCTTGCTCTAAAGCAGCCTCTACAGAATCAGAAGCGTCACTTACAGTTCCAACACCAAGACTTGAAGCTTAGCTACTCACACCGATGTTGTCCCATCATTCAGGATTGAGACATAAACGCACAAAAAGAGCCATTTTCACTTATCCATTCAGAAAAGGAACAAAGTCCCTTACCCTATTTCAGATTATCTAATTGATTCTTCAATGATTCGAGGATTTTCAGTCTGCTACCCAAACAAAAAACTCCCAAATGCTCTTAACACAAAAAATAATTCTTCCCAACATCGAAGTCAATGTCAAGCTTTGCTGGACTTCCTTGGGTTTATGTTCATCTCCTCACTCCAGGGATTTACATGTTGATTTGGCGCGTTGTTTCCCCATACCATTCCACATCTCTTTGACGTCTGTAACCCCTCCCACCCAATTCCAACCATCCACTCCTGTCACTTTCTTTAAGTTGGTTCAACCCCTTATTGTTCTTTAATGGGTTCCATGATGTCATGGCCATGAGCAAAGACCTGGACTACTGTCTGTGTTTCCCACCTAGCAATCCAATGGGACTTTCATTGCCAACTCCTTTACCCCTTCAGCTCAATGTCTCTGTTCGGGCTCCACAGCCACTAATGCACCATCCTCTTCTCTTTCAATTTCTTCAGCTCGCAACGGCCTCTTCATCAAACTATTTCTCTGACCTCTTTCCCCCTCTCATTCTGATCCTTTCTGTTCCATTTAACCTAACTCCACAAGTTAGCACAAATGCCCTCATATGCCCTGCAGATCATGCTGATTCATTAATATGCATGTAGCCATATGTACTTACATGTGCTCACATGCACCAATGTATGTTCCCACTATGAGCCTACAATGTACTAACACATAGAATAATAGAATCCAAACAGTGCAGAAAGAGGCCAATCAGCTCATCGAGTCTGCATTGGTCTTCCAGAGAGTGTCCCACCCAGACCCTGACCTGGGGCCATCCCCTGCACAATATCCCTGTAACCCGGCATTTATCCTGGCTAACCCACCTAGCTTGCAGATCCCTGGACACGATGCACCATTTCCTATGGCCAATCTACCTAACCTGCACATCTTTGGACTATGTGAAACTGGAGCATCCAGAGGAAACCCACACAGACACGGAGAGAATGTGCAAACTTCACACAGGCAGTCACCCGAAGCTGGGGTCGAACCCTGGGTTCCTGGCGCTGTGAGGCAGCAGTGCTAACCACTGAGTTATGTGCCATCCCATGTACCAAACGTGCCCACTGTATGTGACCACATCTATCCATCACATTACTACATATACCTTCTTGTACCCACCCAATGTACTGCCAAGTATACCCTCATATGTACCCATACATGTACAACGTACAATGTACCCATATGTATCCACCATGTACCTACTGTCAACTCACCAAACCATGCTGATTCATGGTGCTTTGTTATCTCCAATATGTCCATCATGGACAATGTTATTTTTAACCATATCTGGATTTTACATCTTACATTTATGACTCAATTCACCTCCTTGCCACTATTCCCTTGCGTCTAGAGACAACAGCACAGACTTCCCTCCACTGCACCTTTCCAACTCTCAACTCTTTTATGTCTGTTCAGTGACCTTCTCAGCATCTCTCGTGGTTTTGATTAAAAGCCAGATTCCTCGCGATCTTCCACCTTCTCTCTTAGTCCCTCTGAAAGACAGCCTGCTTTTGCAGCCTGGATGTAGACTCAAGAATAAGTACTGTCGGAAACAGAAATTGCTGGAGAAACTCAGCAGGTCTGGCAGCATCTGTGCAGAGAGAAACAGAGTTGACAATTTGGGTCCAATGACCCTTCCGCAGAACTGTTTGTTTGGTACTGGCAGAATGTCCGCTGCCATATTTTAGCATGGAAACAATGGGCCAAATGGCCTCCATCTATGTTATTACGACTCAATTACTGAAATGCTCTATGACTGGAGCATTTCAATGCAAACAGCCTGTCTTGACTACATCCCAAATTATCTTCTTATTCCTGGAGGTGAAGGGAATTCTCTACTCTACTGCAACCCAGCTGGTTTGAATCCCAATATTTTGTCATTGTGTTCACCCCTTCACCGTGTCGGTCAGGGTCAGTAGATAGCAGCTTACCCCCAAGTCACAAGGTTCAGGATCTAAATTCCATTTCAGGAGCCAAGCAGCAGTGGCTAGCACTGCTGCCTCACAGTGCCTGGCATCTGGATTCAACTCAACCCTCAGGCAGTTGTCTGTGTGAAGTTTGCACGTTCTCCCTGTGCTGGTGTGGGTTTCCTCTGGTTTTCTCCCACAGTCCAAAGACATGTAGACCAGCTGATCAGCCATAGGACATGCATGGTTATAGGGGTAGGGTCTGGGTGGGATGCTCTCTGGAGGGTTGGTGTGGACTTAATGGGATGAATGGCCTGCTCCCACATTGTAGGGATTTTATGAATCAATGCTCACACTGTGAGGTTAATGACATACCATACCAATATGGTACAGAGGTAGTCCTGCACTGTCAGCAGTGCCTGTATTACATGCAATATGTTTAAGCAGAGGGCCTATTTGTGTGGGTGTAATGAAAGAATCACCACTCTGAGTAAGAGCGTGTCTGTCCTGACCAATTCCAGTATCTGGTAAGATCATTGTTGCTTGAGGGGAGCTTTCTGGGACCAAATTGGTTCCTGTGTTTCCTACATTACAATGAGAATGATGCAGGGGCACTTGGTATATTCATGTGTGCACGCACAGTCAGTCTATGTGGGTACAGGTTTCCTCCCATGGCAACATGATCCACACTGCAAACAATTAGCTGGCCATCTATCTGAGGTTCCTATTGGTCATGATAGGCACAATGTGAATGCGACCCTTTCTCCTTCCCTGTGACTCCCACTGCTTAGCAATACTCCTCTTCATCTTGAAAGTCTACAAAATCTCTGACCTTTCGTTGGCTTCACTGACGTCCCTTGCACTCTTGACAGATAAAGTCTGTGAGCCACTTCGGGATGTGTTAAACGTCCTGGACAAGCAGAAAGAGGGGAATGAAGGGCAGTGATGATCATTAACTAAACATCAATGGCAGGAGACAACGGCCAGAGCTCCTCATTTTAGCTCAGCAGGTTTCCAAGGGAGGTCAGAATTTCTCATGCTTTCCATAATTGGCACTCGCAATCTCATCGAAGAGGATTAGATTAAAAATACCTGATTGATAGCTTTGCTCAAGATGTGACATTGCTCGGTCAATGTGAATTCGAGGAGAGTGTGCAGCCACCTGGTCTATTTCCATGTCCATTAGTAAATAACTGGGATAATTTGTGAACAAAAGGGATCACATTTGGTGCAGCTGTCTGTCTGCGTGTTTTATTTAGATTCTGTAGAGAAATGCCAAGTGTTTTTGTCTTCTTTTCGGTAGGCTTGGACAGGATATATGGCACATAATAGGCCACTCAGCCCAACAAGTCCTTTACAGAGTTTATACTACACTCAGGCCTCCTCCTATTCTGCCTTCTCCACCTTCATCAGCAGAACCCTCTGAGATGCACTCCCCTCAAATACATCTGCACCACTTTCCTCAGGGCACTCCTTGTGGGTTTTGCATTCTCATCACTCCCTTGACGTAGATGTTTCCACTGAATCCCTGATTACGTTTCTTCATGACTGTTCTCCCATGACAGCTACTAGTTATTTTTCTTTCCCCGTCGTGCAGAAACATGACATCTTTATCGCCGTCAAAACCTTTAACCATTTTTAAAACGTCCTAACGGTATCATCACTGGCCTGTTAATCCTGTCGACCCAGGTAATGATCTGGAGACCTGCGTTTGAACCCCAGGCAGAGGGTGGAACTTGAATTCAATAAAAAGCTAGAATTAAGAGTCTAATGATGACCATGAACCCAATATTGATTGTCAGAAAAACCCATCTGGTTCATGAATGTCCTTTCGGGGAAGGAAACTGCCATCCTTACCTGGTCTGGCCTAAACGTGACTCCAGACCCACAGCTCATGTGGTTAACCCCTTAACTGCTCTCTGGGCAATTAAGGATGGACAATAAGTTCTGGCAGAGCCAGTGATACCCTCATCCTGTGAATGAATTAAAAAAAAACTTCTCTGAGGTCACCCCTCAGCCTTTTTTTTTCATGAATCTATCTCGGATAGATTCTGGCATTGCCCTGTAAATCTTTATTGCATTCTCTGAATCCTTTTTTTTCCTCATAATGAGACAACCAGTTCTGTACACAGAACTGCAACAGGGCTGTCATCAAGGCAAAATACTGCAGATACTGGAAATCTGACACAAGCACAGAGAATGCTGGAGAAACTCAGCAGGTCAGGCAGCTTCTGTGGCGAGAGAAACCGAGTTAATGTTTCATAGAACATAGAGCATAGAACAGTGCAGCATAGTACAGGGCCTTCAGCCCTTGATGTTGTTCTGACCTTCTGTCTGACTCTAAGATCAGACTAACCTACGTAACCTACGTTACACTATCATCCATGTGCCTATCCAGGAGTTGCTTAAATGTCTCTAATATATTTGACCCTTCTACCATTGCTAGCAGTGCATTCCACACACCCACCACTCTTTGCGTAAAGAACCTACCTCTGACATCTCTCCTATACCTTCCTCCAATCACCTTACGATTATACCTCCTTGTGACAGACATTTCTGTCATGGGGAAAACATCTCTGTCTATCCACTTATCTATGCCTCTCAACATCTCCTACACCTCTATCAAGTCACCTCTCATCCTTCTTCACTCCAATGAGAAAAGCCCTAGCTCCCTCAACCTTTCTTCATAAGACACACCCTCCAGTCCAGGCAGCATCCTGGGAAATCTCCTCTGCACCCTCTCTAAAATTTCCAAAACCTTCCTATAATGAGGCGACCAGAACAGATCACGATATTCCAAGTGCGGTCTAACCAGGGCTTTATAGAGCTGCAGCATAACCTCGTGGCTCTTAAACACTAGCCCCCTGCTAATGAAGGCCAACACACCATACGCCTCCTTAATAACCCTATCAACTTGGGTGGCAACTTTGAGGGATCTATGCATGTGGACCCCAAGATCCCACTGTGCCTCCACACTGTAGAGAATCCTGACTTTAACCCTGTATACTGCATTCAAATTCAACCTTCCAAAATGAATCACGTCACACTTTTCCAGGTTGAACTCCATCTGCCACTTCTACGCCCAGTTCTGCATCCTATCAATATCTTGTTGCAACCTACAACAGCCTTCCACACTATCCACAACTCCACCAACCTTCGTGTCATCAGCAAACTTACTAACCTGCCCTCCCACTTCCTCATCCTAGTCATTGATAAAAATCATAAAGAGCAGAGGTCCCAGATTAGATCCCTGTAGAACACCACTGGTCACCGAGCTCCAGGCTGAACACTTTCCATCTACTACCACCCTCTGTCTTCCATGGCCCAGCCAATTCTGTATCCAGACGGGGAAAGTTCCCTGTATCCCATGCCTCCTTACTTTCTGAATGAGCCTATCATGGGGAGCCTGATCAAACACCCTGCTAACATCCACATACACTACATCCACTGCTCTACCTTCATCAATGTGTTTTATCACATCCTCAAAGGCTTGTGAGGCATAACCCCCCCCTCACAAAGCCATGCTGACTATCTCTAATCAAACCATGCTTTTCCGAATTATCATAAATCCTATCTCTCGGAATCCTCTCCAATAATTTGCCCACCACAGCCATAAGACTGACTGGTCTGTAATTCCCAGGGTTATCCCTTTTCCCTTTCTTGAAAAAGGGAATAACATTTGCCACCCTCCAATCATCTGGTACTACTCTAGTGGACAGTGAGGATGCAAAGATCATCACCAAAGGTGCAGCAATCTCTTCTCTTGCTTCCCATAGTAACATTAGGTATATCCTGTCTGGTCCAGGGGACTTATCTATCCTCATATTTTTCAAAATTTCCAACACATCCTCCTTCCTAACACCAACTTGTTCTAACATATAAGCCTGTTTCATGCTGTCCTCACAAACAACAAGGTCCCTCTCACTAGCGAATACTGAAGCAAAGTATTCATTAAGGACCTCCCCTACCTCCCCTGACTCCAGGCACAAGTTCCCTCCACTCTCCCTGATCAGCCCTACCCTCACTCTGGCCATCCTCTTGTTCCCCACATAAGTGTAGAATGCCTTGGGGTTTTCCTTAATCCTACTCGCTAAAGCTTTTTCATGCCCCCTTCTAGCTCTAGGTCCATTCTTCAGTTACTTCCTGACTATTTTGTAACCCTCTAGAGCCCTGTCTGATCCTTGCCTCCTCAACCTTAAGTAAGCTTCCTTCTTGCTCTTGATGAGATGTTCCACAGCTCTTGTCACCCAAGGTTCTTACAACCTAATATCCCTTCCTTAGTGGGACAAACCTGTCCAGCTCTATCAGCAAGTGCTCCCTAAACAACCTTCACATTTCTGTCATGAATTTCCCTGAGAATATCTGTTCCCAATTTATGCTCCACAGTTCCTGCCTAATAGCATTGCAATTCACCCTCCCCCAATTAAATACTTTCCTATGCTGTCTGCTCCTATCTCTCTCCATGACTATAGTAAAGGTCAGGGAGTTGTGATCACTATCAATGAAATGCTGTCCCATCAAGAGATCTGACATCTGGCCTGGTTCGTTGCCAAGCACCAAATCAAATATGGTCTCCACTCTAGTCAGCCTATCTACATATTGAGTCAGGAATCCTTCTTGGACGCCCCTGACAAAATCTTGTCATTCAAAATTATATGCACTAAGGTATGAATAGAGTCCAATATGAATCTTCTTCTGAGAACTGAGTCTATGCCAGATCTACTAAGATTCTCCAGCATTCTCAATGTTCTCTCTATGATTCAAAAGAATTTTGGCATGCGTCTTACACTTTTAGGTTATGCTGAAGCTGTACAGGGCATTACTGAGATCACATAGAGTCATAGAGATGTACAGCATGGAAACAGACCCTTCCATCCAACTCATCTATGCTGACCAGATATCCTAGATTAATCGAGTCCCATTTGCCAGCATTTAGAACGTAGAACATAGAACAATACAGCATAGAACAGGCCCTTCAGCCCACGATGTTGTGCCCAACATTTGTCCTATCTTAAGCACCTATCTATGTACCTATCCAATTGCCGCTTAAAGGTCACCAATGATTCTGCCTCTGCCACTCCCACAGGCAGCGCATTCCATGCCCCCACCACTCTCTAGGTAAAGAACCTACCCCTGACATCCCCCCTATACCTTCCACCCTTCACCTTAAATTTATGTCCCCTTGTAACACTCTGTTGTACCTGGGGAAAAAGTCTCTGACTGTCTACTCTATCTATTCCCCTGATCATCTTATAAACCTCTATCAAGTCACCCCTCATCCTTCGCCGTTCACAAATCCATGCTGGCTGTCCCTAATCAAGCAGTGTCTTTCCAGATACTCATAAATCCTATCCCTCAGTACACTTTCCATTGCTTTGCCTACCACCGAAGTAAGACATACTGGCCTGTAATTCCCGGGGTTATCCCCATTCCCTTTTTTGACAGGGGCACAACATTCGCCACTCTCCAGTCCCCTGGCACCGCCCCCATTGACAGTGAAGACGAAAAGATCATTGCCAACGGTTCTGCAATTTCCTCTCTTGCTTCCCACATAATCGTAGGATATATCCCGTCAGGCCGGGAGATTTGTCTATCCTCAAGTTTTTCAAAATGCCCAACACATCTTCCTTCCTAACAAGTATCTCCTCTAGCTTACCAGTCCATTTCATACTCTCCCCTTCAACAATACGGTCCCTCTCATTTGTAAATACTGAAGAAAAGTATTCATTCAAGACCTCTCCTATCTCTTCTGACTCAATACACTCATTTGACCAATATCCCTCTAAATCCTTTCTATTCATGTACCCATCCAGATGTCTTTTAAATGTTGTAATTGTACCAGCCTCCACCACTTCCTCTGGCAGTTCATTCCAAATACGCACCACCCTCTGTGTGAAAATGTTGCACCTCATATACTTTTTAAATCTTTCCCCTCTCACCTTAAACCTATACTATCTAGTTTACAACTCCCCCATCCTTGGGGGAAAAGACCTTGCCTATTCACCTTATCCATGTCCTTCATGATTTTGTAAACCTCTATAAGGTCACCCCTCAGCCTCCGAAGCTCCAGGGAAAACAGCCCGAGTCTGTTAAGCCTCTCCCTATAGCTCAAACCCTCTAACCCTGGCAACATCCTTGTAAATCTTTTCTGAACCTTTTCAAGTTTCACAACATCCTTCCTGTAGCAGGGAGACCAGAATTGAACACAGTATTCCAAAAGTGGCCTCACCAATGTCCAGTATGGCCGCAACATGACCTCCCAACTCCTACTCAATGCACTGATCATCCGGAGCTTTGGTTTCCAAATTTGAAAACAAATTGAATTGCTTTAGAAACAGTTTGGAGAAGATTTGCTTGACTGATTCCTTGGATGAAGGGATTATCTTCTGAAGAAAGTTCTTCAGACTGTGCAATACTCACTGGAGTTTAGCAGATTAAGAGGTGACCTCATTGAAACATGTCAGACCTTGAGGGATGTGGATAGTATTGGATTCTGGGATAATGTTTCCTCTTCTGTGGGGAGAGTAAAATTAGTTGACATGATTTAAGAATCAGAGGTGACAGAGATGAGCTACAATCCCCTGAGGCTGCTCCAAGAATCTGTGCATGCCAGTGTGTTGATCTATTGATGTTCAGCTTTTGGAGTTCATTGCTAGACCTCCAAAGCCCACAAGGAAGGGATAGAAATTAGCAGAGGACTTGAGAAGAAATTATTTCTCCCAGGTAGTCATTGGAGCGTGGAGCTTTCTTCCCCAGAAGGTCATGGAGGTTGGGTCTTTAACATTTATTCAAGGCTAAGTTGGACAGATTTTTGACAGTCAAGGGGGTCAAGGGATATCTGAGGTCAACAGGAAAGAAGGACTGAGACCACAATCAGATCAACCATGATTTTATTAAATGGTGAAGCAGACACAAAAGATCTTAGAGTGTCATCGAGTCATGCAGCATGGAAACAGACCCTTTGGTCCAATCAGTCCATGCTCACCTTAATCCCAAACTAAATTTAGCCTCACCTGCCTTCTCCTGGTCCATATCCCTCCAAACCTTTCATATTCATGCACACATCTAAGTGTCTTTTAAATGTTGTAACTGTTCCCATTTCTTTCACTTACACTGGCAGTTCATTCCATACGCAAGCCACTCTCCGTGTTAAAAAAGATTGTCCCCAAGTCTTTTTAAAATCTTTCTCCTCTCACCTTAAGAATGTGCACCCTAGTCTTGAAATGCCTCATCCTAGGGAACAGATACCTGCCATTCATCTTATCTATGCCCCTCATAATCTTATAAACCTTTATAAGGTCAACCCTCAACCTCCTGCATTCCAGTGAAAAATCTCCTAACCTGTCCAGCCTCTCCTTATAGCTCAAACCCTCCATTCCCAGTAACATCCTGGTAAATCTCTTCTGAACCCTCTCCAGCTTAATAATATCCTTCCTATAACAGGCTGACCAGAACTGGACACGATACTCCAGAAGAGGCCTCCCCAATGTCCTGTACATCACCTCAACATGTCGTCCCGACTCTAATACTCAAAGGTCTGAGCAATGAAGGCAAGCATGCTAAACATCTTCTTAACCACTCTATTTAATGCCCACTCCTGCTAAGTCTGGTATTCCTACACCCTATCCCACAATTGTTGGGTTTGCTTGGGAAGACACGCCGAGCCGTGAGTCATTGTGGGTTGCACAATTGAGATTGCCTTCAGGAATCACAGCTTTCCACCAATTCACACATATTGCAGTTTGCTGATCCTAATAGATTGACGCATTCCGATTAATACAAGGTGCTAATATATCCGAATCCAAATGCCCAGACTCAGAAAGAGAAGCCAGAAAACCAATCCAAGTATGGATAGAACTAACTTGCTAAGGAATCGAGGGAGGACACACCATGGTTTGAGGGCCACATATGAGCGAGGGAGTGTAGTTTTGGCTAACTTTCCCTTGTTGATAGTTAACAGTGGGCTATCTGGCCTCAAATAATGCTGATCTCACTAACCTTGATCTCACACAGTGCACACCCTGTGCAATGTAACGTTATGCCTCTGTCTAGGTCTTCTTGCAACCTCTGATCAGTACATCCTTGCTTACTATGACCTGCCTGTACTGCTCATAAACAAAACATTTCATTGTACTCCGGTACACATGACAATAAATCAAACAATCGATCAATCAACATAGCTGTGAAACATGGATCCTTTGCTAACTCTTCTTAACTCCCTCTGCTGGTACGTGAATTTCACAAATGACCAAAAGAAGTGTTACGCAGAATTCTATTTTTAATTCCCCTGTAATTTTTCTCCTGTCACTGCTCAGACTGGTGACCAGGTCATTCCTGAAGGGTTGACAACCCTGGCAGGAGCAGTGAGACTGACTGCATTTTCTGATGCGGTAAGGGTTTAATTTCCCTGATAGTAGATTCATTTCAAAGCATTTAAATGAAAGTCTATCTTCCGTTGCCACTTCAAAAAAGGGTTCCCAATCCATTTGGAGTCATCTGGTCATAGAGAACTTAAGTCTTGCTGATAAAAGACACACTTTATTGAAGCTTTTCATCTTACACAGATCAGAACAATTTGCAAGATGTAACAAGAAACAGGTATTCTTGCAAACTGTCCTGATTCATGCATTTTGACAAAATGTATCACTTTTCAGCAATAAAATGAGCATGCTCAAACACCGTTGTTACACTATCAGGCAAAGAAAGGCTGGCATTTTAGATCAAAGTACAGCAGATAATTTGTATACAGCAAGCTCCCAGGGACCAAAACAGAAATTGCTGGAGAATCTCAGCAGGTCTGTGGAAGGAATGCAGAGCTAACGATTCAATCCAGTGACCCTCTTTCCAGAATTGTTTGTCGGTGATGATCATAAACATTGGACCAGGACATTGGAGAGGATTTCCCTACTCTCCCTTTAAAATCCAGGTGAAAACTGTTACATCCACTCCATGCAGGAACACAGTGAAACTTCTGTGTCATGTCATGTGATTCAACATCAGCTCAATTGTAAAAATTAGAAGTCTTGCTTTTCTAAACTTTCTCAACTTAAAAAGTACGGTGAACAGAAGACTTGACAGAAAGTGACATCTGATTTACTCAAGAATCCCACTGAATCTGTCGAAAGAAAAGATGAGAACATTTTGTGTACTTTAAAATTCTCAACTTTGTTCTTAAACCTCTCCATGGCCTCACCCCTCCCTATTCCTCTGACCCTACAAGCTTCCAGGCTCTCAATACTCCTCTAGTCTCTTACGCATCATAAATTTACTTTGTTGCATCGTTGATGGGTGTACCTTCAGCAGCTTTAACCCCTCAGCTACAGAATTCCATCACTTAGCTCCTCCGTCTCTCTACCCCTCTCTCCTCAAGCTCTCGTTCTTTGAGCTGAAGTGACCCACTGTCAAACATTGCCTGGTAAGTCCTCTTCTGCCAGCCTCTTTGGAATATCCCACCAAATTGAGGGTGCTATACAAATGCAAGATGAGGCCCAAAACAGTCTCTGCCAGATATTTTCCCGTGTTTATGTCAGGAAGGTTCACAACAAGAAGCAAAGAGCTATTTCCTGAGGCTTTATATTATCTGTAAAGGTCTATTCCCTCAAGTAATATCTAATAATGAATAATTCAACTGAACTTGGAAGTCATTACATGGTTTGAAAAGGATCACCTAGCATTAATAATCAATGTGACTCTCCTTTCGTCTCTTGGACTCAAGACTGAACTCAACTCAAAAGCATGACATTAAATTTGTCTCTTTCTGCTGACTGGAAAGAGTCTTCGTGTAACATTTGTGTAACACAACCATCCCCAGATCTTAGCACCAATTTATCTGCAATTGCTTGCTCAGAATCAGGGCTAATTTCTTAAGCTGGCAAAGCTTTTCAGTTCTGAAGAAGGTCATGTTGGGCTCAAAACATGAACTCTGTTCCTCTCTCAGCATTTGCTGCAGAGTTTCGGGTTTTATTGTAGATACCAAGCATCTGCAATATTACAATTTATGATGATAATAACAACATTATCCATTTTTGTTAAGTACAGAAGAAGGAGAAATTCATTTAAAATTATAGATTCATAGAATCCCCACAGTGTGGAAGCAGGCCATTCAGCCCATTAAGTCTAAACCAACCCTCCAAAGGGCATCCCACCCAGATCTGCCCCAACCCTGCATTTTCCATGCTAGTCCACACATCCCTGGGCACTATGGGCAATGTAGCACGGTCAATCTAAACTGTACATCTTGGGACTGTGGGAAGAAACCTGCACAGACACAGGGAGATTGCAAAACTCCACACTGAGAGTCGCCCGAGGCTGGAATCGAACCCAGCTCGCTGGTGCTGTGAGGCAGCAGGGCTAACCATTGAGCCTCCATGCTGCCCCAAGTGTGGTGGAGGCTGGATCTTTAAAAACGAGGTGAATAGATGGTTGGATAATGAAGCAGCCTGAATGGCCAACTCTTGCTCTCACATCTCATGTTCTCATTTTTGGGATGTGAAGGTCGATGGCTGTGCTGATACTTGTGGCCCATCCCTAATTGCCCTCGAGAACATGGTGTTGACCTGCCTTCTTGAACCACTGCAGTCTACTTGTTGCAAGGATCTGCACAGTGCTTATTTCTGTAACAGTTTAATACAAAGGAATGCCTTGTTCAGTCACTTCAGAAAATTTAAAAGTCAACCATGTGACAATCAAAAGTAGGCCAGACCAAGTAAGGATAGCAGATTTGAATTGAATTTATATGTCTCGTGTACCGAGGCACAGTGAAAAGCTTTGTCTTGCGAGCAATACAGTAGATCACAGAGTTAAGTAGCATAGATAAACAAATAATAGGTAAACAGCAGCAAAAACAAAAACACAGGGACAGGCGAATGTTAAGAGTTTGTGAGTCCATTCAGTATTCTAACAACAGTGGGGTAGAAACTGTTTCGAAACCGGCTGGTGCGTGTGTTCAGGCTTCTGTACCCTCTCCCCGATGGTAGAGGTTGTAGAAAAACATTGCCAGGGTGGGATGGATAAGGTGTGGTTTTATGACAATAATACAGTAGTCAAGCGATGAGACATCTACAGTAGGACATTGTTCATCCTAATAACCAATAGCCCATCAATTAGCTATGTATGCCACTCAGCCCATCAGTCCATTCCACCATTCAATAAGATCATAGCTGATCTCATAGCCCTCAACTCCACTTTGCTGTCTTTTGTTTAACAGGAAGGTACAGAAATAGCATTAGAGATGATGACCAAGGATAGAGGCACCATGTTGGCCTTTTCAAAGCCCTGTGAAAGACAAGGGTCATGTCCTCGTAACTTGATAATTGATTTTAAATAAGATATCAAGATGTTGGCAGAGAAAGGGTTGATCTTTCAGAAAGCCTTCCATGAAGTACCTGACTAGAGACCTTTCCATTGAATATGTTTTTTTACGAAATTAGCGGCAATCTACTGGGAAATTGAGGAGAAAGTGAGGAGTGCAGATGTTGGAGATCAGAGTCGAGAGTGTGGTGCTAGAAAAGCACAGCAGGTCAGGCAGCATCCGAGGAGCAGGAAAATCGGCATTTCAGGAATAAGCCTTTCCTTTCCTGATGAAGAGCTTATGCCCAAAATGTTGATTCTCCTGCTCCTCAGATGCTGCCTGACTTCCTGTGCTTTTCCAGCACTATGTTCTCAACTGCTAGGGGATTGAGACTTGGCTAAAAGCCCATTGTCCCAGAAGTTGCCAATGAATGCATATCTACATGGAGTTTGCTCCTGTTTCTCCCCAAAGTCCAAAGATGTGCAAGTTAGGTGGATTGGCCATGGGAAATGCAGAATAACAGGGAAATGGAAAGAGGGTGGATCTGGGTGGGATGCTCTTTGGAGTTTTGGTGTGGACATGATGGGCTGAATGGCCTGCTTCCACATCGTAGGGATTCTATGAAATGGGACAGGCTAGAGCATTGTCTTTCTCCAGAGTTCCTGGAACGCTAGGGGCCTAAGGCATTTCCTGCAATTTTCCAGACATTTAAAAACTGGACTGTCTTTTTCAGTTTTACAAGTTACATTTAATGGAAAACAATCATTCCACAAAACCACAATAAAACCATTATAGATAGGAGCAAACATAGGTCATTGAGCCCATCAAATCTGCTCCCCCATTCAATGGCTGACCTGATAATCTTCAACTACACTTTCCTGCCTTTTTCCTTCATTCCCTTAATAACTAAAAGGTCATTTTTGGAATACTTCTGTCAATTCTGGTCTCTCTGCTAAAGGAAAGATGCTGTTGAACTTGAAAAGGTTCAGAATATGATATGGAGGTGCCAGTGGTGGAGTGAGGTGGACAATGTTAAAAATCACAGAACAACAAGTTCAGAAAAGATTTACAAGGATGTTGCCAGGGTTGGAGGGTTTGAGCTATGGGGAGAGGCTGAATAGGCTGGGGCTGTTTTCCCTGGAGCATCGGAGGCTGTGGGGTGACCTTATAGAGGTTTATAAGATCATGAGGGACATGGGTAGGTTGAATAGACAAAGTCTATTCCCCAGAGTAGAGGGCATAGGTTTAATGTGAGAGGGGTAAGATTTAAAAAGGACCCAAGGGGCAACGTTTTCACACAGAGGTTGGTACGTGTTTGGAATGAGCTGCCAGAGGAAGCGGTGGAGTCTGGTACAATTGCAACATTTAAAAGGTACCTGGATGGGTATATGAGTAGGAAAGGTTTGGAGGGATATGGGCCGGGTGCTGGCAAATGAGTCTATATTAATTTAGGATATCTGGTCAGCATGGACGAGTCATGACTCTAAATGTGTCTGTCTCGGCCTTGAATATACTTAATAACCCGACCTCTATAGTTCTCTGTGGTCAAAGATTCCACAGATTCACCACCCTCTGAAAAGAAATTCCTCCTCACCTCTCTCTTAACCATGCATTCGTCCACACAATTGCATTTTACTTCATTTTCGGATATATGCATAACAGGAGGAAAGGTGACTCTGTTGGGGTTCCACAGAATTTTGCAATACATTATGAGTTTCCTTCAACAAAGATCTGTTGTAAAGCACCGAGCGAAAGAAAGTAGTTTGAACCACATTTACGTGCTGTTTTCATACATGCCTGCTTCCTCAAAGCACAGGTATTAGGAGACAGAGTCCAGGTACGTACGTATCAATAGTAGAAATTAGAAATTCTAGAGCAGAAGGAGATCAGTGATTCTCTCCAGCGAAGGTAAACAATCCAATGGCGCAGGCAAAGAAGCTCACATGGAATAAGCTGCCAGAGGAAGTGGTTGAGGCGGGTACATTAAAAGGCATTTGGACAAATACATGGAGAGGAAAGGATTATAAGGATATGGGCCAAGTGCAGGGAAATGGGGTTAGCGTGGATGGACATTTTGGTCGGCCTGGACCAGTTTGGGCCAAAGGGCCTTTCTCTGTGCTGTGGGACTCTATGACTCCATGACTCTCTATGAAGCACTGAGGTTTTGTCTCTGTGTCCTACCTAAAATCTAGCCTCAAAAAATGTTATGAAAAATGAGATTCCTGTCAGTATTACATTGATATATCAGGGAGTTTGCTGCGTACAAGTTGACCCCTGCCTTCCTCCAATGATGACTATCCGTTAAATGTCATCCGTTATGGTCCTCCTCGACCATAAAATATTTTGAGATGTCCTGAGGCCGTGGAAGGTGCTAAATCAACTCATTTTTGTTACTATAAAGAAATTTGTGTTCCTAGCCGATGGTGGGACGGGTACCAGAATTGCAGAGTTGGTCATTAATTTGGGATCAACTGACTTTTAAAAAGTGGAACTGATTGTTCGCTTTAAGAGTTGCTTAAAGGCACTGAAATGAGACAATCTTGGAAAGGATGAGAAGCAAGGGCATTTCATGTTAAATTGCGGATCATGGATGGAGAGGGTGTGATGGCCTTAATGGCTGTTTTTTTTTTGGTTGTTTATGCTGTGGTGGTTGAGGTGGAAACCCTGAACCCATTTAAAAAGGATCTAGATCTGCCTCTAAAGTGCTGGACTCTGCTGGAAATTGAGGTTCGAATGTGCGCCTGGTTTAGTCAGCCACACAGCCAAAATGGGCTGAATGGCCTCTTCCTGTGTCATGACTCTTCTATGGTTCAATGGTTTCCTGGGGGATGGTTGGACAGATAAGATTCCAAAAGCATGGACGGGGAACTGAGTTGGATGGTCAGCCATGATCGTATTAAATAGCAGATCAGACTCGAAGGGCCATTTGGTTGAGTCCAGCTCCTATTTTCTATCTTTTAATATGATTATAAACAAGGAATAGTTTATTCCGCTGACAAATGATGATATTTATTTCTCCTTTTGAAAAATTCAACTGCAGTCTCAGGGAAATAGGGCAGGTCTGGTTCCCCTCAGCACCCGTTTCTCTGAGTTACAGAAGCTTGAATTATTGATCATGTCTTTAATTATTTAGTCTCCCATAAAACCAAACAACATTAATATCACTTGGAATTGTTTCAGCTTATAAACACTGGCTCTGTGAAGCTAAATCACTGCATGCCTTGAACAGTTTTCTGTGTTAATGCCCACAAGTACAAAGTATTCTTTTTAATATAAATTACAGCTCAAAGGTGAGCTTGCTAAGCAGTTACATTGAATAACTTGCAGGGCTGTACTTTACTTCTCTCAGACTTTTCTGAAAGAAAGGACTGTGGTCCCACTGCAGCAATGTTGGCAGTCCCAAAGTAATTACATTACTCAAAATACTAGATATTAGAGATAGAACATAGGACAATACAGCACAGAACAGGCCCTTCGGCCCTCGATGTTGCGCCGACCTGTGAACTATTCTCAGCTCGTCCCCCTACACTATCCCATCATCATCCATGTGCTTATCCAAGGATTGTTTAAATCTCCCTAATGTGGCTGAGTTAATTACATTGGTAGGCAGGGCATTCCATGCCCTTACCACTGTCTGTGTAAAGAACCTGCCTCTGACATCTGTCTTAAATCTATCACCCCTCAATGTGTAGTTATGCCCCCCTCATACAAGCTGATGTCATCATCCGAGGAAAAAGACTTTCACTGTCCATCCTATCTAATCCTCTGATCATCTTGTATGTCTCTATTAAATCCCCTCTTAGCCTTCTTCTTTCCAATGAGAACAGACCCAAATCTCTCAGCCTTTCCTCATAAGACCCTCCCTCCAGACCAGGCAACATCCTGGTGAATCTCCTCTGCACCTTTTCCAATGCTTCCACATCCTTCCCGAAATATGGCGACCAGAGCTGTACACATTATCCCAAGTGTGGCCGCGCTAGCATTTTGTGTAGTTGCAGCATGATATTGCGGCTCCGGAACTCAATCTCTCCACGAGTGAAACCTAACACACCGTATGCCTTCTGAACAGCACTATCCACCTGGGTGACAACTTTCAGGGATCTATACACATGGACTCCAAGATCCCTCTGCACATCCAGACATTGCAAGACTGAGAGGAAAGCCCAGCACCCCTTACTCTAGAGAGGCAAGATTGAAGGGTGGGCTGATCAGGTTTTCTGAAATTATCAATAGGGTATGTCCACACCTCAACCATCTCCAGCCACTGCCCCAAAGGGAGCCCAGATCTCGATGCCATAACCACAAGGCTGTCACCGAAAAATCCAATCAGGAATTTGACATCTTTACTCAGGGAGTGGGGAGAACATTCTGACAGGAAGTGATGAGTGACAAATATTAATGGAAATTGAATCCAGCCAAATAGGATGGCAAGAAGTGCAATAGAAAGTTGAGAGGGAGCTAAGCAGGGAAACAGGACCAACACGCCCCCTGAAATGTCCCCTGAAATCCATTCCTGGCAACAGGTCCCCGGGCTGGAAGTCAATGCTCTAGACGATCATTGTGTGTGGACCTCTGGACTCACCTCATCGCGTGAAGAGAACGTTGAAGAGGGAACGCATAGAAGGTAGATTGGCTGAATGGCCTGTTCCTGCACTGTTGTTCTGCGCCACCTTTGTAAAGCTGTTGCTATGATGCTGGAGACTCCCTGCCTTTGAAGTTGGAAGGGGGATCATTTCCTGGTCCACTCGGCACATGACAAGTCACCGAGATTACAGTCCATTGCATTTCTTGTGTCACCCAGACACAGGCTGTGCATTGTCCCGTCATGCCCCAGCAATAACAGATGATTATCTCAAATCTAATCCATTTTAAAGAAAGAATTTCAAGAGCTCACATTGGTGTCACCGTATGCCATTTTGCGAATGAAGATCCTTTCCATAAAGTTTCTCAGGTTGGGTTGGAGGGTATGAGCTATAGGGAGAGGCTGAACAGATTAGGGCTGTTTTCCCTGGAGCATCAGAGGCTGAGGGGTGACCTCATAGAGGTTTATAAAATCCTGAGGGGCATGGATAGGATAAGTAGACAAAGTCTTTTCCCTGGGATCAGAGAGTCCAGAACTAGAGGGCATAGGTTTAGGGTGAGAGGGGCAAGATATAAAAGAGACCTAAGGGGCAACCTTTTTATGCAGAGGGTGGTACGTGTATGGAATGAGCTGCCAGAGGAAGTGGTGGAGGCTGGTACAATTGCAAGATTTAAAAGGCATCTGGATGAGTATATGAATAGGAAGCGTTTGGAGGGAAGTGGGCCGGGTGCTGGCAGGTGGGACTGGATTAGGTTGGGATATCTGGTCGGCGTGGACGGGTTGGAATCGCAGGGTCTGTTTCCATGCTGCACATCTCTATGACTCTATAACTCGGTAAAAACCCTCATTGAGTGGTCAGTTTGAGATGTCAGTGTGTTTAATAAGTGCAAGTCTAAACAGTTTTGTCAGTTCTATTATAAAGGCACTTCATTTGAATCGTTTTTGTGCACAACAAGAGGAGAGATCAATAACAAAGAATATTTTTCAAATCAAGTGCAGGTGTCAGATATTCCCAAGTCATGTAGGTAACTTTCTGCATTCCCTGCACTGTGCTTTAAACTTAGTCTCATAAAAACATCTTCATCCATCATGCCAGACTTCTCTCAGAGGGATCCCCAGTTCGTGGCATTTCCTCTGTATTTGCTGCTTTGATTCCCACCCACAAGACTGTCTCTTAAGGCAATCCAAAATTCTTGTCACGCAGAACCCCCATTGGTTTCAGACTGAAAATCCTTTCATCTAATCAGCGTGTGTTACATTTCAATGAACCCTGTGCCTACTGCTGAACAGTTTTGATAAAAGACAATAGGAGGTGTTGCTGTCAAGTTGTGTCCAAGCATAAAATACATACAATCTGTTTCAGGCACATTTCTCGACTGGTCTCTGGCAAATAATCTTTTGGTGGATGAAGGGCTTTTGTCCGAAACATCGATTTTCCTGCTCCTCGGATGCTGCCTGACCTGCTGTGCTCTTCCAGCACCGCTCTGATCTGGACTCTGGTTTCCAGCATCTGCAGTCCTCACTTTTGCCTGCCAAATATTTGCTGAGCCAATCAGCTTGGTAAACCTGTCCTCGGCTTTCTTCGACGTGGTGTCTCCATGCATCCCATTCGGTGGCAACTGTCACCTCCTGCAGGCTTCGAAACAGAGAGGTTGAGCCTTCCACCCTGTCTCCTGTCTCCTTCTGAATGCAGCAAGTTGCCAGAGTTTCTTCTCCCGCCAAGTCGAGACGCGTTTGAGAACTCATGCAGGAGTCCATCCGAGATGTTAAAGCCATCAAAGGCCAGCGTGGAGAAATAGTGTTGAGGGACCAGATCAGGCATATCCTGGTTGACAAGCAGGAGGCTGGAAGAACTCAGCAAGCCAGGCAGCGTCAGGAGGGGGAGAAGCTAACCCTTCTTCAGGACTGTAGCATTACACTCGAAACGTTGACTTCTTCATCTCCTGATGCTGCCTGGCTTGGTGTGTTCGTCCAGCCTCCTGCTTGTCTACCTTGGATTCCAGCATCTGCAGGTTTTTTTGTCTATATCCTGGTTGAAGCAGTGTCAATGGACCGAATGGCCTTTACCCATTTCAAAGACATTTGGCCAGGTACATGAGTAGGAAAGGTTTAGAGGGATATGGGGCAAACACTGGTAAGTGGAACTAGTTTAGTTTGGGAGACTTGGTTGGCACAGTCGAGTTGGAGTGAAGGGTTTGTTTCCATTATGTGTGACTCCATGCTAAAAGGCATTGGTGACCCCCACCCCCCCCCCCTCAACTGGGTAACCATTGACACTCTGACTTACAGCTCAGTGCCAAAATCCGAGCGGAATAATTTACTTAACCCGAGGAGGTCAGTCTTGTCAATGAAGTTGGGGAGGGGACTATACAGATGCTCCAACTATTGGTTAATGCTGTGGGGTTTCTCTGTTGCTTGGGCCGGTTTCTCTAACGAGTGCTTTCCATCAGACTACTGAAGAAGGTATGGTTACTGCAATGGCTCTATTCTCCACTCCCCTTTCCCTCCAAATACCCAATCCTCCCACACAGATATCTGTGTTTTTTGCTTTGTCCATCAGCTGTCTTGTCAACTCCAGCCTTTTATCTGATCGTTGATTCAATCCTTGATCCTATTCTCGATATGAAACATAACAAGGCATGTGGGAACATGGTGTTGAGATGGAATAGAATAGGTAGAGCCCTGATTGGGCATGTTGTGGTGCAGACCCGATGGGCAGAATGGCGTAATTCTGTGAGGAACTGGAACCTCATGGTTACTGTTGGCTTTTGCCTGATCTTGTGGTTGAGCCAATGAGAGATGGGGCTAACTTTTGTTCCATCCACAACTCCAACTCGGTGCATTTGTTACTGACCATCATCCTCCACTATCAGTCCCTGGAGCACGTAGACATGTCAAGGTGGGTGCATCCTGCAGATGGTAAGCTCACCTCTCTACCTGCCCACTCAGTCTCTCTCCTCGTCCTCTCTCTGCCTATCCCCTTCTCATTTTTGTCTCACCATTTTCTCTCTGCTCCACCCCTCCACTTCTCCCCATCTCTCTCTTTGAACGCAAAGTGCAGACTTTGCAAAACACTTACTTTCTGACTGCAAATATGACCCTGAGCTTCCAGTTGCCTACCACTTCAACACCCTACCCTGTTCCCTGGCCAACATCTCTGTCTCAGGCTTGCTGCAGTGCTCCAGTGCAGCTCAGCACAAGCTGGAAGAACAGCATCTCATTTTCAACTTGGAGACCCTGTAAGCCTTCAAGAGTTAAAATCGAGTTCAATAATTTGAGGACATGAGCAACTTCTCCAATGTCTTTAACCAAACCCCCCACACTCCAGGCCCCTGTCATGACAACCATCCCATTGTCAGCCACTAATGGTGTCCATTAACTATTCATTTTCCCAGGCTGACCTTTACCCAGGTCCTCTGTCTGCCCAGTTGTTGTTCTCTGTTTGGGCTCCATATCCACCTACCATTTATTCCACCCTCCATCCCACACCATATCAACATATGCACCAACCTTTCCCTAGTTACAATCAGTTCTGGAAAAGGGTCACTGGACCAGAAATGTTAACTTTGCTTTTACTCTCCACAGATGCTGCAAGACCTGCTGAGCTTTCCCAGCAATTTCTGTTTTTGTTACTGATTCCCAGCATCTCCAGTTATTTCGGGTTCTTTTTCTCTTTCTTAACCCCTCCTTGTCAATTCCTCTCTCTCTCTCTCTCTCTCTCTCTCCCTCTCTGTCTCTACTCACCCCTTTCTCTCTGTCTCTCGCTCTCACTCTCCCCATCTCTCTTTTCCCCTCCACTGCTCTCTTTCTTCTCCTTCCCCCTTTGTCTTCTCTCTCTTTCTTAGTCCGCCTAGTGCCACTGTCTTTCCACACCCTCTCTGTCTCTCCTACTCTTTCTTTTTTGTTCCCCTTTCTGCCTCCCTTCCCAGCATCTCTCTCTGTCACCTTCTCTCTCTCTCTCTGCCCCCTGCCCAACCTTTCTCCCTGCTTTCTCTCTCTCTCTCTCTCTTCACCATCTTTCTCTCTCCCCCTTCCACTATCTCTGCTTCGATCTCTGTTCCCCATCTCTCTCTGGAAACAAAGTTGGGGACATTGTGATATTAATGAAGAAAGTTTGCCCAAGTGTGTCTGCAGCTTTGAATCTCATCGGCACCATCTCCGTTTTCCTTCAAAACAGCAGACCAAAGTCTCAACAAAAACAGAAATTGCTGGAGAAACTCATCAGGTCTCGCGGCATCTACGGGAAGAAAACACAAGTCCAGTGTCCCTGCTCCAGAACAAGACGTGAAGCGTTAATTTTTTCTCTCTCTCTACAGATGCTACCAGACCTGCTGAGTTTTGCCTGCATTCTCTCTGTTTCAGATTCCCAGCATCTGCTGTTCTTTGTTTTATAGATGAAATATCACGCCCATCATGAGCTAAATGAGTCATTTTGGCTGTGATGACGGCTTTAACAGTTATTTTGTACTGGGTTTTTTTGAAGAGAGGTTGTAAGGCAGAGGTGCTGAGCAGTCTGGGAGAAGGCAAACATTTCTGGAGGCTCGGCTTTTCTTAAATGCAGCCTGAATGGGTGTGGCCAGCTCTCGCAGATCAGGATTTCTGGGTTTTGTTTGTTTTTCAGTAACACCCAAAGCTATTGGGGTCTCAACAGAGTTGGGAGCTTCAGTGAATGTCTCCTGGCTACTAGTCTCTCTGAATTCTCACTTGATGTATTTTTTCCTCCTGAATTAGAGAACTGCATATCAGAATTTGCCTTTTCACCAAAGGGTGTGTTTATGGGATAAGGCTATAAGACATTGGAGCAGAAATTAGGCCATTCAGCCCATTGAGTCTGCTCCATCATTCAACCATGGCTGACAATCATGGATGTTACTAAATTGGAACAATTAATTAGGAATAGTCACTGTATCTGTTATTCTGTTAAATTTTCCAATAGAGTTAAGTTATTCTGTATCCCTCTTTCTTTGGTTGTATTTTAACTATAATGTCTAAATAAATTGTGTGTTGTTTATCAATGAGTAATTTAAGAAGTTGCATTGCATCAGGAACAAACACTTCCCATCTGCCTTTTCAAATAAGAAAAAGTTAAGGTCTAGTTATCTTCTTAAAATATCTTGAGGGGGGCTGGTTTGGTTAATAACAAAATTATGGGTGTCTTGAGCATCAGACTCTTTGTATTTTTACAAATTGAGGAGTGATAGATTTAGGACAGATATTAGGGATAGTTTCTTTACTCAGAGAGTAGTAGAACATGGAACAGCCTGCCTGGAACAGTAGTAGACTCGCCAATGTTAAGGGCATTTAAACGGGAATTCGACATACAAATGGATAATAATGGAACGATGTAGGTTAGATGGGCATCAGATTAATTTCGCAGGTCAGCGCAACATCGAGGGCCGAAGGGCCTGTATTGCACTGTAATGTTTCGCGTGCTATGTACTAAATGTCTGAAAATGGTCCTGTCAAAATTTCTAACTCCAAGATTACAGCCATGTGGGCAAGCTGTTCCTTTGTTTATGCCAACATCTTAAACTTTAAAAACCCTTTTCTGAAGGCCCCAAACCTTAGTCTTCCTTTTAGAAGCTCATTGAAACTATTTCTCCTACCAAGCCTGTGACCAATTGCTCCAAGTTTCCCTCTGCAGCTCTATGTCCAATATTATTTGTTATTTGCCTTCCATCAAGCGTCTTTGGGGAGGTGTTAGTGTGCTAAAGTTTGTACAGAAATGTACATTGTTGTTTTAACATGTATGTAGGAGGGACTGGATCTGCCTGATCAATCCAACACTTCATGTTCCAGGTTCAAAACATCTCACAGTCTATAGAGGTCCTGGATCTGCGCACTTACCGCGATCTCCAGTATGTACGGAACACAGAATCATTGATGAAAGTTCTCAACGCCAGGTTGAAAGTCGCATCAGAGAGCCAAACAAACCTGTTGAACAGAAATTTCCAGGTATAGTGCTGCCCCGAGGGGCGAAATCTCTTTTCATCACTAATTTCCCTCCCGACCTTTGCACAAATGAATCTCCAATTGGATAGAACTGTCTGACCAAGTAGCCATTTGAGGTTAGACATTCTCTCAGATGTACATCTCAGTCAAAGAATGGGCAGTGCAACTTCTGTGCACTATTACCGAAGCCTGAATGGATAGGCACTGCATGCTGGTTAGCAGCTTAATGAGATCAAATTAACTCAACACAGGGCAAGGACCTGGCATCTTTCTGCTCTCTGTCTGTGCAGAAAAAAGTTATTCTTGCCTACAGGAGCAGTTTGAGTGTTACATACAATATTCTTTCTCAATGTGGATTTTGCCTTTTCCACACCTCGTAGGTATCCAATGGCAGGACAGGTTCCTGTATCTGGACGTGAGCCTGTGTTTCTGTCGGTCTCAGTGTGACCGTGTTTCAGTGGGTCTCAGTGTGACCGTGTTTCAGTGCGTCTCAGTGTGGTCGTGGTCCTGTGGATCTCAGTGTGATCGTGTTTCTGTGGGCTTCAGTGTGATCGTGTTTCTCTCAGTCTCAGTGTGGTCGTGTTTCTGTAGGTCTCAGTGTGATTGTGTTTCAGTCGGTTAGGTCTGATCGTGTTTCTGTGGGTCTCAGTGTGATCGTGTTTCTGTCGGTCTCAGTGTGATTGTGTTTCTATGGGTCTCAGTGTGATCGTGTTTCTGTTGGTCTCAGTGTGATCGTGTTTCTATGGGTCTCAGTGTGATCGTGTTTCTGTGGGTCTCAGTGTGAGCGTGTTTCTGCGGGTCTCAGTGTGATCGTGATTGTGTGGGTCTCAGTGTGATCATGTTTCTGACAGACTCAGAGTGATCGCGTTCCTGTGGGTCTCAGTGAGATCGCGTTTCCGTGGGTATCAGTGTGGTCGTGTTTCTGTGGGTCTCAGTGTGATCGTGTTTCTGTGGGTCTTGGTGTGATCGTGTTTCTGTCGGTCTCAGTGTGATCGTGTTTCTGTGGGTCTCAGTGTGATCGTGTTTCTGTGGGTCTCTGTGTGGTCCTATTTCTGTGGGTCTCAGTATGGTCGTGTTTCTGTGGGTCTCAGTGTGGTCACGTTTCTGTGGGTCTTGGTGTGATCGTGTTTCTGTCGGTCTCAGTGTAGTCGCGTTTCTGTGGGTCTCAGTGTGGTCATGTTTCTGTGGGTCTCTGTGTAGTCCTATTTCTGTGGGTCTCAGTATAGTCGTGTTTCTGTGGGTCTCAGCGTGATCGTGTTTCTGTGGGTCTCAGCGTGATCGTGTTTCTGTGGGTCTCGGTGTGGTCGTGTTTCTGTCGGTCTCAGTGAGCTCATGTTTCAGTTGGTCTTGGTGTGGTCGTGTTTCTGTGGGTCTCAGTGTTGTCATGTTTCTGTCGGTCTCAGTGTGATCGTGATTCTGTTTTTCGCAGTGTGATCGTGTGTCGATGCGTCTCAGTGTGGTCGTGTTTCTGTGGGTCTCAGTGTGATCGCGTTTCTGTCGGTCTCAGTGTGGTCGTGTTTCTGTGGGTCTCAGTGTGTTCTTGTTTCTTTGGGTCTCAGTATGATCGCGTTTCTGTGGGTATCAGTGTGGTCGTGTTTCTGTGGTTCTCAGTGAGATCGTGTTTCTGTGGGTCTCGGTGTGTTCGTGTTTCTGTGGGTCTCAGTATGATCGTGTTTCTTTGGGTCTCAGTGTGATCGCGTTTCTGTGGGTCTCAGTGTGGTCGTGTTTCTGTGGGTCTCAGTGAGATCGCGTTTCTGTGGGTATCAGTTTGATTTTGTTTCTCTGGGTCTCGATGTGGCCGTGTTTCTGTGGGTCTCAGTGTGATCGTGTTTCTGTGGGTCTCAGTGTGGTCGTGTTTCTGTGGGTCTCAATGTGATCATGTTTATGTCGGTTTCAGTGTGATCGTGTTTCTGTGGGTCTCAATGTGATCGTGTTTCTGTGGGTCTCAGTGTGATCGTGTTTCTGTGGGTCTCAGTGTGATCGTGTTTCTGTCGGTCTCAGTGTGATCGGGATTCTGTGGGTCTCAGTGTGATCGTGTTTCTGTGGGTCTCAGTGTGATGGTGTTTCTGTGGGTCTCAGTGTATTCGTGTTTCTGTGGGTCTCGGTGTGATCGTGTTTCTGTTGGTCTCAGTGTGATCGTGTTTCTGAGGGTCTCAGTGTGATCGTGTTTCTGTTGGTCTCAGTGTGATCATGTTTCTGTGGGTCTCAGTGTGAACGTGTTTCTGTGGGTCTCAGTGTGATTGTGTTTCTGTCGATCTCAGTGTGATCGTGTTTCTGTGGATCACAATGTGGTCATGTTTCTGTTGGTCGCAGTGTGATCATAATTGTGCTGGTCTCAGTGTGGACATGTTTCTGTGAGTCTCAGTGTGTTCCCGTTTCTGTTGGTCTCAGTGTGATTGTGTTTCTGTGGCTCTCGCTGTGATCGTGTTTCTGTGGGTCTCGGTGTGATCGTGTTTCTGTGGGTCTCAGCGTGTCAGTATGATTGTGTATCTGTGGGTCTCAGTGTGATAGTGTTTCTGTGGGTCACAGTGTGGTCGTGTTTCTGAGGGTCTCAGTGTGATTGTGTTTCTGTGGGTCTGCATGTGATCGTGTTTCTGTAGGTCTCAGTGTGGTCGTGTTTCTGAGGGTCTCATCGTGATCGTGTTTCTGTGGGTCTCGGTGTGATCGTGTTTCTGTGAGTCTCAGTGTGGTCATGTTTCTGTGGGGCGCAGTGTGTTCGTGTTTCTGTGGGTCTCAGTGTAATTGTGTTTCTGTGGGTCTCAGTGTGACGGTGTTTCTCTGGGTCTCAGTGTATTCGCGTCTCTGAGGGTCTCAGTGTGATTGTGTTTCTGTGGGTCTCAGTGAGTTTGTGTGTCTGTACGTCTCAGTGTGAGCGTCTTTCTTTGGTTCTCGGTGTGGTCATGTTTCTGTGAGTCTTGGTGTGATCATGTGCCGGTGTGTTTCGGTCAGATCGTGTTTCTGTTGGTCTCAGTGTGATCGTGTTTCTATGGGTCTCAGTGTGATCGTGTTTCTGTGGGTCTCAGTGTGAGCGTGTTTCTGCGGGTCTCAGTGTGATCGTGATTGTGTGGGTCTCAGTGTGATCATGTTTCTGACAGACTCAGAGTGATCGCGTTCCTGTGGGTCTCAGTGAGATCGCGTTTCCGTGGGTATCAGTGTGGTCGTGTTTCTGTGGGTCTCAGTGTGATCGTGTTTCTGTGGGTCTTGGTGTGATCGTGTTTCTGTCGGTCTCAGTGTGATCGTGTTTCTGTGGGTCTCAGTGTGATCGTGTTTCTGTGGGTCTCTGTGTGGTCCTATTTCTGTGGGTCTCAGTATGGTCGTGTTTCTGTGGGTCTCAGTGTGGTCACGTTTCTGTGGGTCTTGGTGTGATCGTGTTTCTGTCGGTCTCAGTGTAGTCGCGTTTCTGTGGGTCTCAGTGTGGTCATGTTTCTGTGGGTCTCTGTGTAGTCCTATTTCTGTGGGTCTCAGTATAGTCGTGTTTCTGTGGGTCTCAGCGTGATCGTGTTTCTGTGGGTCTCAGCGTGATCGTGTTTCTGTGGGTCTCGGTGTGGTCGTGTTTCTGTCGGTCTCAGTGAGCTCATGTTTCAGTTGGTCTTGGTGTGGTCGTGTTTCTGTGGGTCTCAGTGTTGTCATGTTTCTGTCGGTCTCAGTGTGATCGTGATTCTGTTTTTCGCAGTGTGATCGTGTGTCGATGCGTCTCAGTGTGGTCGTGTTTCTGTGGGTCTCAGTGTGATCGTGTTTCTGTCGGTCTCAGTGTGGTCGTGTTTCTGTGGGTCTCAGTGTGTTCTTGTTTCTTTGGGTCTCAGTGTGTTCCCGTTTCTGTTGGTCTCACTGTGATCGTGTTTCTGTGGGTCTCGGTGTGATCGTGTTTGTGTGGGACTCAGCGTGATCGTGTTTCTGTGGGTCTCAGTGTGATCGTGTTTCTGTGGGTCTAGGTGTGATCGTGTTTCTGTGGGTCACTATGTGGTCGTGCTTCTGTGGGTCTCAGCGTGATCGTGTTTCTGTGGGTCTCAGTGTAATTGTGTTTCTGTGGGTCTCGGTGTGATCGTGTTTCTGTGGGTCTCAGTGTAATTGTGTTTCTGTGGGTCTCGGTGTGATCGTGTTTCTGTGGGTCTCAGTGTGGTCGTGTTTCTGTGGATAACAGTGTGGTCGTGCTTCTGTTGGTCTCGGTGTGATCGTGTTTCTGTGGGTCTCAGCGTGTCAGTATGATTGTGTATCTGTGGGTCTCAGTGTGATAGTGTTTCTGTGGGTCACAGTGTGGTCGTGTTTCTGAGGGTCTCAGTGTGATCGTGTTTCTGCCGGTCTCAGCGTGATCATGTTTCTGTGGGTCTCGGTGCGATCGTGTTTCTGTGAGTCTCAGTGTGGTCATGTTTCTGTGGGTCTCAGTGTGATCGTGTTTCTGTGGGTCACAGTGTGGTCGTGGTTCTGTGGGTCTCAGTGTGATCGTGTTTCTGTGGGTCTCGCTGTGATCGTGTTTCTGTGGGTCTCAGCGTGATCGTGTTTCTGTGGATCACAGTGTGGTCGTGTTTCTGTGGGTCTCAGTGTGATCGTGTTTCTGTGGGTCTCGCTGTGATCGTGTGTCTGTGGATCACAGTGTGGTCGTGGTTCTGTGGGTCTCAGTGTGATCGTGTTTCTGTGGCTCTCGCTGTGATCGTGTTTCTGTGGGTCTCAGCGTGATCGTGTTTCTGTGGATCACAGTGTGGTCGTGTTTCTGTCGGTCTCCGTGTGATCGTGTTTCTGTCGGTCTCAGTGTGACCGTGTTTCTGTCGGTCTCGGTGTGGTCGTGTTTCTGTGGGTCTCAGCGTGATCGTGTTTCTGTGGGTCTCAGTTTGATCGTGTTTCTGTGGATCACAGTGTGGTCGTGTTTCTGTCGGTCTCAGTGTTATCCTTTTTTCTGTGGGTCTCAGTGTAGCCGCGTTTCTGTGCGTGTCAGTATGATTGTGTTTCTGTGAGTCTCAGTGTGGTCATGTTTCTGTTGGTCTCGGTGTGATCGTGTTTCTGTGGGTCTCAGTGTGATCGTGTTTCTGTGGATCACAGTGTGGCCGTGTTTCTGTGGATCACAGTGTGGTCGTGTTTCTGTTGATCTCAGTTTGATCATAATTCTGTTGGTCTCAGTGTGGACATGTTTCTGTGAGTCTCAGTGTGTTCCCGTTTCTGTTGGTCTCAGTGTGATTGTGTTTCTGTGGCTCTCGCTGTGATCATGTTTCTGTGGGTCTCGGTGAGATCGTGTATCTGTGGGTCTCAGTGTGATTGTGTTTCTGTGGGTCACAGTGTGGTCGGGTTTCTGAGGGTCTCAGTGTGATTGTGTTTCTGTGGGTCACAGTGTGGTCGGGTTTCTGTGGGTCTGGGTGTGATCGTGTTTCTGTCGGTCTCAGCGTGATCGTGTTTCTGTGGGTCTCGGTGTAATCGTGTTTCTGTGAGTCTCAGTGTGGTCATGTTTCTGTGGGTCTGAGTGTGTTCGTGTTTCTGTGGGTCTCAGTGTAATTGTGTTTCTGTGGGTCTCAGTGTATTCGTGTTTCTGTGGGTCTTAGTGTGGTCGTGTTTCTGTGGGTCTTAGTGTGGTCGTGTTTCTGTGGGTCTCAGTGTAGTCGCGTTTCTGTGCGTGTCAGTATGATTGTGTTTCTGTGGGTCTCAGTGTGATACTGTTTCTGTGGGTCACAGTATGATCATGTTTCTGTCGATCTCAGTGTGATCATGTTTCTGTGGGTCTCAGTGTGATCATGTTTGTGTGGGTCTCAGTGTGGTCGTGTTTCTGTGGATCGCAGTGTGGTCGTGTTTCTGTGGGTCTCAGTGTGATCGTGTTTCTGTGGGTCTCGCTGTGATCGTGTTTCTGTGGGTCTCGGTGTGATCGTGTTTCTGTTGGTCTCGCTGTGATCGTGTTTCTGTGGGTCTCGGTGTGATCGTGTTTCTGTCGGTGGCAGTGTGATCGTAATTCTGTTGGTCTCAGTGTGGACATGTTTCTGTGAGTCTCAGCGTGTTCCCGTTTCTGTTGGTCTCAGTGTGATTGTGTTTCTATGGCTCTGGCTGTGATCGTGTTTCTGTGGGTCTCGGTGTGATCGTGTTTCTGTCGGTCTCAGCGTGTCAGTATAATTGTGTATCTGTGGGTCTCAGTGTGATAGTGGTTCTGTGGGTCACAGTGTGGTCATGTTTCGGTGGGTCTCAGTGTGATCGTGTTTCTGTGGGTCTCAGTGTGGTCGTGTGTCTGTGTGTCTCAGTATGATTGTGTTTCTGTGGGTCTCAGTGTGATCGTGTTTCTGTGGGTCTCAGTGTGATCGTGTTTCTGTGGGTCTCGGTGTGATCGTGTTTCTGTGAGTCTCAGTGTGGTCATGTTTCTGTGGGTCTCAGTGTGTTCGTGTTTCTGTGAGTCTCAGTGTAATTGTGTTTCTGTGGGTCTCAGTGTGACGGTGTTTCTCTGGGTCTCAGTGTATTCGTGTTTCTGTGGATAACAGTGTGGTCGTGTTTCTGTCGGTCTCAGTGTGATCGTGTTTCTGTGGGTCTCCGTGTGGTCGAGTTTCTGTGGGTCTCAGTGTGGACATGTTTCGGTGAGTCTCAGTGTGTTCCCGTTTCTGTTGGTCTCAGTTTGATTGTGTTTCTGTGGCTCTCGCTGTGATCGTGTTTGTGTGGGTCTCAGCGTGATCGTGTTTCTGTCGGTCTCAGTGTGATCGTAATTCTGCTTGTTTCAGTCAGGTCATATTTTATCGGTCTCGGGGTGGTCGTGTTTCTGTCGATCACAGTGTGGATGTGTTTCTGTCGGTCTCAGTGTGATCATAATTCTGTTGGTCTCAGTGTGGACATGTTTCTGTGAGTCTCAGTGTGTTCCCGTTTCTGTTGGTCTCAGTGTGATTGTGTTTCTGTGGGTCTCAGTGTGATCGTGTTTCTGTGGGTCTCAGCGTGGTCGTGTTTCTGTCGGTCTCAGTGTGATCGTGTTTCTGTGGATCACAGTGTGGTCGTGTTTCTGTCGATCTCAGTGTGATCGTGTTTCTGTGGGTCTCAGTGTGATCGTGTTTCTGTGGGTCTCAGTGTGGTCGTGTTTCTGTCGGTCTCAGTGTGATCGTGTTTCTGTGGGTCTCAGTGTGATCGTGTTTCTGTGGGTCTCAGTGTGTTCCCGTTTCTGTGGGTCTCAATGTCATCGTGTTTCTGTGGGTCTCGGTGTAATTGTGTTTCTGTGGGTCTCAGTGTGGTCGTGTTTCTGAGGGTCACAGTGTGATTGTGTTTCTGTCGACCTCAGTGTGATCGTGTTTCTGTGGATCACAGTGTGGTCGTGTTTCTGTCGGTCTCAGTGTGGACATGTTTCTGTGAGTCTCAGTGTGTTCCCGTTTCTGTGGGTCTCAGTTTGGTCGTGTTTCTGTGGGACTCGGTGTGATCGCTTTCTGTGGGTCTCGGTGTGGTCATGTTTCTGTCGGTCTCGGTGTGGTTGTGTTTCTGTAGTTCTCAGTTTGGCCGTTTGCCTGTGGGTCTCAGTGTGATCGTGTTTCTGTGGGTCTCAGTGTGGTCGTGTTTCTGTGGGTCTCAGTGTCGTCATGTTTCTGTGGGTCTCAGTGTGGTTGTGTTTCTGTAGGTCTCAGTTTGGTCGTTTGCCTGTGGGTCTCAGTGTGATCATGTTTCTGTGGGTCTCAGTGTGGTCGTGTTTCAGTGGGTCTCGGTGTGATCGCGTTTCTTTGATTCTCGGTGTGATCGCTTTCTGTGGATCTCAGTGTGATCATATTTCTGTGGGTCACTGTGTGATCGTGTTTCTTTGGGTCTCTGTGTGACCGTGTTTCTGTGCGTCACAGTGTGGTCGTGTTTCTGTGGGTCTCAGGGAGATTGTGTTTCTGTGAATCTCAGTATGTTTGTGTGTCTGTACGTCTCGGTGTAAGCGTGTTTCTTTGGTTCTCGGTGTGGCCATGTTTCTGTGGGACTCAGGGTGATTGTGTTTCTGTGTGTCTCAGTGTGTTTGTGTGTCTGTATTTCTCAGTGTGAGCGTGTTTCTTTGGTTCTCGGTGTGGTCGTATTTCTGTGAGTCTTGGTGTGATCATGTGTCTTTGTGTTTCGGTCTGATCGTGTTTCTGTGGGTCTCAGTGTGGTCGTGTTTCTGTGGGTCTCAGTGTGATAATGTTTCTGTGGGTCTCAGTGTGATCGTGGTTCTGCGGGTCTCAGTGTGGTTGTGTTTCTGCGGGTCTCAGTGTGGTCGTGTTTCTGTGGGTTTCGGTGTGATCGCGTTTCTGTGGGTCTCGGTGTGATCGCGTTTCTTTGATTCTCGGTGTGATCGCTTTCTGTGGGTCTCGGTGTGGTGATGTTTCTGTCGGTCTCGGTGTGGTTGTGTTTCTGTAGGTCTCAGTGTGGTCGTCTGTCTGTGGGTCTCAGTGTGATTGTGTTTCTATGGGTCTCGGTGTGATCGTGTTTCGGTGGGTCACAGTGTGTTCCCGTTTCTGTTGGTCTCTGTGTGATTGTGTTTCTGTGGTCTCGCTGTGATCGTGTTTCTGTGGGTCTCAGTGTGATCGTGTTTCTGTGGGTCTCAGCATGTCAGTACGATTGTGTTTCTGTGGGTCTCAGTGTGGTAGTGTTTCTGTGGGTCACAGTGTGGTCGTGTTTCTGAGGGTCTCAGTGTGATTGTGTTTCTGTCGATCTCAGTGTGATTGTGTTTCTGTCGGTCTCAGTGATATCGTTTTTCTGTGGGTCTCAGTTTAATCGCGTTTCTGTGCGTGTCAGTATGATTATGTTTCTGTTGGTCTCAGTGTGGTCGTGTGCCTGTGGGTCTCAGTGAGTTCGTGTTTCTGTGGGTCTCAGTGTGGTCATGTTTGTGTTAGTCTCAGTGTGGTCGTGCTTCTGTGGGTCTCAGTATGGTCGTGTTTCTGTCGGCCTCAGTGTGATCGTAATTCTGTTGGTCTCAGTGTGGACATGTTTCTGTGAGTCTCAGTTTGTTCCAGTTTCTGTTGGTCCCAGTGTGATTGTGTTTCTGTGGGACTCAGTGTAGTCGTGTTTCTGTGGATCACAGTGTGGTTGTGTTTCTGTCGGTCTCAGTGTAGTTGCGTTTCTGTGCGCGTCAGTATGATTGTGTTTCTGTGGGTCTCAGTGTGGTCGTGTTTCTGTGGGTCTCAGTGTGGTCGTGTTTCTGTGGATCCCAGTGTGATTGTGTTTCTGTGGGTCTCGGTGTGATCGTGTTTCTGTGGGTCTCAGTGTGGTCGTGTTTCTGTGGGTCTCAGTGTGATCGTGTTTCTGTGGGTCTCTGTGTGATCGCGTTTCTTTGATTCTCGGTGTGATCGCTTTCTGTGGGTCTCGGTCTGGTCATGTTTCTGTCGGTCTCAGTGTAGTTGTGTTTCAGTAGGTCTCAGTGTGGTCGTCTGTCTGTGGGTCTCAGTGTGATCATGTTTCTGTGGGTCTCACTGTGGTCATGTTTCTGTGGGTCTCACTGTGGTGTGTTTCTGTGGGTCTCAGTGTGATTGTGTTTCTGTGGGTCTCAGTGTGGTCGAGTTTTTGTAGGTCTCAGTGTGGTCATGTTTCTGTGGGTCTCGGTGTGATCGTGTTTCTGTGGGTCTCAATGTGATCGCGTTTCTGTGGGTATCAGTGTGGTCGTGTTTCTGTTGATCTCTGTGTGATTGTGTTTCTGTGGGTCTCAGTGTGGTCGGGTTTCTGTGGGTCTCAGTGTGGCCGTGTTTCTGTGGGTCTCAGTGTGATTGTGTTTCTGTGGGTCTCAGTGTGGCCGTGTTTCTGTGGGTCTCAGTGTGATTGTGTTTCTTTGGGTCTCAGTGTGGACATGTTTCTGTGAGTCTCAGTGTGTTCCCGTTTCTGTTGGTCTCAGTGTGATTGTGTTTCTGTGGCTCTCGCTGTGATCGTGTTTCTGTGGGACTCGGTGTGATCATGTTTCTGTGGGTCTCAGTGTGATTGTGTTTCTGTCGGTCTCAGTGTGATTGTGTTTCTGTGGGTCTCAGCGTGATCGTGTTTCTGTGGGTCTCGGTGTGATCGTGTTTCTGTGGGTCTCAGTGTGGTCGTGTTTCTGTAGGTCTCATTGTGACTGTGTTTCTGTGGGTCTCAGTGTGGTCGTGTTTCTGAGGGTCTCAGTGTGATTGTGATTCTGTCGATCTCAGTGTGATCGTGTTTCTGTGGATCACAGTGTGGTCATGTTTCTGTCAGTTGCAGTGTGATCATAATTCTGTTGGTCTCAGTGTGGACATGTTTCTGTGAGTCTCAGTGTGATCGTGTTTCTGTTGTTCTCGGTGTGATCGTGTTTCTGTGGGTCTCAGCGTGATCGTGTTTCTGTGGGTCTCAGTACGTTCGTGTTTCTGTGGGTCTCAGTACGTTCGTGTTTCTGTGGGTCTCAGTGTAACGGTGCTTCTGTGGGTCTCAGTGTAGTCGTGTTTCTGTGGATAACAGTGTGGTCGTGTTTCTGTTGGTCTCAGTGTTATCGTTTTTCTGTGGGTATCAGTGTAGTCGCGTTTCGGTGCGTGTCAGTATGATTGTGTTTCTGTGGGTCTCGGTGTGACCGTGTTTCTGTGGGTCACAGTGTGACCGTGTTTCTGTGGGTCACGGTGTGATCGTGTTTCTGTGGGTCTCAGTGTGATCGTGTTTCTGTGGGTCACAGTGTGACCGTGTTTCTGTGGGTCTCAGTGTGTTCGTGTTTCTGTCGATCTCAGTGTGATCATAATTCTGTTGGTATCAGTGTGGACATGTTTCTCTGGGTCTCAGTGTGTTCCCGTTTCTGTTGGTCTCAGTGTGATCGTGTTTCTGTGGGTCTCGGTGTGATCGTGTTTCTGTGGGTCTCAGTGTGATCGTGATTCTGTGGGTCTCAGTTTGGTCGTGTTACTGTCGGTCTCAGTGTAGTCGCGTTTCTGTTGGTCTCAGTGTGATCGTGTTTCTGTGTGTCTCGGTGGGATCGTGTTTCTGTGGGTCTCAGTGTGGTTGTGTTTCGGAGGGTCTCAGTGTGATTGTGTTTCTGTCGATCTCAGTGTGGCCGTGTTTCTGTGGATCACAGCGTGGTCGTGTTTCTGTCAATCTCAGTTTGATCATAATTCTGTTGTTCTCACTGTTTCTGTGAGTCTCAGTTTGTTCCAGTTTCTGTTGGTCTCAGTGTGATTGTGTCTCTGTGGGTCTTAGTGAAGTCGTGTTTCTGTGGATCACAGTGTGGTTGTGTTTCTGTGGGTCTCGGTGTGATCATAATTCTGTTGGTCTCAGTGTGGACATGTTTCTGTGAGTCTCAGTGTGTTCCCGTTTCTGTTGGTCTCAGTGTGATGGTGTTTCTGTTGTTCTCGGTGTGATCGTGTTTCTGTGGGTCTCAGTGTAATTGTGTCTCTGTGGGTCTCAGTGTGACGGTGTTTCTGTGGGTCTCAGTATAGTCGTGTTTCTGTGGATAACAGTGTGGTCGTGTTTCTGTTTGTCTCAGTGTTATCGTTTTTCTGTTGGTCTCAGTGTAGTCGCGTTTCGGTGCATGTCAGTATGATTGTGTTTCTGTGGGTCTCGGTGTGACCGTGTTTCTGTGGGTCACAGTGTGACCGTGTTTCTGTGGGTCACGGTGTGGTCGTGTTTCTGTTGGTCTCAGTGTGATCGTGTTTCTGTGGGTCTCGGTGTGATCGTGTTTCTGTGGGTCTCAGTGTGATCGTGATTCTGTGGGTCTCAGTTTGGTCGTGTTACTGTCGGTCTCAGTGTAGTCGCGTTTCTGTTGGTCTCAGTGTGATCGTGTTTCTGTGTGTCTCGGTGGGATCGTGTTTCTGTGGGTCTCAGTGTGGTTGTGTTTCGGAGGGTCTCAGTGTGATTGTGTTTCTGTCGATCTCAGTGTGGCCGTGTTTCTGTGGATCACAGCGTGGTCGTGTTTCTGTCAATCTCAGTTTGATCATAATTCTGTTGTTCTCACTGTTTCTGTGAGTCTCAGTTTGTTCCAGTGTCTGTTGGTCTCAGTGTGATTGTGTCTCTGTGGGTCTTAGTGAAGTCGTGTTTCTGTGGATCACAGTGTGGTTGTGTTTCTGTGGGTCTCGGTGTGATCATAATTCTGTTGGTCTCAGTGTGGACATGTTTCTGTGAGTCTCAGTGTGTTCCCGTTTCTGTTGGTCTCAGTGTGATGGTGTTTCTGTTGTTCTCGGTGTGATCGTGTTTCTGTGGGTCTCAGTGTAATTGTGTCTCTGTGGGTCTCAGTGTGACGGTGTTTCTGTGGGTCTCAGTATAGTCGTGTTTCTGTGGATAACAGTGTGGTCGTGTTTCTGTTTGTCTCAGTGTTATCGTTTTTCTGTTGGTCTCAGTGTAGTCGCGTTTCGGTGCATGTCAGTATGATTGTGTTTCTGTGGGTCTCGGTGTGACCGTGTTTCTGTGGGTCACAGTGTGACCGTGTTTCTGTGGGTCACGGTGTGGTCGTGTTTCTGTGGGTCTCAGTGTGATCGTGTTTCTGTGGGTCGCAGTGTGGTCGTGTTTCTGTGGGTCTCAGTGTGTTCGTGTTTCTGTCGATCTCAGTGTGATCGTGTTTCTGTGGATCACAGTGTGGTCGTGTTTCTGTCGGTCGCAGTGTGATCATAATTCTGTTGGTATCAGTGTGGACATGTTTCTCTGAGTCTCAGTGTGTTCCCGTTTCTGTTGGTCTCAGTGTGATCGTGTTTCTGTGGGTCTCACTGTGATAGTGTTTCTGTGGATCACAGTGTGGTCGGGTTTCTGTCGATCTCAGTGTGATCATCATTCTGTTGGTCTCAGTGTGGACATTTTTGTGTGAGTCTCACTGTGTTCCAGTTTCTGTTGGTCGCAGTGTGATTGTGTTTCTGTGGGTCTCAGTGTGATTGTGTTTCTGCGGGTCTCAGTGTGATAGTGTTTCTGTGGGTCACAGTGTGGTCGGGTTTCCAAGGGTCTCAGTGTGATCGTGTTTCTGTGGGTCTCAGTGTGATTGTGTTTCTGTGGGTCTCAGTGTGATTGTGTTTCTGTGGGTCTCAGTGTGGTCGTGTTTCTGTGGGTCACAGTGTGGTCGGGTTTCCGAGGGTCTCAGTGTGATCGTGTTTCTGTTGGTCTCAGTGTGGACATGTTTTTGTGAGTCTCAGTGTGTTCCCGTTTCTGTGGGTCTCAGTGAGTTTGTGTGTATGTACGTCTCAGTGTGAGCGTGTTTCTTTGGTTCCCGGTGTGGTCATGTTTCTGTGAGTCTTGGTGTGATCATGTGTCGGTGTGTTTCGGTCAGATCGTTTTTCTGTGGTCTCATGGTGGTCGTGTTTCTGTCGGTCTCAGTGTGATCATATTTCTGTGGCTCACAGTGTGATCGTGTTTCTGTGGGTCTCCGTGTGGCCGTGTTTCGGTGAGTCTCAGTGTGATCATAATTCTGTTCGTCTCAGTGTGGGCATGTTTCTGTGAGTCTCAGTGTGTTCCCGTTTCTGTTGGTCTCAGTTTGATTGTGTTTCTGTGGGTCTCAGCGTGATCGTGTTTCTTTGGGTATCAGTGTGATTGTGTTTCTGTGGGTCTGGGTGTGATCGTGTTTCTGTGGGTCTCAGTGTGATCGTGTTTCTGTGGGTCTCAGCGTGATCGTGTTTCTGTGGGTCTGGGTGTGATCGTGTTTCTGTGGGTCTCAGTGTGATCGTGTTTCTGTGGGTCTCAGTGTGATCGTGATTCTGTGGGTCTCAGCGTGATCGTGTTTCTGTGGGTCTGGGTGTGATCGTGTTTCTGTGGGTCTGGGTGTGATCGTGTTTCTGTGGGTCTCAGTGTGATCGTGTTTCTGTGGGTCTCGGTGTGATCGTGTTCCTGTGGGTCTCAGCGTGATCGTGTTTCTGTGGGTCTCGGTGTGGTCATGTTTCTGTGGGTCTCAGTGTGTTCGTGTTTCTGTGAGTCTCAGTGTGATCGTGTTTCTGTGGGTCTCGGTGTGATCGTGTTTCTGTGGGTCTCGGTGTGATCGTGTTTCTGTGGGTCTCGGTGTGGTCGTGCTTCTGTGGGTCTCAGCGTGATCGTGTTTCTGTGGGTCTCGGTGTGGTCATGTTTCTGTGGGTCTCAGTGTGTTCGTGTTTCTGTGAGTCTCAGTGTGATTGTGTTTCTGTGGGTCTGAGTGTGATCGTGTTTCTGTGGGTCTCAGTGTGATCGTGTTTCTATGGGTCTCAGTGTGATCGTGTGCCTGTGGGTCTCAGTGTGATCGTGTTTCTGTGGGTCTCAGTGTGATCGTGTTTCTGTGGGTCTCAGCGTGATCGTGTTTCTGTGGGTCTGGGTGTGATCGTGTTTCTGTGGGTCTCAGCGTGATCGTGTTTCTGTGGGTCTCAGTGTGATCGTGATTCTGTGGGTCTCAGCGTGATCGTGTTTCTGTGGGTCTGGGTGTGATCGTGTTTCTGTGGGTCTGGGTGTGATCGTGTTTCTGTGGGTCTCAGCGTGATCGTGTTTCTGTGGGTCTCGGTGTGGTCATGTTTCTGTGGGTCTCAGTGTGTTCGTGTTTCTGTGGGTCTCAGTGTGGTCATGTTTCTGTGGGTCTCAGTGTGATCGTGTTTCTGTGGGTCTCTGTGTGATTGTGTTTCTGTGGGTCTGGGTGTGATCGTGTTTCTGTGGGTCTCAGTGTGATCGTGTTTCTATGGGTCTCAGTGTGTTCGTGTTTCTGTGGGTCTCAGTGTGATCGTGTGCCTGTGGGTCTCAGTGTGATCGTGTTTCTGTGGGTCTCAGTGTGATCGTGTTTCTGTGGGTCTCGGTGTGATCATGTTTCTGTGGGTCTCAGTGTGATCGTGTTTCTGTCGGTCTCAGTGTGTTCGTGTTTCTGTGAGTCTCAGTGTGATCGTGTTTCTGTCGGTCTCAGTGTGTTCGTGTTTCTGTGAGTCTCAGTGTGATCATGTTTCTGTGGGTCTGGGTGTGATCGTGTTTCTGTTGGTCTCGGTGTGGTCATGTTTCTGTGAGTCTCAGTGTGATTGTGTTTCTGTCGGTCTCAGTGTGATCGTGTTTCTGTGGATCACAGTGTGGTCATGTTTCTGTCGATCTCAGTGTGATCATAATTCTGTTGGTCTCAGTGTGGACATGTTTCTTTGAGTCTCAGTGTGTTCCCGTTTCTGTTGGTCTCAGTGTGATTGTGTTTCTGTGGCTCTCGCTGTGATCGTGTTTCTGTGGGTCTCGGTGTGATCGTGTTTCTGTGGGTCTCAGCGTGTCAGTATGATTGTGTATCTGTGGGTTTCAGTGTGATAGTGTTTCTGTGGGTCACAGTGTGGTCGTGTTTCTGAGGGTCTCAGTGTGATTGTGTTTCTGTGGGTCTGGGTGTGATCGTGTTTCTGTAGGTCTCAGCGTGATCGTGTTTCTGTGGGTCTCGGTGTAATCGTGTTTCTGTGAGTCTCAGTGAGTTTGTGTGTCTGTAGGTCTCAGTGTGGTCGTGTTTCTGTGGGTCTCCGTGTGGTCATGTTTCTGTGAGTCTTGGTGTGATCATGTGTCGGTGTGTTTCGGTCAGATCGTATTTCTGTGGTTCTCATGGTGTTCGTGTTTCTGTCGGTCTCAGTGTGATCATATTTCTGTGGGTCACAGTGTGATCGTGTTTCTGTGGGTCTCAGTGTGGACATGTTTCTGTGAGTCTCAGTGTGTTCCCTTTTCTGTTGGTCTCAGTTTGATTGTGTTTCTGTGGCTCTCACTGTGATCGTGTTTCTGTGGGTCTCGGTGTGATCGTGTTTGTGTGGGTCTCAGCGTGATCGTGTTTCTGTGGGTCTCGGTGTGATCGTGTTTCTGTGGGTCTCAGTGTGATCATGTTTCTGTGGGTCTCAGCGTGATCGTGTTTCTGTGGGTCTCAGTGTGATCGTGTTTCTGTGAGTCTCAGTGTGATCGTGTTTCTGTGGGTCTGGGTGTGATCGTGTTTCTGTTGGTCTCGGTGTGGTCATGTTTCTGTGAGTCTCAGTGTGATTGTGTTTCTGTCGGTCTCAGTGTAATTGTGTTTCTGTCGATCTCAGTGTGATCGTGTTTCTGTGGATCACAGTGTGGTCATGTTTCTGTCGATCTCAGTGTGATCATAATTCTGTTGGTCTCAGTGTGGACATGTTTCTTTGAGTCTCAGTGTGTTCCCGTTTCTGTTGGTCTCAGTGTGATTGTGTTTCTGTGGCTCTCACTGTGATCGTGTTTCTGTGGGTCTCGGTGTGATCGTGTTTGTGTGGGTCTCAGCGTGATCGTGTTTCTGTGGGTCTCGGTGTGATCGTGTTTCTGTGGGTCTCAGTGTGATCGTGTTTCTGTGGGTCTCAGTGTGATCGTGTTTCTGTGGGTCTCAGTGTGATCGTGTTTCTGTGGATCACAGTGTGGTCTTGTTTCTGTCGATCTCATTGTGATCATACTTCTGTTGGTCTCAGTGTGGTCGTGTTTCTGTGGGTCTCAGTGTGATCGTGTTTCTGTGGGTCTCAGTGTGGTCGTGTTTCTGTGGGTCTCAGTGTGATTGTGTTTCTGTGGGTCTCGTTGTGATCGTGTTTCTGTGGGTCTCAGTGTGGTCGTGTTTCTGAGGGTCTCAGTGTGGTCGTGTTTCTGAGGGTCTCAGTGTGATTGTGTTTCTGTGGGTCTCAGTGAGTTTGTGTGTCTGTACGTCTCAGTGTGAGCGTGTTTCTGTGGGTCTCCGTGTGGTCATGTTTCTGTGAATCTTGGTGTGATCATTTGTCGGTGTGTTTCGGTCAGATCGTGTTTCTGTGGTTCTCATGGTGTTCGTGTTTCTGTGGGTCTCCGTGTGGTCGAGTTTCTGTGGGTCTCAGTGTGGCCGTGTTTCGGTGAGTCTCAGTGTGTACCCGTTTCTGTTGGTCTCAGTTTGATTGTGTTTCTGTGGCTCTCGGTGTGATCGTGTTTGTGTGGGTCTCAGCATGAACGTGTTTCTGTGGGTCTGGGTGTGATCGTGTTTCTGTTGGTCTCGGTGTGGTCATGTTTCTGTGAGTCTCAGTATGATTGTGTTTCTGTCGGTCTCAGTGTAATTGTGTTTCTGTCGATCTCAGTGTGATCGTGTTTCTGTGGATCACAGTGTGATCATAATTCTGTTGGTCTCAGTGTGGACATGTTTCTTTGAGTCTCAGTGTGTTCCCGTTTCTGTTGGTCTCAGTGTTATTGTGTTTCTGTGGCTCTCGCTGTGATCGTGTTTCTGTGGGTCTCGGTGTGATCGTGTTTCTGTGGGTCTCAGCGTGTCAGTATGATTGTGTATCTGTGGGTCTCAGTGTGATAGTGTTTCTGTGGGTCACAGTGTGGTCGTGTTTCTGAGGGTCTCAGTGTGATTGTGTTTCTGTGGGTCTGGGTGTGATCGTGTTTCTGTAGGTCTCAGCGTGATCGTGTTTCTGTGGGTCTCGGTGTAATCGTGTTTCTGTGAGTCTCAGTGAGTTTGTGTGTCTGTAGGTCTCAGTGTGGTCGTGTTTCTGTGGGTCTCCGTGTGGTCATGTTTCTGTGAGTCTTGGTGTGATCATGTGTCGGTGTGTTTCGGTCAGATCGTATTTCTGTGGTTCTCATGGTGTTCGTGTTTCTGTCGGTCTCAGTGTGATCATATTTCTGTGGGTCACAGTGTGATCGTGTTTCTGTGGGTCTCAGTGTGGACATGTTTCTGTGAGTCTCAGTGTGTTCCCGTTTCTGTTGGTCTCAGTTTGATTGTGTTTCTGTGGCTCTCACTGTGATCGTGTTTCTGTGGGTCTCGGTGTGATCGTGTTTGTGTGGGTCTCAGCGTGATCGTGTTTCTGTGGGTCTCGGTGTGATCGTGTTTCTGTGGGTCTCAGTGTGATCGTGTTTCTGTGGGTCTCAGCGTGATCGTGTTTCTGTGGGTCTCGGTGTGATCGTGTTTCTGTGGGTCTCAGTGTGATCGTGTTTCTGTGGGTCTCAGTGTGATCGTGTTTCTGTGGGTCTCCGTGTGATCGTGTTTCTGTGGGTCTCGGTGTGATCGTGTTTCTGTGGGTCTCAGCGTGTCAGTATGATTGTGTATCTGTGGGTCTCCGTGTGGTCGTCTGTCTGTGGGTCTCAGTGTGATCGTGTTTCTGTGGGTCTCAGTGTGGTCCTATTTCTGTGGGTCTCAGTGTGATCGTGTTTCTGTGGATCTCAGTGTGATCGTGTTTCTGTGGGTCTCAGTGTGATCGTGTTTCTGTGGGTCTCAGTGTGATCGTGTTTCTGTGGATCTCAGTGTGATCGTGTTTCTGTGGGTCTCGGTGTGATCGTGTTTCTGTTGGTCTCGGTGTGATCGTGTTTCTGTGGGTCTCGGTGTGGTCATGTTTCTGTCGGTCTCAGTGTGGTCATGTTTCTGTTGGTCTCGGTGTGGTTGTGTTTCTGTAGATCTCAGTTTGGTCGTTTGCCTGTGGGTCTCAGTGTGATCGTGTTTCTGTGGGTCTCTGTGTGATCGTGTTTCTGTGGGTCTCAGTGTGGTCGTGTTTCTGTGGGTTTCGGTGTGATCGCTTTCTGTGGTTCTCAGTGTGATCGTGTTTCAGTGGGTCTCAGTGTGATCGCGTTTCTTTGATTCTCAGTGTGATCGTTTTTTGTGGGTCTCAGTGTGATCATATTTCTGTGGGTCACAGTGTGATCGTGTTTCTTTGGGTCTCTATGTGACCGTGTTTCTGTGCGTCACAGTGTGGTCGTGTTTCTGTGGGTCTCATGGTGATTGTGTTTCTGTGTGTCTCAGTGTGTTTGTGTGTCTGTACTCCTCAGTGTGAGCGTGTTTCTTTGGTTCTCGGTGTGGTCGTATTTCTGTGAGCCTTGGTGTGATCATGTGTCTTTGTGTTTCGGTCTGATCGTGTTTCTGTGGGTCTCAGTGTGATAATGTTTCTGTGGGTCAGAGTGTGACCGTGTTTCTGTGGGTCTCGGTGTGATCGCTTTCTGTGGGTCTCAATGTGTTCGTGTTTCTGTGGGTCTCAGTGTGATCATATTTCTGTGCGTCTCAGTGTAGTCGCGTTTCTGTGCGTGTCAGTATGATTGTGTTTCTGTGGGTCTCAGTTTGGTGGTGTTTCTGTGGGTCTCGGTGTGATCGTGTTTCTGTGGGTCTCAGTGTGGTCGTGTTTCTGTGGGTCTCAGTGTGATCGTGTTTCTGTGTGTCTCAGTGTGGTCGTGTTTCTGTGGGTCTCAGTGTGATCGTGTTTCTGTGGGTCTCAGTGTGATCGTGTTTCTGTGTGTCTCAGTGTGATCGTGTTTCTGTGTGTCTCAGTGTGGTCGTGTTTCTGTGGGTCTCAGTGTGATCGTGTTTCTGTGGGTCTCAGTGTGATCGTGTTTCTGTGGGTCTCAGTGTGATCGTGTTTCTGTGGATCTCAGTGTGATCGTGTTTCTGTGGGTCTCGGTGTGATCGTGTTTCTGTGGGTCTCGGTGTGGTCATGTTTCTGTCGGTCTCGGTGTGGTTGTGTTTCTGTAGGTCTCAGTGTGGTCGTCTGTCTGTGGGTCTCGGTGTGTTCCAGTTTCTGTTGGTCTCTGTGTGATTGTGTCTCTGTGGGTCTCAATGTAGTCGTGTTTCTGTGGATCTCAGTGTGGTCGTGTTTCTGTGGGTCTCAGTGTGATCGTGTTTCTGTGGGTCTCGGTGTGATCATGTTTCTGTGGGTCTCAGTGTGATCGTGTTTCTTTGGGTCTCAGTGTGATTGTGTTTCTGTGGGTCTCTGTGTGATCGTGTTTCTGTGGGTCTCAGTGTGGTCGTGTTTCTGTGGATCTCAGTGTGATCGTGTTTCTGTGGGTCTCAGTGTGGTCATGTTTCTGTCGGTCTCGGTGTGGTTGTGTTTCTGTAGGTCTCAGTGTGGTTGTGTTTCTGTCGGTCTCGGTGTGGTTGTGTTTCTGTCGGTCTCGGTGTGGTTGTGTTTCTGTAGGTCTCAGTGTGGTTGTGTTTCTGTCGGTCTCAGTGTGATCGTGTTTCTGTGGGTCTCAGTGTGATCGTGTTTCTGTGGGTCTCAGTGTGGTCATGTTTCTGTGGGTCTCAGTGTGATCATGTTTCTGTGGGCCTCGGTGTGATCGTGTTTCTGTCGGTCTCAGTGTAGTCATGTTTCTGTGGGTCTCGGTGTGGTCGTGTTTCTGAGGATCACAGTGTGATCGTGTTTCTGTGGGTCACTGTGTGATCGTGTTTCTGTGGATCACAGTGTGATCGTGTTTCTGTGGATCACAGTCTGGTCGTGTTTCTGTCGGTTTCAGTGTAATCGTTTTTCTGTGGGTCTCAGTGTGGTCACGTTTCTGTGGGTCTCAGTGTGATCGTGTTTCTGTGGATCTCAGTGTGATCGTGTTTCTGTGGGTCTCGGAGTGATCGGTTCCTGTGTGTCTCGGTGTGGTCATGTTTCTGTCGGTCTCGGTGTGGTTGTGTTTCTGTAGGTCTCAGTGTGGTCGTCTGTCTGTGGGTCTCAGTGTGATTGTGTTTCTGTGGGTCTCAGTGTGATCGTGTTTCTGTGGTTCTGTGTGTTTGTGTTTCTGTGGGTCTCAGTGTGATTGTGTTTCTGTGGGTCTCAGTGTGGTCGTGTTTCTGTGGGTCTGTGTGTTTGTGTTTCTGTGGGTCTCAGTGTGATTGTGTTTCTGTGGGTCTCAGTGTGATCGTGTTTCTGTGGGTCTCAGTGTGGTCATGTTTCTGTCGGTCTTGGTGTAGTTGTGTTTCTGTGGTCTCACTGTGGTCGTCTGTCTGAGGGTCTCAGGGTGATCGTGTTTCTGTTGGTCTCAGTGTGATCGTGTTTCTGTGGGTGTCAGTGTGATTGTGTTTCTGTGGGTCATAGTGTGATCGTGTTTCTGTGGGTCTCAGTGTGATCGCTTTCTGTGGGTCTCAGTGTGATCGTGTTTCTGTGGATCTCAGTGTGATTGTGTTTCTGTGGGTCACAGTGTGATAGTGTTGCTGTGGATCTCAGTGTGATCGTGTTTCTGTGGGTCTCAGTGTGATCGTGTTTCTGTGGGTCTCAGTGTGATTTTGTTTTTGTGGGTCTCAGTGTGTTCATGTTTCTGTGGGTCTCAGTGTGATTTTGTTTCTGTGGGTCTCAGTGTGATCGCGTTTCTTTGATTCTCGGTGTGATCGCTTTCTGTGGGTCTCGGTGTGGTCATGTTTCTGTCGGTCTCAGTGTGATTGTGTTTCTGTGGGTCTCAGTTTGATCGTGTTTCTGTGGGTGTCAGTGTGATCGTGTTTCTCTCGATCTCAGTGTGATCGTGTTTCTGTGGATCACAGTGTGGTCGTGTTTCTGTCGATCTGAGTTTGATCATTATTCTATTGGTCTCACTGTGGACATGTTTCTGTGAGTCTCAGTGTGTTCCAGTTTCTGTTGGTCTCAGTGTGATTGTGTTTCTGTGGGTCTCGGTGTGATCCTGTTTCTGTGGGTCTCGGTGTGATCGTGTTTCTGTGGGTCTCGGTGTGATCGCTTTCTGTGGGTCTCAGTGTGATCATACTTCTGTGCGTCTCATTGTGGTCGTGTTTCTGTGGGTCTCAGTGTCGTCGCGTTTCTGTGGGTCTCAGTGTGGTCGTGTTTCTGTGGGTCTCAGGGTGATCGTGTTTCTGTGGGTCTCAGTGTGGTCGTGTTTCTGTGGGTCTCAGGGTGATCGTGTTTCTGTGGGTCTCAGTGTGGTCGTGTTTCTGTGGGTCTCAGTGTGGTCGTGTTTCTGTGGCTCTCAGTGTGGTCATGTTTCTGTGGGTCTCAGTGTCGTCGCGTTTCTTTGATTATCGGAGTGATCGCTTTCTGTGGGTCTCGGTGTGATCGTGTTTCTGTGGGTCTCGGTGTGATCGTGTTTCTATGGGTCTCAGTGTGATCGTGTTTCTGCGGGTCTCAGTGTGGTCGTGTTTCTGAGGGTCTCTGTGTGATCGTGTTTCTGAGGGTCTCAGTGTGATCGTGTTTCTGTGGGTCTCAGTGTGATTGTGTTTCTGTAGGTCTCAGTGTGTTCATGTTTCTGTGGGTCTTAGTCTGATTTTGTTTCTGTGGGGCTCAGTGTGATCGCGTTTCTTTGATTCTCGGTGTGATCGCTTTCTGTGGGTCTCGGTGTGGTCATGTTTCTGTCGGTCTCAGTGTGATCGTGTTTCTGTGGGTCATAGTGTGGTCGTGTTTCTGTCGGTCTCAGTGTGATCGTGTTTCTGTGGCTCTCGCTGTGATCATGTTTCTGTGGGTCTCAGTGTGATCGTGTTTCTGTGGGTCTCAGTGTGATCGTGTTTCTGTGGGTCTCAGTGTGATCGTGTTTCTGTGGGTCTCTGTGTGATCGTGTTTCTGAGGGTCTCATTGTGGTTGTGTTTCTGTGGGTCTCAGTGTGATCGTGTTTCTGTGGGTCTCGGTGTGATCGTGTTTCTGTGGGTCTCAGTGTGGCCTTGTTTCGGTGAGTCTCAGTGTGTTCCCGTTTCTGTTGGTCTCAGTGTGATTGTGTTTCTGTGGCTCTCGCTGTGATCATGTTTCTGTGGGTCTCAGTGTGATCGTGTTTCTGTGGGTCTCAGCGTGTCAGTATGATTGTGTTTCTGTGGGTCTCAGTGTGATAGTGTTTCTGTGGGTCACAGTGTGATCGTGTTTCTGTCGATCTCAGTTTGATCATAATTCTGTTGGTCTCACTGTGGACATGTTTCTGTGTGTCTCAGTGTGTTCCAGTTTCTGTTGGTCTCAGTGTGATTGTGTCTCTGTGGGTCTCAGTGAAGTCGTGCTTCTGTGGATCACAGTGTGGTCGTGTTTCTGTCGGTTTCAGTGTTATCGTTTTTCTGTGGGTCTCAGAGTGATCGTTTTTCTGTGGGTCTCAGTGTGATCGTGTTTCTGTGGGTCTCGGTGTAATCGCGTTTCTTTGATTCTCGGTGTGATCGCTTTCTGTGGGTCTCGGTGTGGTTGTGTTTCTGTAGGTCTCAGTGTGGTCGTGTTTCTGTGGGTTTGTGTGTTTGTGTTTCTGTGGGTCTCAGTGTGATTGTGTTTCTGTGGGTCTCAGTGTGGTCGTGCTTCCGTGGGTCTCAGTGTGATCGCGTTTCTTTGATTCTCGGAGTGATCGCTTTCTGTGGGTCTCGGTGTGGTCATGTTTCTGTCGGTCTCGGTGTGGTTGTGTTTCTGTAGGTCTCAGTGTGGTCGTCTGTCTGTGGGTCTCGGTGTGTTCCAGTTTCTGTTGGTCTCTGTGTGATTGTGTCTCTGTGGGTCTCAATGTAGTCGTGTTTCTGTGGATCTCAGTGTGATCGTGTTTCTGTGGGTCTCGGTGTAATCGTGTTTCTGTGGGTCTCAGTGTGATCGTGTTTCTTTGGGTCTCAGTGTGATTGTGTTTCTGTGGGTCTCTGTGTGATCGTGTTTCTGTGGGTCTCAGTGTGGTCGTGTTTCTGTGGATCTCAGTGTGATCGTGTTTCTGTGGGTCTCAGTGTGATCGTGTTTCTGTGGGTCTCAGTGTGACCGTGTTTCTGTGGGTCTCAGTATGGTCATGTTTCTGTGGATCACAGTGTGGTCGTGTTTCTGTCGGTCTCAGTGTGATCGTGTTTCTGTGGGTCTCAGTGTGATCATGTTTCTGTCGGTCTCGGTGTGGTCGTGTTTCTGTGGGTTTCGGTGTGGTTGTGTTTCTGTAGATCTCAGTTTGGTCGTTTGCCTGTGGGTCTCAGTGTGATCGTGTTTCTGTGGGTCTCAGTGTGATCGTGTTTCTGTGGGTCTCAGTGTGGTCGTGTTTCTGTGGGTTTCGGTGTGATCGCTTTCTGTGGTTCTCAGTGTGATCGTGTTTCAGTGGGTCTCAGTGTGATCGCGTTTCTTTGATTCTCAGTGTGATCGCTTTTTTTGGATCTCAGTGTGATCATATTTCTGTGGGTCACTGTGTGAGCGTGTTTCTTTGGGTCTCTGTGTGACCGTGTTTCTGTGCATCACAGTGTGGTCGTGTTTCTGTGGGTCTCAGGGAGATTGTGTTTCTGTGAATCTCGGTATGTTTGTGTGTCTGTACGTCTCGGTGTAAGCGTGTTTCTTTGGTTCTCGGTGTGGTCGTGTTTCTGTGGGTCTCATGGTGATTGTGTTTCTGTGTGTCTCAGTGTGTTTGTGTGTCTGTACTTCTCAGTGTGAGCGTGTTTCTTTGGTTCTCGGTGTGGTCGTATTTCTGTGAGCCTTGGTGTGATCATGTGTCTTTGTGTTTCGGTCTGATCGTGTTTCTGTGGGTCTCAGTGTGGTCATGTTTCTGTGGGTCTCAGTGTGGTCGTGTTTCTGGGGGGTCAGTGTGATCGTGTTTCTGTCGGTCTCAGTGTGGTCGTGTTTCTGTGGATCACAGTGTGGTCGTGTTTCTGTCGGTTTCAGTGTAATCGTTTTTCTGTGGGTCTCAGAGTGATCGTTTTTCTGTGGGTCTCGGTGTGATCGGTTCCTGTGGGTCTCAGTGTGGTCACGTTTCTGTGGGCCTCGGTGTGATCGCGTTTCTTTGATTCTCGGAGTGATCGCTTTCTGTGGGTCTCGGTGTGGTCATGTTTCTGGCGGTCTTGGTGTGGTCGTGTTTCTGTAGGTCTCAGTGTGATTGTGTTTCTGTGGGTCTCAGTGTGGTCGTGTTTCTGTGGGTCTGTGTGTTTGTGTTTCTGTGGGTCTCAGTGTGATTGTGTTTCTGTGGGTCTCAGTGTGATTGTGTTTCTGTGGGTCTCAGTGTGGTCGTGTATCTGTGGGTCTGTGTGTTTGTGTGTCTGTGGGTCTCAGTGTGATTGTGTTTCTATGGGTCTCAGTGTGACCGTGTTTCTGTGGGTCTCGGTGTGATCGCTTTCTGTGGGTCTCAATGTGTTCGTGTTTCTGTGGGTCTCAGTGTGATCATATTTCCGTGCGTCTCAGTGTAGTCGCGTTTCTGTGCGTGTCAGTATGATTATGTTTCTGTGGGTCTCAGTTTGGTGGTGTTTCTGTGGGTCTCGGTGTGATCGTGTTTCTGTGGATCTCAGTGTCATCGTGTTTCTGTGGGTCTCAGTGTGATCGTGTTTCTGTGGATCTCAGTGTGATCGTGTTTCTGTGGGTCTCAGTGTGATCGTGTTTCTTTGGGTCTCAGTGTGGTCGTGTTTCTGTGGATCTCAGTGTGATCGTGTTTCTGTGGATCTCAGTGTGATCGTGTTTCTGTGGGTCTCAGTGTGATCGTGTTTCTGTGGGTCTCAGTGTGGTCATGTTTCTGTGGGTCTCAGTGTGATCGTGTTTCTGTCGGTCTCAGTGTAGTCGCGTTTCTGTGGGTCTCGGTGTGGTCGTGTTTCTGAGGATCACAGTGTGGTCGTGTTTCTGTGGGTCTCAGTGTGGTCGTGTTTCTGTGGGTATCAGGGTGATCGTGTTTCTGTGGGTATCAGGGTGATCGTGTTTCTGTGGCCCTCGGTGTGGTCATGTTTCTGTCGGTCTCGGTGTGGTTGTGTTTCTGTAGGTCTCAGTGTGGTCGTCTGTCTGTGGGTCTCAGTGTGATCGTGTTTCTGTGGGTCTCAGTGTGATCGTGTTTCTGTTGGTCTCAGTGTGATCGTGTTTCTGTCGGTCTCAGTGTAGTCGCGTTTCTGTGGGTCTCAGTGTGATCGTGTTTCTGTCGGTCTCAGTGTAGTCGCGTTTCTGTGGGTCTCGGTGTGGTCGTGTTTCTGAGGATCACAGTGTGGTCGTGTTTCTGTGGGTCTCAGTGTGGTCGTGTTTCTGTGGGTATCAGGGTGATCGTGTTTCTGTGGGTATCAGGGTGATCGTGTTTCTGTGGCCCTCGGTGTGGTCATGTTTCTGTCGGTCTCGGTGTGGTTGTGTTTCTGTAGGTCTCAGTGTGGTCGTCTGTCTGTGGGTCTCAGTGTGATCGTGTTTCTGTGGGTCTCAGTGTGATCGTGTTTCTGTTGGTCTCAGTGTGATCGTGTTTCTGTCGGTCTCAGTGTAGTCGCGTTTCTGTGGGTCTCGGTGTGGTCGTGTTTCTGTGGGTCACTGTGTGATCGTGTTTCTGTGGATCACAGTGTGGTCGTGTTTCTGTCGGTTTCAGTGTAATCGTTTTTCTGTGGGTCTCGGTGTGATCGGTTCCTGTGGGTCTCAGTGTGGTCATGTTTCTGTCGGTCTCGGTGTGGTTGTGTTTCCGTCGGTCTCAGTGTGATCGTGTTTCTGTGGGTCTCAGTGTGATTGTGTTTCTGTGGGTCTCAGTGTGGTCGTGTTTCTGTGGGTCTGTGTGTTTGTGTTTCTGTGGGTCTCAGTGTGGTCATGTTTCTGTCGGTCTTGGTGTAGTTGTGTTTCTGTGGTCTCACTGTGGTCGTCTGTCTGAGGGTCTCAGGGTGATCGTGTTTCTGTGGGTCTCAGTGTGATTGTGTTTCTGTGGGTCGCGGTGTGATCGTTTTCTGTGGGTCTCTGTGTGATCGTGTTTCTGTGGGTCTCAGTGTGATCGTGTTTCTGTGGGTCTCAGTGTGATCGTGTTTCTGTGGGTCTCGGTGTGATCGTGTTTCTGTGGGTCGCGGTGTGATCGTTTTCTGTGGGTCTCAGTGTGATCGTGTTTCTGTGGATCTCAGTGTGATTGTGTTTCTGTGGGTCTCAGTGTGATTGTGTTTCTGTGGGTTTCAGTGTGATTTTGTTTTTGTGGGTGTCAGTGTGTTCATGTTTCTGTGGGTCTCAGTGTGATTTTGTTTCTGTGGATCACAGTGTGGTCGTGTTTCTGTGGGTCACTGTGTGATCGTGTTTCTGTGGGTCTCAGTGTGATCGTTTTTCTGTGGGTCTCGGTGTGATCGGTTCCTGTGGGTCTCAGTGTGGTCACGTTTCTGTGGGTCTCGGTGTGATCGCGTTTCTTTGATTCTCGGTGTGATCACTTTCTGCGAGTCTCGGTGTGGTCGTGTTTCTGTAGGTCTCAGTGTGATTGTGTTTCTGTGGGTCTCAGTGTGGTCGTGTTTCTGTGGGTCTGTGTGTTTGTGTTTCTGTGGGTCTCAGTGTGATTGTGTTTCTGTGGGTCTCAGTGTGATTGTGTTTCTGTGGGTCTCAGTGTGGTCGTGTTTCTGTGGGTCTGTGTGTTTGTGTTTCTGTGGGTCTCAGTGTGATTGTGTTTCTGTGGGTCTCAGTGTGATCGTGTCTCTGTGGGTCTCAGTGTGGTCATGTTTCTGTCGGTCTCGGTGTGGTTGTGTTTCTGTCGGTCTCAGTGTGATCGTGTTTCTGTGGGTCTCAGTGTGATCGTGTTTCTGTGGGTCTCAGTGTGATTGTGTTTCTGTGGGTCATCGTGTGATCGTGTTTCTGTGGGTCTCAGTGTGGTCGTGTTTCTGTGGATCTCAGTGTGATTGTGTTTCTGTGGGTCTCAGTGTGGTCATGTTTCTGTCGGTCTTGGTGTAGTTGTGTTTCTGTGGTCTCACTGTGGTCGTCTGTCTGTGGGTCTCAGGGTGATCGTGTTTTTGTCGGTCTCGGTGTGGTTGTGTTTCTGTCGGTCTCAGTGTGATCGTGTTTCTGTGGGTCTCAGTGTGATCGTGTTTCTGTGCGTCTCAGTATGTTCGTATTTCTGTGGGTGTCAGTGTGATCGTGTTTCTGTGGATCTCAGTGTGACCGTGTTTCTGTGGGTCTCAGTGTGATCGTGTTTCTGTGTGTCTCAGTGTGATCGCTTTCTGTGGGTCTCAGTGTGATCGTGTTTCTGTGGATCTCAGTGTGATTGTGTTTCTGTGGGTCACAGTGTGATAATGTTGCTGTGGATCTCAGTGTGATCGTGTTTCTGTGGGTCTCAGTGTGATCGTGTTTCTGTGGGTCTCAGTGTGATTTTGTTTTTGTGGGTCTCAGTGTGTTCATGTTTCTGTGGGTCTCAGTGTGATTTTGTTTCTGTGGGTCTCAGTGTGATCGCGTTTCTTTGATTCTCGGTGTGATCGCTTTCTGTGGGTCTCGGTGTGGTCATGTTTCTGTCGGTCTCAGTGTGATTGTGTTTTTGTGGGTCTCAGTTTGATCGTGTTTCTGTGGGTCTCAGTGTGATCGTGTTTCTGTGGGTCGCAGTGTGGTCGTGTTTCTGTGGGTGTCAGTGTGATCGTGTTTCTCTCGATCTCAGTGTGATCGTGTTTCTGTGGATCACAGTGTGGTCGTGTTTCTGTCGATCTGAGTTTGATCATTATTCTATTGGTCTCACTGTGGACATGTTTCTGTGAGTCTCAGTGTGTTCCAGTTTCTGTTGGTCTCAGTGTGATTGTGTTTCTGTGGGTCTCGGTGTGATCCTGTTTCTGTGGGTCTCGGTGTGATCGTGTTTCTGTGGGTCTCGGTGTGATCGCTTTCTGTGGGTCTCAGTGTGATCATATTTCTGTGCGTCTCATTGTGGTCGTGTTTCTGTGGGTCTCAGTGTCGTCGCGTTTCTTTGATTCTCGGAGTGATCGCTTTCTGTCGGTCTCGGTGTGGTCATGTTTCTGTCGGTCTCGGTGTGGTTGTGTTTCTGGGGGTCTCGGTGTGATCGTGTTTCTGTGGGTCTCAGTGTGGTCGTGTTTCTGTGGGTCTGTGTGTTTGTGTTTCTGTGGGTCTCAGTGTGATTGTGTTTCTGTGGGTCTCAGTGTGATTGTGTTTCTGTGGGTCTCAGTGTGGTCGTGTTTCTGTGGGTCTGTGTGTTTGTGTTTCTGTGGGTCTCAGTGTGATTGTGTTTCTGTGGGTCTCAGTGTGATCGTGTTTCTGTGGGTCTCGGTGTGATCGCTTTCTGTGGGTCTCAGTGTGATCATGTTTCTGTGGATCTCAGTGTGATTGTGTTTCTGTGGGTCTCAGTGTGGTCATGTTTCTGTCGGTCTTGGTGTAGTTGTGTTTCTGTTGTCTCACTGTGGTCGTCTGTCTGTGGGTCTCAGTGTGATCGTGTTTCTGTCGGTCTCGGTGTGATCGCTTTCTGTCGGTCTCAGTGTGATCGTGTTTCTGTGGGTCTCAGTGTGATCGTGTTTCTGTGCGTCTCAGTGTGTTCGTATTTCTGTGGGTGTCAGTGTGATCGTGTTTCTGTGGATCTCAGTGTGTTCGTGTTTCTGTGCGTCTCAGTGTGTTCGTATTTCTGTGGGTGTCAGTGTGATCGTGTTTCTGTGGGTCTCAGGGTGATCGTGTTTCTGTCGGTCTCGGTGTGGTTGTGTTTCTGTCGGTCTCAGTGTGGTCGTCTGTCTGTGGGTCTCAGTGTGATCGTGTTTCTGTGGGTCTCAGTGTGATCGTGTTTCTGTTGGTCTCAGTGTGATCGTGTTTCTGTCGGTCTCAGTGTAGTCGCGTTTCTGTGGGTCTCGGTGTGGTCGTGTTTCTGTGGGTCACTGTGTGATCGTGTTTCTGTGGATCACAGTGTGGTCGTGTTTCTGTCGGTTTCAGTGTAATCGTTTTTCTGTGGGTCTCGGTGTGATCGGTTCCTGTGGGTCTCAGTGTGGTCATGTTTCTGTCGGTCTCGGTGTGGTTGTGTTTCTGTCGGTCTCAGTGTGATCGTGTTTCTGTGGGTCTCAGTGTGATTGTGTTTCTGTGGGTCTCAGTGTGGTCGTGTTTCTGTGGGTCTGTGTGTTTGTGTTTCTGTGGGTCTCAGTGTGGTCATGTTTCTGTCGGTCTTGGTGTAGTTGTGTTTCTGTGGTCTCACTGTGGTCGTCTGTCTGAGGGTCTCAGGGTGATCGTGTTTCTGTGGGTCTCAGTGTGATCGTGTTTCTGTGGGTCGCGGTGTGATCGTTTTCTGTGGGTCTCTGTGTGATCGTGTTTCTGTGGGTCTCAGTGTGATCGTGTTTCTGTGGGTCTCAGTGTGATCGTGTTTCTGTGGGTCTCGGTGTGATCGTGTTTCTGTGGGTCGCGGTGTGATCGTTTTCTGTGGGTCTCAGTGTGATCGTGTTTCTGTGGATCTCAGTGTGATTGTGTTTCTGTGGGTCTCAGTGTGATTGTGTTTCTGTGGGTTTCAGTGTGATTTTGTTTTTGTGGGTCTCAGTGTGGTCACGTTTCTGTGGGTCTCGGTGTGATCGCGTTTCTTTGATTCTCGGTGTGATCACTTTCTGCGAGTCTCGGTGTGGTCGTGTTTCTGTAGGTCTCAGTGTGATTGTGTTTCTGTGGGTCTCAGTGTGGTCGTGTTTCTGTGGGTCTGTGTGTTTGTGTTTCTGTGGGTCTCAGTGTGATTGTGTTTCTGTGGGTCTCAGTGTGATTGTGTTTCTGTGGGTCTCAGTGTGGTCGTGTTTCTGTGGGTCTGTGTGTTTGTGTTTCTGTGGGTCTCAGTGTGATTGTGTTTCTGTGGGTCTCAGTGTGATCGTGTCTCTGTGGGTCTCAGTGTGGTCATGTTTCTGTCGGTCTCGGTGTGGTTGTGTTTCTGTCGGTCTCAGTGTGATCGTGTTTCTGTGGGTCTCAGTGTGATCGTGTTTCTGTGGGTCTCAGTGTGATTGTGTTTCTGTGGGTCATCGTGTGATCGTGTTTCTGTGGGTCTCAGTGTGGTCGTGTTTCTGTGGATCTCAGTGTGATTGTGTTTCTGTGGGTCTCAGTGTGGTCATGTTTCTGTCGGTCTTGGTGTAGTTGTGTTTCTGTGGTCTCACTGTGGTCGTCTGTCTGTGGGTCTCAGGGTGATCGTGTTTTTGTCGGTCTCGGTGTGGTTGTGTTTCTGTCGGTCTCAGTGTGATCGTGTTTCTGTGGGTCTCAGTGTGATCGTGTTTCTGTGCGTCCTAGTATGTTCGTATTTCTGTGGGTGTCAGTGTGATCGTGTTTCTGTGGACCTCAGTGTGACCGTGTTTCTGTGGGTCTCAGTGTGATCGTGTTTCTGTGTGTCTCAGTGTGATCGCTTTCTGTGGGTCTCAGTGTGATCGTGTTTCTGTGGATCTCAGTGTGATTGTGTTTCTGTGGGTCACAGTGTGATAATGTTGCTGTGGATCTCAGTGTGATCGTGTTTCTGTGGGTCTCAGTGTGATCGTGTTTCTGTGGGTCTCAGTGTGATTTTGTTTTTGTGGGTCTCAGTGTGTTCATGTTTCTGTGGGTCTCAGTGTGATTTTGTTTCTGTGGGTCTCAGTGTGATCGCGTTTCTTTGATTCTCGGTGTGATCGCTTTCTGTGGGTCTCGGTGTGGTCATGTTTCTGTCGGTCTCAGTGTGGTCGTGTTTCTGTGGGTGTCAGTGTGATCGTGTTTCTCTCGATCTCAGTGTGATCGTGTTTCTGTGGATCACAGTGTGGTCGTGTTTCTGTCGATCTGAGTTTGATCATTATTCTATTGGTCTCACTGTGGACATGTTTCTGTGAGTCTCAGTGTGTTCCAGTTTCTGTTGGTCTCAGTGTGATTGTGTTTCTGTGGGTCTCGGTGTGATCCTGTTTCTGTGGGTCTCGGTGTGATCGTGTTTCTGTGGGTCTCGGTGTGATCGCTTTCTGTGGGTCTCAGTGTGATCATATTTCTGTGCGTCTCATTGTGGTCGTGTTTCTGTGGGTCTCAGTGTCGTCGCGTTTCTTTGATTCTCGGAGTGATCGCTTTCTGTCGGTCTCGGTGTGGTCATGTTTCTGTCGGTCTCGGTGTGGTTGTGTTTCTGGGGGTCTCGGTGTGATCGTGTTTCTGTGGGTCTCAGTGTGGTCGTGTTTCTGTGGGTCTGTGTGTTTGTGTTTCTGTGGGTCTCAGTGTGATTGTGTTTCTGTGGGTCTCAGTGTGATTGTGTTTCTGTGGGTCTCAGTGTGGTCGTGTTTCTGTGGGTCTGTGTGTTTGTGTTTCTGTGGGTCTCAGTGTGATTGTGTTTCTGTGGGTCTCAGTGTGATCGTGTTTCTGTGGGTCTCGGTGTGATCGCTTTCTGTGGGTCTCAGTGTGATCATGTTTCTGTGGATCTCAGTGTGATTGTGTTTCTGTGGGTCTCAGTGTGGTCATGTTTCTGTCGGTCTTGGTGTAGTTGTGTTTCTGTTGTCTCACTGTGGTCGTCTGTCTGTGGGTCTCAGTGTGATCGTGTTTCTGTCGGTCTCGGTGTGATCGCTTTCTGTCGGTCTCAGTGTGATCGTGTTTCTGTGGGTCTCAGTGTGATCGTGTTTCTGTGCGTCTCAGTGTGTTCGTATTTCTGTGGGTGTCAGTGTGATCGTGTTTCTGTGGATCTCAGTGTGTTCGTGTTTCTGTGCGTCTCAGTGTGTTCGTATTTCTGTGGGTGTCAGTGTGATCGTGTTTCTGTGGGTCTCAGGGTGATCGTGTTTCTGTCGGTCTCGGTGTGGTTGTGTTTCTGTCGGTCTCAGTGTGATAGTGTTTCTGTGGGTCTCAGTGTGATCGTGTTTCTGTGCGTCTCAGTGTGTTCGTATTTCTGTGGGTGTCAGTGTGATCGTGTTTCTGTGGATCTCAGTGTGTTCGTATTTCTGTGGGTGTCAGTGTGATCGTGTTTCTGTGTGTCTCAGTGTGATCGTGTTTCTGTGGGTCGCGGTGTGATCGCTTTCTGTGGGTCTCAGTGTGATCGTTTTTCTGTGGATCTCAGTGTGATTGTGTTTCTGTGGGTCACAGTGTGATAGTGTTGCTGTGGATCTCAGTGTGATCGTGTTTCTGTGGGTCTCAGTGTGATCGTGTTTCTGTGGGTCTCAGTGTGATTTTGTTTTTGTGGGTCTCAGTGTGTTCATGTTTCTGTGGGTCTCAGTGTGATTTTGTTTCTGTGGGTCTCAGTGTGATCGCGTTTCTTTGATCCTCGGTGTGATCGCTTTCTGTGGGTCTCGGTGTGGTCATGTTTCTGTCGGTCTCAGTGTGATTGTGTTTCTGTAGGTCTCAGTGTGGTCGTGTTTCTCTCGATCTCAGTGTGATCGTGTTTCTGTGGATCACAGTGTGGTCGTGTTTCTGTCGATCTGAGTTTGATCATTATTCTATTGGTCTCACTGTGGACATGTTTCTGTGAGTCTCAGTGTGTTCCAGTTTCTGTTGGTCTCAGTGTGATTGTGTTTCTGTGCCTCTCATTGTGATCGTGTTTCTGTGGGTCTCGGTGTGATCCTGTTTCTGTTGGTCTCGGTGTGATCGTGTTTCTGTGCCTCTCATTGTGATCGTGTTTCTGTGGGTCTTGGTGTGATCGTGTTTCTGTGGGTCTCGGTGTGGTCATGTTTCTGTCGGTCTCGGTGTGGTTGTGTTTCTGTGTGTCTCAGTGTGGTCGTCTGTCTGTGGGTCTCAGGGTGATCGTGTTTCTGTGGGTCTCAGTGTGGTCGTGTTTCTGTGGGTCTCTGTGTGATCGTGTTTCTGAGGGTCTCAGTGTGATTGTGTTTCTGTGGGTCTCAGTGTTTTCATGTTTCTGTGGGTCTCAGTCTGATTTTGTTTCTGTGGGGCTCAGTGTGATCGCGTTTCTTTGATTCTCGGTGTGATCGCTTTCTGTGGGTCTCAGTGTGGTCTTGTTTCTGTGGGTCTCAGTGTCGTCGCGTTTCTTTGATTCTCGGAGTGATCATTTTCTGTGGGTCTCGGTGTGGTCATGTTTCTGTGTGTCTCAGTGTGGTCATGTTTCTGTGGGTCATAGTGTGATCGTGTTTCTGTGGGTCTCGGTGTGATCGTGTTTCTGTGGGTCTCAGTGTGGTCGTGTTTCTGTGGGTCTCAGTGTGGTCATGTTTCTGTGGGTCATAGTGTGATCGTGTTTCTGTGGGTCTCAGTGTGATCGTGTTTCTGTGGGTCTCGGTGTGATCGTGTTTCTGTGGGTCTCAGTGTGATCGTGTTTCTGTCGGTCTCAGTGTGATCGTGTTTCTGTGGATCTCAGTGTGATTGTGTTTCTGTGGGTCTCAGTGTGGTCATGTTTCTGTCAGTCTTGGTGTAGTTGTGTTTCTGTGGTCTCACTGTGGTCGTCGGTCTGTGGGTCTCAGTGTGATCGTGTTTCTGTCGGTCTCGGTGTGGTTGTGTTTCTGTCGGTCTCAGTGTGATCGTGTTTCTGTGGGTCTCAGTGTGGTCGTGTTTCTGTAGGTCTCAGTGTGATCGTGTTTCTGTGGGTCTCAGTGTGATCGTGTTTCTGTGCGTCTCAGTGTGTTCGTATTTCTGTGGGTGTCAGTGTGATCGTGTTTCTGTGGATCTCAGTGTGTTCGTGTTTCTGTGCGTCTCAGTGTGTTCGTATTTCTGTGGGTGTCAGTGTGATCGTGTTTCTGTGGATCTCAGTGTGTTCGTGTTTCTGTGCGTCTCAGTGTGTTCGTATTTCTGTGGGTGTCAGTGTGATCGTGTTTCTGTGGGTCTCAGGGTGATCGTGTTTCTGTCGGTCTCCGTGTGGTTGTGTTTCTGTCGGTCTCAGTGTGATCGTGTTTCTGTGGGTCTCAGTGTGATCGTGTTTCTGTGCGTCTCAGTGTGTTCGTATTTCTGTGGGTGTCAGTGTGATCGTGTTTCTGTGGATCTCAGTGTGTTCGTGTTTCTGTGCGTCTCAGTGTGTTCGTATTTCTGTGGGTGTCAGTGTGATCGTGTTTCTGTGTGTCTCAGTGTGATCGTGTTTCTGTGGGTCGCGGTGTGATCGCTTTCTGTGGGTCTCAGTGTGATCGTGTTTCTGTGGATCTCAGTGTGATTGTGTTTCTGTGGGTCACAGTGTGATAGTGTTGCTGTGGATCTCAGTGTGATTGTGTTTCTGTGGGTCTCAGTGTGTTCATGTTTCTGTGGGTCTCAGTGTGATTTTGTTTCTGTGGGTCTCAGTGTGGTCGTGTTTCTGTGGGTCATAGTGTGATTGTGTTTCTGTGGGTCTCAGTGTGATTTTGTTTCTGTGGGGCTCAGTGTGATCGCGTTTCTTTGATTCTCGGTGTGATCGCTTTCTGCGGGTCTCGGTGTGGTCATGTTTCTGTGGGTCTCAGTTTGGTCGTGTTTCTGTGGGTCTCGGTGTGATCGTGTTTCTGTGGGTCTCGGTGTGATCGTGTTTCTGTGGGTCTCGGTGTGATCGCTTTCTGTGGGTCTCGGTGTGGTCATGTTTCTGTCGGTCTCGGTGTGGTTGTGTTTCTGTAGGTCTCAGTGTGATCGTGTTTCTGTGGGTCTCAGTGTGATCGTGTTTCTGTTGGTCTCAGTGTGGTCGTCTGTCTGTGGGTTTCAGTGTGATTGTGTTTCTGTGGGTCTCAGTGTGATCGTGTTTCTGTCGGTCTCAGTGTGATCGTGTTTCTGTGGGTCTCAGTGTGATCGTGTTTCTGTGAGTCTCAGTGTGATCGTGTTTCTGTGGGTCTCGGTGTGATCGTGTTTCTGTTGGTCTCGGTGTGGTCATGTTTCTGTCGGTCTCAGTGTGATCGTGTTTCTTTGGGTCTCTGTGTGATCGTGATTCTGTGGGTCTCGGTGTGTTCCAGTTTCTGTTGGTCTCAGTGTGATTGTGTCTCTGTGGGTCTCAATGTAGTCGTGTTTCTGTGGATCACAGTGTGGTCGTGATTCTGTCGGTCTCTGTGTGATTGTGTTTCTGTGGGTCTCAGTGTGATCGTGTTTCTGTCGGTCTCAGTGTGATCGTGTTTCATTGGGTCTCAGTGTGATCGTGTGATCGTGTTTCTTTGGGTCTCAGTGTGATCGTTTTTCTGTGGGTCTCGGTGTGATCGTGTTTCTGTGGGTCTCGGTGTGATCTTGTTTCTGTGGGTCACCGTGTGATCGTGTTTTTGTGGGTCTCAGTGTGCTCGTGTTTCTGCGGGTCTCAGTGTGGTCGTGTTTTTGTGGGTCTCAGTGTGATCGTGTTTCTGTGGGTCTCTGTGTGATCGTGTTTCTGTGGGTCTCAGTGTGATCGTGTTTCTGTGGGTCTCAGTGTGATCGTGTTTCTTCGGGTCTCAGTGTGGTCGTGTTTCTGTGGGTCTCATTCTCATCGTGTTTCTGTGGGTCTCTGAGTGATCGTGTTTCTGTGGGTCTCAGTGTGATCGTGTTTCTGAGGGTCTCATTGTGGTTGTGTTTCTGTGGGTCTCAGTGTGATCGTGTTTCTGTGGGTCTCGGTGTGATCGTGTTTCTGTGGGTCTCACTGTGATCATATTTCTGTGCGTCTCATTGTGGTCGTGTTTCTGTGGGTCTCAGTGTAGTCGCGTTTCTGTGGGTCTCAGTATGATCGCGTTTCTTTGATTCTCGGAGTGATCGCTTTCTGTGGGTCTCGGTGTGGTCATGTTTCTGTCGGTCTCGGTGTGGTTGTGTTTCTGTAGGTCTCAGTGTGGTCGTCTGTCTGTGGGTCTCAGGGTGATCGTGTTTCTGTGGGTCTCAGTGTGGTCGTGTTTCTGTGGGTCTCAGTGTGATCGTGTTTCTGTGGGTCTCAGTGTGGTCGTGTTTCTGTGGGTCATAGTGTGATCGTGTTTCTGTGGTTCTCGGTGTGATCGTGTTTCTGTGGGTCTCAGTGTGGTCGTGTTTCTGTGGGTCTCAGTGTGATCGCTTTCTGTGGGTCTCAGTGTGATCGTGTTTCTGAGGGTCTCAGTGTGATTGTGTTTCTGTGGGTAACAGTGTGATAGTGTTGCTGTGGAACTCAGTGTGATTGTGTTTCTGTGGGTCTCAGTGTGTTCATGTTTCTGTGGGTCTCAGTCTGATTTTGTTTCTGTGGGGCTCAGTGTGATCGCGTTTCTTTGATTCTCGGTGTGATCGCTTTCTGTGGGTCTCGGTGTGGTCATGTTTCTGTCGGTCTCAGTGTGATCGTGTTTCTTTGGGTCTCTGTGTGATCGTGATTCTGTGGGTCACCGTGTGATCGTGTTTTTGTGGGTCTCAGTGTGATCGTGTTTCTGCGGGTCTCAGTGTGGTCGTGTTTTTGTGGGTCTCAGTGTGATCGTGTTTCTGTGGGTCTCTGTGTGATCGTGTTTCTGCGGGTCTCAGTGTGGTCGTGTTTTTGTGGGTCTCAGTGTGATCGTGTTTCTGTGGGTCTCAGTGTGGTCGTGTTTCTGTGGGTCTCGGTGTGATAGTGTTTCTGTGGGTCTCAGTGTGATCGTGTTTCTGTGGGTCTCAGTGTGATCGTGTTTCTGTGGGTCTCAGTGTGTTCCAGTTTCTGTTGGTCTCAGTGTGATTGTGTTCCTGTCGGTCTCAGTGTAGTCGCGTTTCTGTGCGTGTCAGTATGATTATGTTTCTGTGGGTCTCAGTGTGATCGTGTTTCTGTGGGTCTCGGTGTGATCGTGTTTCTGTGGGTCTCGGTGTGATCGCTTTCTGTGGGTCTCAGTGTGATCGCTTTCTGTGGGAATCAGTGTGGTCGTGTTTCTGTGGGTCTCATGGTGATTGTGTTTCTGTGGGTCTCGATGTGGTCGTGTTTCTGTGGGTCTCACGGTGATTGCGTTTCTGTGGGTCTCGGAGTGGTCGTGTTTCTGTGGGTCTCAGTGTGATCGTGTTTCTGTGGGTCTCGGTGTGATCGTGTTTCTGTGGATCTCGGTGTGATCGTGTTTCTGTGTGTCTCAGTGTGATCGTGTTTCTGTGGGTCTCAGTGTGGTCGTGTTGCTGTGGGTCTCAGTGTGATCGTGTTTCTGTCGGTCTCAGTGTGATCGTGTTTCTGTGGGTCACAGTGTGGTCGTGTTTCTGAGGGTCCCAGTGTGATTGTGTTTCTGTGGGTCTCAGTGTGGTCGTGTTTCTGTGTATCACAGTGTGGTCATGTTTCTGTGGGTCTCAGTGTGGTCGTGTTTCTGTGGGTCTCGGTGTGATCGTGTTTCTGTGGATCTCGGTGTGATCGTGTTTCTGTGTGTCTCAGGGTGATCGCTTTCTGTGGGTCTCAGTGTGATCGCTTTCTGTGGGTCTCAGTGTGGTCGTGTTTCTGTGGGTCTCGGTGTGATCGTGTTTCTGTGGGTCTCAGTGTGATCGTGTTTCTGTGGGTCTCAGTGTGGTCGTGTTGCTGTGGGTCTCAGTGTGATCATGTTTCTGTGGGTCTCAGTGTGATCGTGTTTCTGTGGGTCTCAGTGTGATCGTGTTTCTGTGGGTCTCAGTGTGATCGTGTTTCTGTGGATCTCAGTGTGATCGTGTTTCTGTGGATCTCAGTGTGATCGTGTTTCTGTGGGTCTCAGTGTGGTCCTATTTCTGTGGGTCTCAGTGTGATCGTGTTTCTGTGGGTCTCGGTGTGTTCATGTTTCTGTGGGTCTCAGTCTGATTTTGTTTCTGTGGGGCTCAGTGTGATCGCTTTTCTTTGATTCTCGGTGTGATCGCTTTCTGTGGGTCTCGGTGTGGTCATGTTTCTGTGGGTCTCAGTGTGATCGTGTTTCTGTGGGTCATAGTGTGATCGTGTTTCTGTCGGTCTCAGTGTGATCGTGTTTCTTTGGGTCTCTGTGTGATCGTGATTCTCTGGGTCACCGTGTGATCGTGTTTTTGTGGGTCTCAGTGTGCTCGTGTTTCTGCGGGTCTCAGTGTGGTCGTGTTTTTGTGGGTCTCAGTGTGCTCGTGTTTCTGTGGGTCTCAGTGTGGTCGTGTTTCTGTGGGTCTCAGTGTGATCGTGTTTCTGTGGGTCTCTGTGTGATCGTGTTTCTGTGGGTCTCAGTGTGATCGTGTTTCTGTGGGTCTAGGTGTGATTGTGTTTCTGTGGGTCTCAGTGTGATCGTGTTTCTGAGGGTCTCATTGTGGTTGTGTTTCTGTGGGTCTCAGTGTGATCGTGTTTCTGTGGGTCTTGTTGTGATCGTGTTTCTGTGGTTCTCAGTGTGGTTGTGTTTCTGTGGGTCTCAGTGTGGTCATGTTTCTGTGGGTCTCAGTGTGATTGTGTTTCTGTGGGTCTCAGTGTAATTGTGTTTCTGTGGGTCCCGGTGTGATCGTGCTTCTGTTGGTCTCAGTGTGACGGTATTTCTGTGGGTCTCAGTGTAGTCGTGTTTCTGTGGATAACAGTGTGGTGTGATCGTGTTTCTGTGGGTTTCAGTGTGGTTGTGTTTCTGTGGGTCTCAGTGTGGTCGTGTTTCTGTGGGTCTCAGTGTGATCGTGTTTCTGTGGGTCTCAGTGTAATTGTGTTTCTGTGGGTCTCAGTGTGACGGTGTTTCTGTGGGTCTCAGTGTATTCGTGTTTCTGTGGATAACAGTGTGGTCGTGTTTCTGCCGGTCTCAGTGTTATCGTTTTTCTGTGGGTCTCAGTGTAATCGCATTTCTGTGCGTGTCAGTATGATTGTGTTTCTGTGGGTCTCAGTATGATAGTGTTTCTGTGGGTCTCAGTGTGATCGTGTTTCTGTGGGTCTCAGTGTGTTCCAGTTTCTGTTGGTCTCAGTTTGATTGTGTTTCTGTGGGTCTCAGTGTGATAGTGTTTCTGTGGGTCTCAGTGTGATCGTGTTTCTGTGGGTCTCAGTGTGTTCCAGTTTCTGTTGGTCTCAGTGTGATTGTGTTTCTGTCGGTCTCAGTGTAGTCGCGTTTCTGTGCGTGTCAGTATGATTATGTTTCTGTGGGTCTCAGTGCGGTCGTGTTTCTGTGGGTCTCGGTGTGATCGTGTTTCTGTGGGTCTCGGTGTGATCGCTTTCTGTGGGTCTCAGTGTGGTCGTGTTTCTGTGGGTCTCAGTGTGATCGTGTTTCTGTGGGTCTCGGTGTGATCGCTTTCTGTGGGCCTCGGTGTGGTCATGTTTCTGTCGGTCTCGGTGTGGTTGTGTTTCTGTAGGTCCCAGTGTGGTCGTCTGCCTGTGGGTCTCAGTGTGATCGTGTTTCTGTGGGTCTCAGTGTGGTCATGTTTCTGTCAGTCTCGGTGTGGCTGTGTTTCTGTAGGTCCCAGTGTGGTCGTCTGTCTGTGGGTCTTGGTGTGATCATGTTTCTGTGGGTCTCAGTGTCGTCATGTTTCTGTGGGTCTCGGTGTGATCGTGTTTCTGTGGGGCTCGGTGTGATCGTGTTTCTGTGGGTCTCAGTGTGATCGCGTTTCTGTGGGTATCAGTGTGATCGTGTATCTGTTGATCTCGGTGTGGCCATGTTTCTGTGGGTCTCAGTGTGGTCGTGTTTCTGTGGGTCTCATGGTGATTGCGTTTCTGTGGGTCTCGATGTGGTCGTGTTTCTGTGGGTCTCACGGTGATTGCGTTTCTGTGGGTCTCGGAGTGGTCGTGTTTCTGTGGGTCTCAGTGTGATCGTGTTTCTGTGGGTCTCAGTGTGATCGTGTTTCTGTGGGTCTCAGTGAGATCGTGTTTCTGTTGGTGCCAGTGTGATCGTATTTCTGTGGGTCTCAGTGTGGTCGTGTTTCTGTGGCTCTCGCTGTGATCGTGTTTCTGTGGGTCTCTGTGTGACCGTGTTTCTGTGGGTCTCAGTGTGATCGTGTTTCTGTGGGTCTCGGTGTGATCATATTTCTGTGGGTCACAGTGTGATCATGTTACTGTGGGTCTCAGTGTGATCGCGTTTCTGTGGGTCTCAGTGTGGTCGTGTTTCTGTGTATCACAGTGTGGTCATGTTTCTGTGGGTCTCAGTGTGGTCGTATTTCTGTGGGTCTCGGTGTGGTCGTGTTTCTGTGGGTCTCGGTGTGATCGTGTTTCTGTGTGTCTCAGTGTGGTCGTGTTTCTGTGTATCACAGTGTGGTCATGTTTCTGTGGGTCTCGGTGTGATCGTGTTTCTGTGGATCTCGGTGTGATCGCTTTCTGTGGGTCTCAGTGTGATCGCTTTCTGTGGGTCTCAGTGTGATCGTGTTTCTGTGGGTCTCAGTGTGGTCGTGTTGCTGTGGAACTCAGTGTGATTGTGTTTCTGTGGGTCTCAGTGTGATCGTTTTTCTGTGGGTCTCAGTGTGATCGTGTTTCTGTGGATCTCAGTGTGATCATGTTTCTGTGGGTCTCGGTGTGATCGTGTTTCTGTGGGTCTCAGTGTGGTCCTATTTCTGTGGGTCTCAGTGTGGTTGTGTTTCTGTGGGTCTCGGTGTGTTCATGTTTCTGTGGGTCTCAGTCTGATTTTGTTTCTGTGGGGCTCAGTGTGATCGCTTTTCTTTGATTCTCGGTGTGATCGCTTTCTGTGGGTCTCGGTGTGGTCATGTTTCTGTCGGTCTCAGTGTGATCGTGTTTCTGTGGGTCATAGTGTGATCGTGTTTCTGTGGGTCTCAGTGTGATCGTGTTTCTGTGGGTCTCAGTGTGGTCGTGTTTCTGTGGGTCTCAGTGTGGTCGTGTTTCTGTGGGTCTCAGTGTGATCGTGTTTCTGTCGGTCTCAGTGTGGTCGTGTTTCTGTGGGTCTCAGTGTGGTCGTGTTTCTGTGGGTCTCAGTGTGATCGTGTTTCTGTCGGTCTCAGTGTGGTCGTGTTTCTGTGGGTCTCTGTGTGATCGTGTTTTTGTGGGTCTCAGTGTGCTCGTGTTTCTGTGGGTCTCAGTGTGGTCGTGTTTCTGTGGGTCTCAGTGTGATCGTGTTTCTGTGGGTCTCTGTGTGATCGTGTTTCTGTGGGTCTCAGTGTGATCGTGTTTCTGTGGGTCTAGGTGTGATTGTGTTTCTGTGGGTCTCAGTGTGATCGTGTTTCTGAGGGTCTCATTGTGGTTGTGTTTCTGTGGGTCTCAGTGTGATCGAGTTTCTGTGGGTCTCAGTGTGGTTGTGTTTCTGTGGGTCTCAGTGTGGTCATGTTTCTGTGGGTCTCAGTGTGATTGTGTTTCTGTGGGTCTCAGTGTAATTGTGTTTTTGTGGGTCCCGGTGTGATCGTGCTTCTGTTGGTCTCAGTGTGACGGTATTTCTGTGGGTCTCAGTGTAGTCGTGTTTCTGTGGATAACAGTGTGGTGTGATCGTGTTTCTGTGGGTTTCAGTGTGGTTGTGTTTCTGTGGGTCTCAGTGTGGTCGTGTTTCTGTGGGTCTCAGTGTGATCGTGTTTCTGTGGGTCTCAGTGTAATTGTGTTTCTGTGGGTCTCAGTGTAATTGTGTTTCTGTGGGTCTCAGTGTGACGGTGTTTCTGTGGGTCTCAGTGTGGTCGTGTTTCTGCCGGTCTCAGTATTATCGTTTTTCTGTGGGTCTCAGTGTAGTCGCATTTCTGTGGGTCTCAGTGTAATCGCATTTCTGTTGGTCTCAGTATGATTGTGTTTCTGTGGGTCTCAGTGTGATAGTGTTTCTGTGGGTCTCAGTGTGATCGTATTTCTGTGGGTCTCAGTGTGTTCCAGTTTCTGTTGGTCTCAGTGTGATTGTGTTTCTGTCGGTCTCAGTGTAGTCGCGTTTCTGTGCGTGTCAGTATGATTATGTTTCTGTGGGTCTCAGTGCGGTCGTGTTTCTGTGGGTCTCGGTGTGATCGTGTTTCTGTGGGTCTCGGTGTGATCGCTTTCTGTGGGTCTCGGTGTGGTCATGTTTCTGTCGGTCTCGGTGTGGTTGTGTTTCTGTAGGTCCCAGTGTGGTCGTCTGCCTGTGGGTCTCAGTGTGATCGTGTTTCTGTTGGTCTCAGTGTGATCGTGTTTCTGTGGGTCTCAGTGTCGTCATGTTTCTGTGGGTCTCGGTGTGATCGTGTTTCTGTGGGGCTCGGTGTGATCGTGTTTCTGTGGGTCTCAGTGTGATCGCGTTTCTGTGGGTATCAGTGTGATCGTGTATCTGTTGATCTCTGTGTGGCCATGTTTCTGTGGGTCTCAGTGTGGTCGTGTTTCTGTGGGTCTCATGGTGATTGCGTTTCTGTGGGTCTCGATGTGGTCGTGTTTCTGTGGGTCTCACGGTGATTGCGTTTCTGTGGGTCTCGGAGTGGTCGTGTTTCTGTGGGTCTCAGTGTGATCGTGTTTCTGTGGGTCTCAGTGTGATCGTGTTTCTGTGGGTCTCAGTGAGATCGTGTTTCTGTTGGTGCCAGTGTGATCGCTTTCTCTGGGTCTCGATGTGGTCGTGTTTCTGTCGGTCTCATTGTGATCGTGTTTCTGTGGGTCTCAGTGTGATCGTGTTTCTATGGGTCTCAGTGTGATCGTGTTTCTGTGGGTCTCAGTGTGATCGTGTTTCTGTGGGTCTCATGGTGATTGTGTTTCTGTGGGTCTCAGTGTGGTCGTGTTTCTGTGTGCCTCAGTGTGATCGTGTTTCTGTGGGTCTCAGTGTGGTCGTGTTTCTGTGTGTCTCAGTGTGGTCGTCTTTCTGTGGGTCTCATGGTGATTGTGTTTCTGTGGGTCTCAGTGTGGTCGTGTTTCTGTGTGTCTCAGTGTGATCGTGTTTCTGTGGGTCTCATGGTGATTGTGTTTCTGTGGGTCTCAGTGTGGTCGTGTCTCTGTGGGTCTCAGTGTGATCGTGTTTCTGTGGGTCTCATGGTGATTGTGTTTCTGTGGGTCTCAGTGTGGTCGTGTTTCTGTGGGTCTCAGTGTGATCGTGTTTCTGTGGGTCTCAGTGTGGTCGTGTTTCTGTGGGTGTCAGTGTGATCGTGTTTCTGTGGGTCTCAGTGTGGTCGTGTTTCTGTGGGTCTCAGTGTGATCGTGTTTCTGTGTGTCTCAGTGTGGTCGTCTTTCTGTGGGTCTCATGGTGATTGTGTTTCTGTGGGTCCCGGTGTAATCGTGCTTCTGTTGGTCTCAGTGTGACGGTGTTTCTGTGGGTGTCAGTGTAGTCGTGTTTCTGTGGATAACAGTGTGGTGTGATCGTGTTTCTGTGGGTCTCAGTGTGGTTGTGTTTCTGTGGGTCTCAGTGTGGTCGTGTTTCTGTGGGTCTCAGTGTGATCGTGTTTCTGTGGGTCTCAGTGTAATTGTGTTTCTGTGGGTCTCAGTGTGACGGTGTTTCTGTGGATAACAGTGTGGTCGTGTTTCTGCCGGTCTCAGTATTATCGTTTTTCTGTGGGTCTCAGTGTAGTCGCATTTCTGTGGGTCTCAGTATGATTGTGTTTCTGTGGGGCTCGGTGTGATCGTGTTTCTGTGGGTCTCAGTATGATTGTGTTTCTGTGGGTCTCAGTGTGATCGTGTTTCTGTTGGTCTCAGTATGATTGTGTTTCTGTGGGTCTCAGTGTGATAGTGTTTCTGTGGGTCTCAGTGTGATCGTGTTTCTGTGGGTCTCAGTGTGTTCCAGTTTCTGTTGGTCTCAGTGTGATTATGTTTCTGTGGGTCTCAGTGCGGTCGTGTTTCTGTGGGTCTCGGTGTGATCGTATTTCTGTGGGTCTCGGTGTGATCGCTTTCTGTGGGTCTCAGTGTGGTCGTATTTCTGTGGGCCTCGGTGTGGTCATGTTTCTGTCGGTCTCGGTGTGGTTGTGTTTCTGTAGGTCCCAGTGTGGCCGTCTGTCTGTGGGTCTCGGTGTGATCGTGTTTCTGTGGGTCTCAGTGTCGTCATGTTTCTGTGGGTCTTGGTGTGATCGTGTTTCTGTGGGGCTCGGTGTGATCGTGTTTCTGTGGGTCTCAGTGTGATCGCGTTTCTGTGGGTATCAGTGTGATCGTGTATCTGTTGATCTCTGTGTGGCCATGTTTCTGTGGGTCTCAGTGTGGTCGTGTTTCTGTGGGTCTCATGGTGATTGTGTTTCTGTGGGTCTCGATGTGGTCGTGTTTCTGTGGGTCTCACGGTGATTGCGTTTCTGTGGGTCTCGGAGTGGTCGTGTTTCTGGGGGTCTCAGTGTGATCGTATTTCTGTGGGTCTCAGTGTGATCGTGTTTCTGTGGCTCTCGCTGTGATCGTGTTTCTGTGGGTCTCTGTGTGACCTTGTTTCTATGGGTCTCAGTGTGATCGTGTTTCTGTGGGTCTCAGTGTGATCGTGTTTCTATGGGTCTCAGTGTGATCGTGTTTCTGTGGGTCTCAGTGTGATTGTGTTTCTGTGGCTCTCGCTGTGATCGTGTTTCTGTGGCTCTCGCTGTGATCGTGTTTCTGTGGGTCTCTGTGTGACCGTGTTTCTGTGGGTCTCAGTGTGATCGTGTTTCTGTGGGTCTCGGTGTGATCATATTTCTGTGGGTCACAGTGTGATCATGTTACTGTGGGTCTCAGTGTGATCGCGTTTCTGTGGGTCTCAGTGCAGTCTTGTTTCTGTCGGTCTCTGTGTGGTCCTGTTTCTGTGAGTCTTGGTGTGATCATGTGTCTGTGTATTTCGGTCTGATCGTGTTTCAGTGGGTCTCAGTGTGATCGTGTTTCTGTGGGTCTCGATGTGGTCGTGTTTCTGTGGGTCTCAGTGTGATTGTGTTTCTGTGGCTCTCAGTGTGATTGTGTTTCTGTGGCTCTCAGTGTGGTCGTGTTTCTGTGGGTCTCGGTGTGGTCGTGTTTCTGTGGGTCTCAGTGTGATCGTGTTTCTGTGGGTCTCATGGTGATTGTGTTTCTGTGGGTCTCAGTGTGGACGTGTTTCTGTGTGTCTCAGTGTGATCGTGTTTCTGTGGGTCTCAGTGTGACCGTGTTTCTGTTGGTCACAGTGTGACCGTGTTTCTGTGGGTCTCAGTGTGATCGTGTTTCTGTGGGTCTCAGTGTAATTGTGTTTCTGTGGGTCTCAGTGTGATCGTGTTTCTGTCGGTCTCTGTGTGATCGTGTTTATGTGGGTCTCAGTGTGGTCGTGTTTCTGTCGGTGTCAGTGTGATCGTGTTTCTGTGGATCACAGTGTGGTCGTGTTTCTGTCGGTTGCAGTGTGATCATAATTCTGTTGGTCTCAGTGTGGACATGTTTCTGTGAGTCTCAGTGTGTTCCCGTTTCTGTTGGTGTCAGTGTGATCGTGTTTCTGTGGCTCTCTCTGTGATCATGTTTCTGTGGGTCTCGGTGTGATCGTGTTTCCGTGGGTCTCAGCGTGTCAGTATGATTGTGTCTCTGTGGGTCTCACTGTGATAGTGTTTCTGTGGGTCACAGTGTGGTCGTATTTCTGAGGGTCTCAGTGTGATTGTGTTTCTGTCGGTCTCAGTGTGTTCGTGTTTCTGTGGATCACAGTGTGATCATAATTTTGTTGGTCTCAGTGTGGACATGTTTCTGTGAGTCTCAGTGTGTTCCAGTTTCTGTTGGTCCCAGTGTGATTGTGTTTCTGTGGGTCTCAGTGTAGTCGTGTTTCTGTGTATCACAGTGTGGTCATGTTTCCGTGGGTCTCAGTGTGATCGTGTTTCTGTGGGTCTCAGTGTGATCGTATTTCTGTGGGTCTCGGTGTGATCGTGTTTCTGTGGGTCTCGGTGTGATCGCTTTCTGTGGGTCTCAGTGTGATCGCTTTCTGTGGGTCTCTGTGTGATCGTGTTTCTGTGGGTGTCAGTGTGATCGTGTTTCTGTGGGTCTCAGTGTGGTCGTGTTTCTGTGGGTCTCGGTGTGGTCGTGTTTCTGTGGGTCTCAGTGTGATCGTGTTTCTGTGGGTCTCAGTGTGATCGTGTTTCAGTGGGTCTCGGTGTGATCGCGTTTCTTTGATTCTCGGTGTGATCGCTTTCTGTGGGTCTCTGTGTGGTGATGTTTCTGTCGGTCTCAGTGTGGTTGTGTTTCTGTGGGTCTCAGTGTGGTCGTGTTTCTGTGGGTCTCAGTGTGGTCGTGTTTCTGTGGGTCTCAGTGTGGTCGTGTTTCTGTGGGTGTCAGTGTGGTCGTGTTTCTGTGGGTCTCAGTGTGGTCATGTTCCTGTGGGTCTCAGTGTGATCGTGTTTCTGTGGGTCTCAGTGTGATCGTGTTTCTGTCGGTCTCAGTGTGGTCGTGTTTCTGTCGGTCTCAGTGTGGTTGTGTTTCTGTGGGTCTCTGTGTGGTCATGTTTCTGTGGGTCTCAGTGTGGTCATGTTTCTGTGGGTCTCAGTGTGATCGTGTTTCTGTGCGTCTCAGTGTGGTCGTGTTCCTGTGGGTCTCAGTGCGATCGTGTTTCTGTGGGTCTCAGTGTGACCGTGTATCTGTGGGTCTCAGTGTGGTCGTGTTTCTGTGGGTCTCAGTGTGATCGTGTTTCTGTCGGTCTCTGTGTGATCGTGTTTCTGTGGGTCTCAGTGTGGTCGTGTTTCTGTGCGTCTCAGTGTGACTTTGTTTCTGTGGGTCTCAGTGTGATCGTGTTTCTGTGGGTCTCAGTGTGGTCGTGTTTCTGTGGGTCTCAGTGTGATCGTGTTTCTGTGGGTCTCAGTGTGATCGTGTTTCTGTCGTTCTCAGTGTTGTCGTCTGTCTGTGGGTCTCAGTTTGATCGTGTTTCTGTGGGTCTCGGTGTGGTCGTGTTTCTGTGGGTCTCAGTGTGGTCGTGTTTCTGTGGGTCTCAGTGTGGTCATGTTCCTGTGGGTCTCAGTGTGATCGTGTTTCTGTGGGTCTCAGTGTGATCGTGTTTCTGTCGGTCTCAGTGTGGTCGTGTTTCTGTCGGTCTCAGTGTGATCGTGTTTCTGTGGTTCTCGATGTGGTCGTGTTTCTGTGGGTCTCATGGTGATTGTGTTTCTGTGTTTCTCAGTGAGTTTGTGTGTCTGTACGTCTCAGTGTGAGCGTGTTTCTTTGGTCCCGGGTGTGGGTCATGTTTCTGTGAGTCTCAGTGTGATCGTGTTTCTGTGGGTCTCAGTGTGATCGTGTTTCTGTGGGTCTCGTTGTGGTTGCGTTTCTGTGGGTCTCAGTGTGATCGTGTTTCTGTGCGTCTCAGTGTGATCGTGTTTCTGTGGGTCTCAGTGTGATCGTGTTTCTGTGGGTCTCGTTGTGGTCGTGTTTCTGTGGGTCTCCGTGTGGTCGTGTTTCTGTGGGTCTCAGTGTGTTCGTGTTTCCGCGGGTCTCAGTGTGATCGTGTTTCTGTGGGTCTCGTTGTGGTCGTGTTTCTGTGGGTCTCAGTGTGATCATGTTTCTGTGCGTCTCAGTGTGATCGTGTTTCTGTGGGTCTCAATGTGATCGTGTTCCTGTGGGTCTCAGTGTGGTCGTGTTTCTGTGGGTCTCAGTGTAGTCGCGTTTCTGTGGGTCTCAGTGTGGTCGTGTTTCTGTGGGTCTCCGTGTGATCGTGTTTCTGTAGGTCTCAGTGTGATCGTGTTTCTGTGGGTCTCAGTGTGGTCGTGTTTCTGTGGGTCTCAGTGTGATCGTGTTTCTGTAGGTCTCAGTGTGATCGTGTTTCTGTAGGTCTCAGTGTGATCGTGTTTCTGTGGGTCTCAGTGTGGTCGTGTTTCTGTGGGTCTTAGTGTGATCGTGTTTCTGTGGGTCTCGTTGTGGTCGTGTTTCTGTGGGTCTCAGTGTGATCATGTTTCTGTGCGTCTCAGTGTGATCGTGTTTCTGTGGGTCTCAATGTGATCGTGTTCCTGTGGGTCTCAGTGTGGTCGTGTTTCTGTGGGTCTCAGTGTAGTCGCGTTTCTGTGGGTCTCAGTGTGATCGTGTTTCTGTGGGTCTCGTTGTGGTCGTGTTTCTGTGGGTCTCCGTGTGGTCGTGTTTCTGTGGGTCTCAGTGTTTTCGTGTTTCCGCGGGTCTCAGTGTGATCGTGTTTCTGTGGGTCTCGTTGTGGTCGTGTTTCTGTGGGTCTCAGTGTGATCATGTTTCTGTGCGTCTCAGTGTGATCGTGTTTCTGTGGGTCTCAATGTGATCGTGTTCCTGTGGGTCTCAGTGTGGTCGTGTTTCTGTGGGTCTCAGTGTAGTCGCGTTTCTGTGGGTCTCAGTGTGGTCGTGTTTCTGTGGGTCTCCGTGTGGTCGTGTTTCTGTGGGTCTCAGTGTGATCGTGTTTCTGTAGGTCTCGGTGTGGTCGTGTTTCTGTGGATCTCAGTGTGAGCGTGTTTCTGTGCGTCTCCGTGTGGTCATGTTTCTGTGAGTCTCAGTGTGATCGTGTTTCTGTGGTTCTCGATGTGGTCGTGTTTCTGTGGGTCTCATGGTGATTGTGTTTCTGTGTTTCTCAGTGAGTTTGTGTGTCTGTACGTCTCAGTGTGAGCGTGTTTCTTTGGTCCCGGGTGTGGGTCATGTTTCTGTGAGTCTCAGTGTGATCGTGTTTCTGTGGGTCTCATTGTGGTCGTGTTTCTGTGGGTCTCAGTGTGATCATATTTCTGTGGGTCACAGTGTGATCGTGTTTCTGTGGGTCTCCGTGTAATTGTGTTTCTATGGGTCCCAGTGTGGTCGTGTTTCTGTCGGTCTCAGTGTGATCGTGTTTCTGTGGATCACAGTGTGTTCCTGTTTCTGTGGGTCTCAGTGTAATTGTGTTTCTGTGGGTCTCAATGTGATTGTGTTTCTGTGGGTCTCAGTGTGATCGTGTTTCTGTGGGTCTCAGTGTGATCGTGTTTCTGTGGGTCTGGGTATGATCGTGTATCTGTTGGTCTCAGTGCGGTCGTGTTTCTGTGGGTCTCAGTGTGATTGTGTTTCTGTGGGTCTCAGTGTGATCGTGTTTCTGTGGGTCTGGGTATGATCGTGTATCTGTTGGTCTCAGTGCGATCGTGTTTCTGTGGGTCTCGGTGTGATCGTGTTTCCGTCAGTGTTAGTGTGGTTGTGTTTCTGTAAGTCTAAGTGTGGTCATTTTTCTGTGGGTCCCAGTGTGTCGTATTTCTCTTGGTCTTAGTGTGATAGTGTTTCTGTGGGTCTCTGTTTGGTCATGTTGCTGTGTGTCTCAGCGTCGTCATGTTTCTGTGGGTCTCAGTGTGGTCGTGTTTTTGTGGGTCTCAGTGTGGTCGTGTTTCTGTGGGTCTCAGTGTGATCGTGTTTCTGTGGGTCTCACTGTGATTGTGTTTCTGTGGGTCTCAATGTGATCGTGTGTCTGTGCGTCTCTGTGTGGTCGTCTTTCTGTGGGTCTCAGTGTGATCGTGTTTCTGTGGGTCTCAGTGTGACCCTGTTTCTGTGGGTCTCTGTGTGATCGTGTATCTGTCGGTCTCAGTGTGTTCGTATTTCTGTGGGTCTCTGTGTGATCGTGTTTCTGTTGTCTCAGTGTGATCGTATTTCTGTGGGTCTCGGAGAGATCGTGTTTCTGTCGGTGTCATTGTGTTCATGTTTCTGTGGGTCGCAGTTTGGTCGTGTTTCTGTTGATCTCAGTGTTGTCATGTTTTCGTCGGACTCAGTGTGGTCATCTTCGTGTGGGTCTGGGTGTGATCGTGTATCTGTTGGTCTCAGTGTGATCACGTTTCTGTGAGTCTCACTTTTGTCATGTTTCTGTGGGTCTCAGTGTGATCGTGTTTCTATCGGTCTCAGTGTGGTCGTGTTTCTGTGTGTCTCAGTGTGATCGTGTTTCTGTCGGTCTCAGTGTGATCGTGTTTCTGTGGGTCTCAGTGTGGTCGTGTTTCTGTGGGTCTCAGTGTGGTCGTGTTTCTGTGGGTCTCAGTGTGGTCGTGTTTCTGTGGGTCTCAGTGTGATCGTGTTTCTATCGGTCTCAGTGTGATCGTGTTTCTGTGGGTCTGGGTATGATCGTGTATCTGTTGGTCTCAGTGCGATCGTGTTTCTGTGGGTCTCGGTGTGATCGTGTTTCCGTCAGTGTTAGTGTGGTTGTGTTTCTGTAAGTCTCGTTGTGGTCGTGTTTCTGTGGGTGTCAGTGTGATCGTGTTTCTGTGGGTCTCAGTGTGATTGTGCTTCTGTGGGTCTCAGTGTGATCGTGTTTCTGTGGGTCTCTGTGTGATCGTGTTTCTGTCGGTCTCAGTGTGATCATGTGTCTGTGTGTTTCGGTCTGATCGTGTTTCTGTGGTTCTCAGTGTCGTCGTGTTTCTGGGGGTCTCACTGTGATTGTGTTTCTGTGGGTCTCAGTTTGGTCGTGTTTCTGTGGGTCTCACTGTGATTGTGTTTCTGTGGGTCTCAATGTGGTCGTCTTTTTGTGGGTCTCAGTGTGATCATATTTCTGTGGGTCTCAGTGTGAACGTGTATCTGTCATTCTCACTGTGATCGTATGTCTGTGGATCTCAGTGTGATCGTGTTTCTGTGGGTCTCGGTGTGATCGTGTTTCTGTGGGTCTCAGTGTGATCGTGTTTCTTTGGGTCTCAGTGTGATAGTGTTTCTGTGGGTCTCTGTGTGATCGTGTTTCTGTGGGTCTCAGTGTGGTCGTGTTTCTGTGGGTCTCATTGTGATCGTGTTTCTGTGGGTCTCATTGTGATCGTGTTTCTGTGGGTCTCAGTGTGGTCGTGTGTCTGTGGGTCTCTGTGTGATCGTGTTTCTGTGGGTCTCATTGTGATCGTGTTTCTGTGGCTCTCGGTGTGATCATGTTTCTGTGGGTCTCAGTGTGAACGTGTACCTGTCATTCTCAGTGTGATCGTATGTCTGTGGATCTCAGTGTGATCGTGTTTCTGTGGGTCTCTGTGTGATCGTGTTTCTGTGGGTGTCAGTGTGATCGTGTTTCTTTGGGTCTCAGTGTGATTGTGTTTCTGTGTGTCTCTGTGTGATCGTGTTTCTGTGGGTCTCAGTGTTGTCGTGTTTCTGTGGGTCTCATTGTGATCGTGTTTCTGTGGGTCTCAGTGTGGTCGTGTGTCTGTGAGTCTCTGTGTGGTCGTCATTCTGTGGGTCTCAGTGTGACCGTGTTTCTGTGGGTCTCAGTGTGATTGTGTTTCTGTGGGTCTCTGTGTGATCGTGTTTCTGTGGGTCTCAGTGTGGTCGTGTTTCTGTGGGTCTCAGTGTGGTCGTGTTTCTGTGGGTCTCATTGTGATCGTGTTTCTGTGGGTCTCGGAGAGATCGTGTTTCTGTGGGTCTCAGTGTGATCGTGTTTCTGTAGGTCTCGGTGTGGTCGTGTTTCTGTGGGTCTCATTGTGATCATATTTCTGTGGGTCTCAGTGTGATCATGTTTCTGTGGGTCTCAGTGTCATCGTCTTTCTGTGTGTCTCAGTGTGATCGTGTTTCTGTCAGTGTCAGTGTGATCATGTTTCTGTGGGTCTCAGGGTGATCGTGTTTCTGTTGGTCTCAGTGTGATCGTATTTCTGTTGGTCTCAGTGTGATCGTGTTTCTGGGTGTGTCAGTGTGATCGTGTTTCTGTGTGTCTCAGTGTGATCGTGTTTCTGTGAGCCTCAGTTTGGTCGTGTTTCTGTCGGTCTCAGTGTGATCGTGTTTCTGTGGGTCCCGGTGTGATCGTATTTCTGTGGGTCCCGGTGTGATCGTATTTCTGTGGGTCTCAGTGTGGTTGGGTTTCTTTGGGTCTCGGTGTTATCATGTTACTGTAGGTCTCGCTGTGATCGCGTTTCTGTCAGTCTCAGTGTGACCATGTTTCTGTGGGTCTCAGTGTAATCGTATTTCTGTGGTGTCGGTGTGGTCATGTTTCTGTGGGTCTCAGTGTGGTCGTGTTCCTGTCGGTCTCAGTGTGGTCGTGTTTCTGTGTGTCTCAGTGTGGTCATGTTTCTGTGGGTCTGGGTGTGGTCGTGTTTCTGTGGGTCTCAGTGTGACCGTGTTTCTGTCGGTCTCAGTGTGATCGTGTTTCTGTGGGTCTCTGTGTGGTCGTGTTTCTGTGGGTCTCAGTGTGATCGTGTTTCTGTGGGTCTCAGTGTGGTCGTGTTTCTGTGGGTCTCAGTGTGATCGTGTTTCTGTGTGTCTCAGTGTGATCGTGTTTCTGTGGGTCTCAGTGTGACCGTGTTTCTGTCGGTCTCAGTGTGATCGTGTTTCTGTGGGTCTCTGTGTGGTCGTGTTTCTGTGGGTCTCAGTGTGATCGTGTTTCTGTGGGTCTCAGTGTGATCGTGTTTCTGTGGGTCTCAGTGTGATCGTGTTTCTGTGGGTCTGGGTGTGGTCGTGTTTCTGTGGGTCTCAGTGTGACTGTGTTTCTGTTGGTCTCAGTGTGGTCGTGTTTCTGTGGGTCTCGGTGTGATCGTGTTTCTGTGGGTCTCAGTGTGATCGTGTTTCTGTGGGTCTCAGTGTGATCGTGTTTCTGTGGGTCTCAGTGTGACTGTGTTTCTGTTGGTCTCAGTGTGGTCGTGTTTCTGTGGGTCTCGGTGTGATCGTGTTTCTGTGGGTCTCAGTGTGATCGTGTTTCTGTGGGTCTGGGTGTGATCGTGTTTCTGTGGGTCTCAGTGTGGTCGTGTTTCTGTGGGTCTCAGTGTGATCGTGTTTCTGTCGATCTCGGTGTGGTCGTGTTTCTGTGGGTCTCAGTGTGATCGTGTTTCTGTCGGTCTCGGTGTGGTCGTGTTTCTGTGGGTCTCAGTGTGGTCGTGTTTCTGTGGGTCTCAGTGTGGTCATGTTTCTGTGGGTCTCAGTGTGATCGTGTTTCTGTGGGTCTCAGTATGGTCATGTTTCTGTTGGTCTCAATGTGATCGTGTTTCTCTGGGTCTCAGTGTGGTCGTGTTTCTGTGGGTCTCAGTGTGATCGTGTTTCTGTGTGTCTCGGTGTGATCGTGTTTCTGTGGGTCTCAGTGTGATCGTGTTTCTGTCGGTCTCAGTGTGATCGTGTTTCTGTGGGTCTCAGTGTGATCATGTTTCTGTGGGTCTCAGTGTGGTCGTGTTTCTGTGGGTCTCAGTGTGATCGTGTTTCTGTGTGTCTCAGTGTGATCGTGTTTCTGTGGGTCTCGGAGAGAACGTGTTTCTGTGGGTCTCAGTGTGATCGTGTTTCTGGGGGTCTCAGTGTGGTCGTGTTTCTGTGGGTCTCAGTGTGGTCATGTTTCTGTGGGTCTCATGGTGATCGTGTTTCTGTGGGTGTCGGAGAGATCGTGTTTCTGTGGGTCTCAGTGTGATCGTGTTTCTGTGGGTCTCAGTGTGGTCGTGTTTCTGTGGGTCTCAGTGTGGTCGTGTTTCTGTGGGTCTCAGTGTGATCGTGTTTCTGTCGGTCTCAGTGTGGTCCTGTTTCTGTGTGTCTCGGTGTGGTCGTGTTTCTGTCGGTCTCATTGTTGTCGTGTTTCTGTCGGTCTCGGTGTGATTGTGTTTCTGTGTGTCTCGGTGTGATTGTGTTTCTATCAGTCTCGTTGTGGTCGTGTTTCTGTCGGTCTCGTTGTGGTCGTGTTTCTGTCGGTCTCAGTGTGGTCGTGTTTCTGTGTGTCTCGGTGTGGTCGTGTTTCTGTCGGTCTCATTGTTCTCGTGTTTCTGTGGGTCTGGGTGTGATTGTGTTTCTGTCAGTCTCGTTGTGGTCGTGTTTCTGTCGGTCTCATTGTGGTCGTGTTGCTGTGGTCTCGGTGTGATCGTGTTTCTGTGGGTTTCGGTGTGGTCGTCTTTCTGTGGGTGTCGGTGTGATCGTGTTTCTGGAGGTCTCAGTGTGGTCGTGTTTCTGTGGGTCTCGGTGTGATCGTGTTTCTGTGGGTCTCAGTTTGGTCGTGTTTCTGTGGGTCTCAGTGTGGTCGTGTTTCTGTGGGTCTCAGTTTGGTCGTGTTTCTGTGTGTCTCAGTGTGGTCGTGTTTCTGTGCGTCTCAGTGTGATCGTGTTTCTGTGTGTCTCAGTGTGATCGTATTTCTGTAGGCCTCAGTGTGGTCGTGTTTCTGTGCGTCTCAGTGTGATCGTGTTTCTGTGTGTCTCAGTGTGATCGTGTTTCTGTGGGTCTCAGTGTGATTGTATTTCTGTAGGTCTCAGTGTGATCGTGTTTCTGTGTGTCTCAGTTTGGTCGTGTTTCTGTGGGTCTCAGTGTGATCGTGTTTCTGTGGGTCTCGGTGTGGTCGTGTTTCTGTGGGTCTCAGTGTGATCGTGTTTCTGTGGGTCTCAGTGTGATCGTGTTTCTGTGGGTCTCAGTGTGGTCGTGTTTCTGTGGGTCTCAGTGTGATCGTGTTTCTGTGGGTCTCAGTGTGGTCGTGTTTCTGTGGGTCTCAGTGTGATCGTGTTTCTGTCGGTCTCAGTGTGATCATGTTTCTGTGGGTCTCAGTGAGGTCGTGTTTCTGTGGGTCTCAGTGTGATCGTGTTTCTGTGGGCCTCATTGTGATCGTGTTTCTGTGGGTCTCGGTGTGATCGTGTTTCTGTGGGTCTCAGTGTGATCGCTTTCTGTGGGTCTCAGTGTGGTCGTGTTTCTGTCGGTCTCGGTGTGGTCGTGTTTCTGTGGGTCTCAGTGTGATCGTGTTTCTGTGGGTCTCAGTGTGGTCGTGTTTCTGTGGGTCTAAGTGTTATCGTATTTCTGTAGGTCTCAGTGTGGTCGTGTTTCTGTGGGTCTCGGTGTGGTCGTGTTTCTGTGAGTCTCAGTGTGGTCGTGTTTCTGTGCGTCTCAGTGTGATCGTGTTTCTGTGTGTCTCGGTGTGATTGTGTTTCTGTCAGTCTCGTTGTGGTCGTGTTTCTGTCGGTCTCGTTGTGGTCGTGTTGCTGTGGTCTCGGTGTGATCGTGTTTCTGTGGGTTTCGGTGTGATCGTGTTTCTGTCGGTCTCAGTGTGGTCGTGTTTCTGTGGGTCTCGGTGTGGTCGTGTTTCTGTGCGTCTCAGTGTGGTCGTGTTTCTGTGCGTCTCAGTGTGATCGTGTTTCTGTGTGTCTCAGTGTGATCGTGTTTCTGTGGGTCTCAGTGTGGTCGTGTTTCTGTGGGTCTCAGTGTGATCGTGTTTCTGAGGGTCTCAGTGTGATCGTGTTTCTGTGTGTCTCAGTGTGATCGTGTTTCTGTGGGTCTCAGTGTGATCGTATTTCTGTGGGTCTCAGTGTGATCGTGTTTCTGTGGGTCTCAGTGTGATCGCGTTTCTGTGGGTCTCACTGTGATTGTGTTTCTGTGGGTCTCAGTGTTATCGTGTTTATATCGGTCTCAGTGTGATCGTGTTTCTGTGGATCTCAGTGTGTTCATGTTTCTGTGGGTCTCAGTGTGAACGTGTTTCTGTGGGTCTCAGTGTGATCGTGTTTCTGTGGGTCTCAGTGTGATCGTGTTTCTGTGGGTCTCAGTGTGATCGTGTTTCTGTCGGTGTCATTGTGTTCATGTTTCTGTGGGTCGCAGTTTGGTCGTGTTTCTGTTGATCTCAGTGTTGTCATGTTTTCGTCGGACTCAGTGTGATCGTGTTTCTGTCAGTGTCAGTGTGATCGTGTTTCTGTGTGTGTCAGTGTGATCATATTTCTGTGGGTCTCAGTGTGATCGCGTTTCTGTGGGACTCAGTGTGATCGTGTTTCTGTGTATCTCAGTGTGATCGTGTTTCTGTGGGACTCAGTGTGATCGTGTTTCTGTGGGTCCCGGTGTGATCGTATTTCTGTGGGTCTCAATGTGATCGTGTTTCTGTGGGTCTCAGTGTGACCATGTTTCTGTAGTTCTCAGTGTGATCGTGTTTCTGTGGGTCTCAGTGTGATCGTGTTTCTGTGCGTCTCAGTGTGGTCGTGTTTCTGTGGGTGTCGGTGTGATCGTGTTTCTGTCGGTCTCAGTGTGATCGTCTTTCTGTGTGTCTCAGTATGGTCGTGTTTCTGTGGGTCTCGGAGAGATCGTGTTTCTGTGGGTCTCAGTGTGATCGTGTTTCTGTGTGTCTCAGTGTGATCGTGTTTCTGTGAGTCTCAGTTTGGTCGTATTTCTGTGGGTCTCAGTGTGAACGTGTTTCTGTGGGACTCAGTGTGATCGTGCTTCTGTGGGTCTCAGTGTGATCGTGTTTCTGTGGTCTCGGTGTGGTCGTGTTTCTGTGGGTGTCGGTGTGATCGTGTTTCTGTGGGTCTCAGTGTGGTCGTGTTTCTGTGGGTCTCAGTGTGGTCGTGTTTCTGTGGTTCTCAGTATGATCGTGTTTCTGTGGGTCTCAGTGTGATCGTGTTTCTTTGGGTCTCAGTGTGATTGTGTTTCTGTGGGTCTCTGTGTGATCGTGTTTCTGTGGGTCTCGGTGTGGTCGTGTTTCTGTGTGTCTCAGTGTGGTCGTGTTTCTGTGGGTCTCAATGTGATCATGTTTCTGTGGGTCTCAGTGTGATCGTGTTTCTGTGGGTCTCAGTGTGATTGTGTTTCTGTGGGTCTCAGTGTGATCGTGTTTCTGTGGGTCTCGGTGTGGTCGTGTTTCTGTGGGTCTCAGTGTGATCATGTTTCTGTGGGACTCAGTGTGATCGTGTTTCTGTGGGTCTCAGTGTGATCGTGTTTCTGTGGGTCTTGGTGTGGTCGTGTTTCTTTGGGTCTCAGTGTGGTCATGTTTCTGTGGGTCTCAGTGTGATCGTGTTTCTGTAGGTCTCAGTGTGATCGTGTTTCTGTAGGTCTCAGTGTGATCGTGTTTCTGTGGGTCTCAGTGTGGTCGTGTTTCTGTGGGTCTCAGTGTGATCGTGTTTCTGTCGGTCTCAGTGTGGTCGTGTTTCTGTGGGTCTCAGTGTGGTCGTGTTTCTGTGGGTCTCAGTGTGATCGTGTTTCTGTAGGTCTCAGTGTGATCGTGTTTCTGTGGGTCTCAGTGTGGTCGTGTTTCTGTGGGTCTCAGTGTGATCGTGTTTCTGTCGGTCTCAGTGTGGTCGTGTTTCTGTGGGTCTCAGTGTGGTCGTGTTTCTGTGGGTCTCAGTGTGATCGTGTTTCTGTGGGTCTCAGTGTGGTCGTGTTTCTGTGGGTCTCAGTGTGATCGTGTTTCTGTCGGTCTCAGTGTGGTCGTGTTTCTGTGGGTCTCAGTGTGATCGTGTTTCTGTCGGTCCCGGTGTGATCGTATTTCTGTGGGTCTCAGTGTGGTTGGGTTTCTTTGGGTCTCGGTGTTATCATGTTACTGTAGGTCTCGCTGTGATCGCGTTTCTGTCAGTCTCAGTGTGACCATGTTTCTGTGGGTCTCAGTGTAATCGTATTTCTGTGGTGTCGGTGTGGTCATGTTTCTGTGGGTCTCAGTGTGGTCGTGTTTCTGTCGGTCTCAGTGTGGTCGTGTTTCTGTGTGTCTCAGTGTGGTCATGTTTCTGTGGGTCTGGGTGTGGTCGTGTTTCTGTGGGTCTCAGTGTGACCGTGTTTCTGTCGGTCTCAGTGTGATCGTGTTTCTGTGGGTCTCTGTGTGGTCGTGTTTCTGTGGGTCTCAGTGTGATCGTGTTTCTGTGGGTCTCAGTGTGGTCGTGTTTCTGTGGGTCTCAGTGTGATCGTGTTTCTGTGTGTCTCAGTGTGATCGTGTTTCTGTGGGTCTCAGTGTGACCGTGTTTCTGTCGGTCTCAGTGTGATCGTGTTTCTGTGGGTCTCTGTGTGGTCGTGTTTCTGTGGGTCTCAGTGTGATCGTGTTTCTGTGGGTCTCAGTGTGGTCGTGTTTCTGTGGGTCTCAGTGTGATCGTGTTTCTGTGGGTCTCAGTGTGATCGTGTTTCTGTGGGTCTCAGTGTGATCGTGTTTCTGTGGGTCTGGGTGTGGTCGTGTTTCTGTGGGTCTCAGTGTGACTGTGTTTCTGTTGGTCTCAGTGTGGTCGTGTTTCTGTGGGTCTCGGTGTGATCGTGTTTCTGTGGGTCTCAGTGTGATCGTGTTTCTGTGGGTCTCAGTGTGATCGTGTTTCTGTGGGTCTCAGTGTGACTGTGTTTCTGTTGGTCTCAGTGTGGTCGTGTTTCTGTGGGTCTCGGTGTGATCGTGTTTCTGTGGGTCTCAGTGTGATCGTGTTTCTGTGGGTCTGGGTGTGATCGTGTTTCTGTGGGTCTCAGTGTGGTCGTGTTTCTGTGGGTCTCAGTGTGATCGTGTTTCTGTCGATCTCGGTGTGGTCGTGTTTCTGTGGGTCTCAGTGTGATCGTGTTTCTGTCGGTCTCGGTGTGGTCGTGTTTCTGTGGGTCTCAGTGTGGTCGTGTTTCTGTGGGTCTCAGTGTGGTCATGTTTCTGTGGGTCTCAGTGTGATCGTGTTTCTGTGGGTCTCAGTATGGTCATGTTTCTGTTGGTCTCAATGTGATCGTGTTTCTCTGGGTCTCAGTGTGGTCGTGTTTCTGTGGGTCTCAGTGTGATCGTGTTTCTGTGTGTCTCGGTGTGATCGTGTTTCTGTGGGTCTCAGTGTGATCGTGTTTCTGTCGGTCTCAGTGTGATCGTGTTTCTGTGGGTCTCAGTGTGATCGTGTTTCTGTGGGTCTCAGTGTGGTCGTGTTTCTGTGGGTCTCAGTGTGATCGTGTTTCTGTGTGTCTCAGTGTGATCGTGTTTCTGTGGGTCTCGGAGAGAACGTGTTTCTGTGGGTCTCAGTGTGATCGTGTTTCTGGGGGTCTCAGTGTGGTCGTGTTTCTGTGGGTCTCAGTGTGGTCATGTTTCTGTGGGTCTCATGGTGATCGTGTTTCTGTGGGTGTCGGAGAGATCGTGTTTCTGTGGGTCTCAGTGTGATCGTGTTTCTGTGGGTCTCAGTGTGGTCGTGTTTCTGTGGGTCTCAGTGTGGTCGTGTTTCTGTGGGTCTCAGTGTGATCGTGTTTCTGTCGGTCTCAGTGTGGTCCTGTTTCTGTGTGTCTCGGTGTGGTCGTGTTTCTGTCGGTCTCATTGTTGTCGTGTTTCTGTCGGTCTCGGTGTGATTGTGTTTCTGTGTGTCTCGGTGTGATTGTGTTTCTATCAGTCTCGTTGTGGTCGTGTTTCTGTCGGTCTCGTTGTGGTCGTGTTTCTGTCGGTCTCAGTGTGGTCGTGTTTCTGTGTGTCTCGGTGTGGTCGTGTTTCTGTCGGTCTCATTGTTCTCGTGTTTCTGTGGGTCTGGGTGTGATTGTGTTTCTGTCAGTCTCGTTGTGGTCGTGTTTCTGTCGGTCTCATTGTGGTCGTGTTGCTGTGGTCTCGGTGTGATCGTGTTTCTGTGGGTTTCGGTGTGGTCGTCTTTCTGTGGGTGTCGGTGTGATCGTGTTTCTGGAGGTCTCAGTGTGGTCGTGTTTCTGTGGGTCTCGGTGTGGTCGTGTTTCTGTGTGTCTCAGTGTGGTCGTGTTTCTGTGCGTCTCAGTGTGATCGTGTTTCTGTGTGTCTCAGTGTGATCGTATTTCTGTAGGCCTCAGTGTGGTCGTGTTTCTGTGCGTCTCAGTGTGATCGTGTTTCTGTGTGTCTCAGTGTGATCGTGTTTCTGTGGGTCTCAGTGTGATTGTATTTCTGTAGGTCTCAGTGTGATCGTGTTTCTGTGTGTCTCAGTTTGGTCGTGTTTCTGTGGGTCTCAGTGTGATCGTGTTTCTGTGGGTCTCGGTGTGGTCGTGTTTCTGTGGGTCTCAGTGTGATCGTGTTTCTGTGGGTCTCAGTGTGATCGTGTTTCTGTGGGTCTCAGTGTGGTCGTGTTTCTGTGGGTCTCAGTGTGGTCGTGTTTCTGTGGGTCTCAGTGTGATCGTGTTTCTGTGGGTCTCAGTGTGGTCGTGTTTCTGTGGGTCTCAGTGTGATCGTGTTTCTGTCGGTCTCAGTGTGATCATGTTTCTGTGGGTCTCAGTGAGGTTGTGTTTCTGTGGGTCTCAGTGTGATCGCGTTTCTGTGGGCCTCATTGTGATCGTGTTTCTGTGGGTCTCGGTGTGATCGTGTTTCTGTGGGTCTCAGTGTGATCGCTTTCTGTGGGTCTCAGTGTGGTCGTGTTTCTGTCGGTCTCGGTGTGGTCGTGTTTCTGTGGGTCTCAGTGTGATCGTGTTTCTGTGGGTCTCAGTGTGGTCGTGTTTCTGTGGGTCTAAGTGTTATCGTATTTCTGTAGGTCTCAGTGTGGTCGTGTTTCTGTGGGTCTCGGTGTGGTCGTGTTTCTGTGAGTCTCAGTGTGGTCGTGTTTCTTTGCGTCTCAGTGTGATCGTGTTTCTGTGTGTCTCGGTGTGATTGTGTTTCTGTCAGTCTCGTTGTGGTCGTGTTTCTGTCGGTCTCGTTGTGGTCGTGTTGCTGTGGTCTCGGTGTGATCGTGTTTCTGTGGGTTTCGGTGTGATCGTGTTTCTGTCGGTCTCAGTGTGGTCGTGTTTCTGTGGGTCTCGGTGTGGTCGTGTTTCTGTGCGTCTCAGTGTGGTCGTGTTTCTGTGCGTCTCAGTGTGATCGTGTTTCTGTGTGTCTCAGTGTGATCGTGTTTCTGTGGGTCTCAGTGTGGTCGTGTTTCTGTGGGTCTCAGTGTGATCGTGTTTCTGAGGGTCTCAGTGTGATCGTGTTTCTGTGTGTCTCAGTGTGATCGTGTTTCTGTGGGTCTCAGTGTGATCGTATTTCTGTGGGTCTCAGTGTGATCGTGTTTCTGTGGGTCTCAGTGTGATCGTGTTTCTGTGGGTCTCAGTGTGATCGCGTTTCTGTGGGTCTCACTGTGATTGTGTTTCTGTGGGTCTCAGTGTTATCGTGTTTATATCGGTCTCAGTGTGATCGTGTTTCTGTGGATCTCAGTGTGTTCATGTTTCTGTGGGTCTCAGTGTGAACGTGTTTCTGTGGGTCTCAGTGTGATCGTGTTTCTGTGGGTCTCAGTGTGATCGTGTTTCTGTGGGTCTCAGTGTGATCGTGTTTCTGTCGGTGTCATTGTGTTCATGTTTCTGTGGGTCGCAGTTTGGTCGTGTTTCTGTTGATCTCAGTGTTGTCATGTTTTCGTCGGACTCAGTGTGATCGTGTTTCTGTCAGTGTCAGTGTGATCGTGTTTCTGTGTGTGTCAGTGTGATCATATTTCTGTGGGTCTCAGTGTGATCGCGTTTCTGTGGGACTCAGTGTGATCGTGTTTCTGTGTATCTCAGTGTGATCGTGTTTCTGTGGGACTCAGTGTGATCGTGTTTCTGTGGGTCCCGGTGTGATCGTATTTCTGTGGGTCTCAATGTGATCGTGTTTCTGTGGGTCTCAGTGTGACCATGTTTCTGTAGTTCTCAGTGTGATCGTGTTTCTGTGGGTCTCAGTGTGATCGTGTTTCTGTGCGTCTCAGTGTGGTCGTGTTTCTGTGGGTGTCGGTGTGATCGTGTTTCTGTCGGTCTCAGTGTGATCGTCTTTCTGTGTGTCTCAGTATGGTCGTGTTTCTGTGGGTCTCGGAGAGATCGTGTTTCTGTGGGTCTCAGTGTGATCGTGTTTCTGTGTGTCTCAGTGTGATCGTGTTTCTGTGGGTCTCAGTTTGGTCGTATTTCTGTGGGTCTCAGTGTGAACGTGTTTCTGTGGGACTCAGTGTGATCGTGCTTCTGTGGGTCTCAGTGTGATCGTGTTTCTGTGGTCTCGGTGTGGTCGTGTTTCTGTGGGTGTCGGTGTGATCGTGTTTCTGTGGGTCTCAGTGTGGTCGTGTTTCTGTGGGTCTCAGTGTGGTCGTGTTTCTGTGGTTCTCAGTATGATCGTGTTTCTGTGGGTCTCAGTGTGATCGTGTTTCTTTGGGTCTCAGTGTGATTGTGTTTCTGTGGGTCTCAGTGTGATCGTGTTTCTGTGGGTCTCGGTGTGGTCGTGTTTCTGTGTGTCTCAGTGTGGTCGTGTTTCTGTGGGTCTCAATGTGATCATGTTTCTGTGGGTCTCAGTGTGATCGTGTTTCTGTGGGTCTCAGTGTGATTGTGTTTCTGTGGGTCTCAGTGTGATCGTGTTTCTGTGGGTCTCGGTGTGGTCGTGTTTCTGTGGGTCTCAGTGTGATCATGTTTCTGTGGGACTCAGTGTGATCGTGTTTCTGTGGGTCTCAGTGTGATTGTGTTTCTGTGGGTCTTGGTGTGGTCGTGTTTCTTTGGGTCTCAGTGTGGTCATGTTTCTGTGGGTCTCAGTGTGATCGTGTTTCTGTAGGTCTCAGTGTGATCGTGTTTCTGTAGGTCTCAGTGTGATCGTGTTTCTGTGGGTCTCAGTGTGGTCGTGTTTCTGTGGGTCTCAGTGTGATCGTGTTTCTGTCGGTCTCAGTGTGGTCGTGTTTCTGTGGGTCTCAGTGTGGTCGTGTTTCTGTGGGTCTCAGTGTGATCGTGTTTCTGTAGGTCTCAGTGTGATCGTGTTTCTGTGGGTCTCAGTGTGGTCGTGTTTCTGTGGGTCTCAGTGTGATCGTGTTTCTGTCGGTCTCAGTGTGGTCGTGTTTCTGTGGGTCTCAGTGTGGTCGTGTTTCTGTGGGTCTCAGTGTGATCGTGTTTCTGTGGGTCTCAGTGTGGTCGTGTTTCTGTGGGTCTCAGTGTGATCGTGTTTCTGTCGGTCTCAGTGTGGTCGTGTTTCTATGGGTCTCAGTGTGATCGTGTTTCTGTGGGTCTCAGTGTGGTCGTGTTTCTGTGGGTCTCAGTGTTGTCGTGTTTCTGTGGGTCTCAGTGTGATCGTGTTTCTGTGGGTCTCAGTGTGGTCGTGTTTCTGTGGGTCTCAGTGTGATCGTGTTTCTGTCGGTCTCAGTGTGGTCGTGTTTCTGTGGGTCTCAGTGTGGTCGTGTTTCTGTGGGTCTCAGTGTGATCGTGTTTCTGTGGGTCTCAGTGTGGTCGTGTTTCTGTGGGTCTCAGTGTGATCGTGTTTCTGTCGGTCTCAGTATGGTCGTGTTTCTGTGTGTCTCAGTGTGATCATGTTTCTGTGGGTCTCGGAGAGATCGTGTTTCTGTGGGTCTCAGTGTGATCGTGTTTCTGTAGGTCTCGGTGTGGTCGTGTTTCTGTGGGTCTCAGTGTGGTCATGTTTCTGTGGGTCTCAGTGTGATCGTGTTTCTGTAGGTCTCAGTGTGATCGTGTTTCTGTAGGTCTCAGTGTGATCGTGTTTCTGTGGGTCTCAGTGTGGTCGTGTTTCTGTGGGTCTCAGTGTGATCGTGTTTCTGTCGGTCTCAGTGTGGTCGTGTTTCTGTGGGTCTCAGTGTGGTCGTGTTTCTGTGGGTCTCAGTGTGATCGTGTTTCTGTGGGTCTCAGTGTGGTCGTGTTTCTGTGGGTCTCAGTGTGATCGTGTTTCTGTCGGTCTCAGTATGGTCGTGTTTCTGTGGGTCTCAGTGTGATCGTGTTTCTGTCGGTCTCAGTGTGGTCGTGTTTCTGTGGGTCTCAGTGTGGTCGTGTTTCTGTGGGTCTCAGTGTGATCGTGTTTCTGTGGGTCTCAGTGTGGTCGTGTTTCTGTGGGTCTCAGTGTGATCGTGTTTCTGTGGGTCTCAGTGTGGTCGTGTTTCTGTGGGTCTCAGTGTGATCGTGTTTCTGTCGGTCTCAGTGTGGTCGTGTTTCTGTGGGTCTCAGTGTGGTCGTGTTTCTGTGGGTCTCAGTGTGATCGTGTTTCTGTGGTTCTCAGTGTGGTCGTGTTTCTGTGGGTCTCAGTGTGATCGTGTTTCTGTGGGTCTCAGTGTGGTCGTGTTTCTGTGGGTCTCAGTGTGATCGTGTTTCTGTAGGTCTCGGTGTGGTCGTGTTTCTGTGGGTCTCAGTGTGATCGTGTTTCTGTAGGTCTCGGTGTGGTCGTGTTTCTTTGGGTCTCAGTGTGGTCATGTTTCTGTGGGTCTCAGTGTGATCGTGTTTCTGTAGGTCTCAGTGTGATCATGTTTCTGTAGGTCTCAGTGTGATCGTGTGTCTGTGGGTCTCAGTGTGATCGTGTTTCTGTGGGTCTCAGTGTGATCGTGTTTCTGTCTGTCTCAGTGTGGTCGTGTTTCTGTGGGTCTCAGTGTGGTCGTGTTTCTGTGGGTCTCAGTGTGATCGTGTTTCTGTAGGTCTCAGTGTGATCGTGTTTCTGTGGGTCTCAGTGTGGTCGTGTTTCTGTGGGTCTCAGTGTGATCGTGTTTCTGTCGGTCTCAGTGTGGTCGTGTTTCTGTGGGTCTCAGTGTGGTTGTGTTTCTGTGGGTCTCAGTGTGATCGTGTTTCTGTGGGTCTCAGTGTGGTCGTGTTTCTGTGGGTCTCAGTGTGATCGTGTTTCTGTCGGTCTCAGTGTGGTCGTGTTTCTGTGGGTCTCAGTGTGATCGTGTTTCTGTCGGTCTCAGTGTGGTCGTGTTTCTGTGGGTCTCAGTGTGGTCGTGTTTCTGTGGGTCTCAGTGTGATCGTGTTTCTGTGGGTCTCAGTGTGGTCGTGTTTCTGTGGGTCTCAGTGTGATCGTGTTTCTGTCGGTCTCAGTGTGGTCGTGTTTCTGTGGGTCTCAGTGTGGTCGTGTTTCTGTGGGTCTCAGTGTGATCGTGTTTCTGTGGGTCTCAGTGTGGTCGTGTTTCTGTGGGTCTCAGTGTGATCGTGTTTCTGTAGGTCTCGGTGTGGTCGTGTTTCTGTGGGTCTCAGTGTGATCGTGTTTCTGTAGGTCTCGGTGTGGTCGTGTTTCTGTGGGTCTCATTGTGATCTTGTTTCTGTGGGTCTCAGTGTGATCGTGTTTCTGTCGCTGTCATTGTGTTCATGTTTCTGTGGGTCGCAGTTTGGTCGTGTTTCTGTTGATCTCAGTGTTGTCATGTTTTCGTCGGACTCAGTGTGGTCATCTTTGTGTGGGTCTGGGTGTGATAGTGTATCTGTTGGTCTCAGTGTGATCACGTTTCTGTGAGTCTCACTTTTGTCATGTTTCTGTGGGTCTCAGTGTGATCATGTTTCTATCGGTCTCAGTGTGGTCGTGTTTCTGTGTGTCTCAGTGTGATCGTGTTTCTGTGTGTCTCAGTGTGGTCGTGTTTCTGTGGGTCTCAGTGTGGTCGTTTTTCTGTCGGTCTCATTGTTGTCGTGTTTCTGTGGGTCTCGGTGTGATTGTGTTTCTGTCAGTCACGTTGTGGTCGTGTTGCTGTGGTCTCGGTGTGATCGTGTTTGTGTGGGTGTTGGTGTGATCGTGTTTCTGTGTGTCTCAGTGTGGTCGTGTTTCTGTGCGTCTCAGTGTGGTCGTGTTTCTGTGGGTCTCAGTGTGATCGTGTTTCTGTGGGTCTCAGTTTGGTCGTGTTTCTGTGTGTCTCAGTGTGGTCGTGTTTCTGTGCGTCTCAGTGTGATCGTGTTTCTGTGGGTCTCAGTGTGATCGTGTTTCTATGGGTCTCATTGTGATCGTGTTTCTGTCGGTCTCAGTGTGACCGTGTTTCTGTCAGTCTCATTGTGATCGTGTTTCTGTGGGTCTCAGTGTGATCGTGTTTCTGTGGGTCTCGGAGAGATCGTGTTTCTGTCGGTGTCATTGTGTTCATGTTTCTGTGGGTCGCAGTTTGGTCATGTTTCTGTGGGTCTCAGTGTGGTCATGTTTTCATCGGACTCAGTGTGGTCATCTTCGTGTGGGTCTGGGTGTGATAGTGTATCTGTTGGTCTCAGTGTGATCACGTTTCTGTGAGTCTCACTTTTGTCATGTTTCTGTGGGTCGCAGTTTGATCATGTTTCTGTTGATCTCTGTGTTGTCGTGTTTTCGTCGGACTCAGTGTTGTCATCTTCGTGTGGGTCTGGGTGTGATAGTGTATCTGTTGGTCTCAGTGTGATCATGTTTCTGTGGGTCTCAGTGTGATCGTGTTTCTATTGGTCTCAGTGTTGTCGTGTTTCTGTGTGTCTCAGTGTGATCGTGTTTCTGTGGGTCTCAGTGTGATCGTGTTTCTGTGGGTCTCGGTGTGATCGTGTTTCTGTGGGTCTCGGTGTGATCGTGTTTCTGTGGGTCTCGGTGTGATCGTGTTTCTGTTGGTCTCGGTGTGATCATGTTTCTGTGGGTCTCAGTTTGGTCGTGTTTCTGTGGGTCTCAGTGTGATCGTGTTTCTGTCGGTCTCAGTGTGGTTGTGTTTCTATCCGTCTCAGTGCGGTCATGTTTCTGTGAGTCTCAGTGCGATCGTGTTTCCGTGGGTCTCGGTGTGATCATTTTTCTGTGCGTCTCTGTGTGGTCGTCTTTCTGTGGGTCTCAGCGTGATCATGTTTCTGTGGGTCTGAGTGTGATTGTGTTTCTTTGGGTCTCGGTGTGATCGTGTTTCTGTGGGTATCTGTGTGATCGTGTTTCTGTGGGTCTCAGTGTGATCGTGTTTCTGTGGGTCTCAGTGTGTTCGTATTTCTGTGGGTCTTTGTGTGATCGTGTTTCTGTGGGTCTCAGTGTGATCGTGTTTCTGTGGGTCTCGGTGTGATCGTGTTTCTGTGGGTCTCAGTGTGAACGTGTTTCTGTGGGTCTCAGTGTGATCGTGTTTCTGTGGGTCTCAGTGTGAACGTGTTTCTGTGGGTCTCAGTGTGATCGTATTTCTGTGGGTCTCAGTGTGAACGTGTATCTGTCATTCTCAGTGTGATCGTATGTCTGTGGATCTCAGTGTGATCGTGTTTCTGTGGGTCTCGGTGTGATCGTGTTTCTGTGGGTCTCAGTGTGATCGTGTTTCTTTGGTTCTCAGTGTGATTTTGTTTCTGTGGGTCTCTGTGTGATCGTGTTTCTGTGGGTCTCAGTGTGATCGTGTTTCTGTGGGTCTCAGTGTGATCGTGTTTCTTTGGGTCTCAGTGTGATTGTGTTTCTGTGGGTCTCTGTGTGATCGTGTTTCTGTGGGTCTCAGTGTGGTCCTGTTTCTGTGGGTCTCAGTGTGATCGTGTTTCTGTGGGTCTCAGTGTGGTCGTGTGTCTGTGCGTCTCTGTGTGGTCGTCTTTCTGTGGGTCTCATTGTGATCGTGTTTCTGTGGGTCTCGGAGAGATCGTGTTTCTGTGGGTCTCAGTGTGGTCGTGTTTCTGTGGGTGTCGGTGTGATCGTGTTTCTCTAGGTCTCAGTGTGGTCGTGTTTCTGTGTGTCTCAGTGTGGTCATGTTTCTGTCGGTCTCAGTGTGATCGTGTTTCTGTGGGTCTCAGTTTGGTCGTGTTTCTGTGGGTCTCAGTGTGATCGTGTTTCTGTGGGTCTCAGTTTGGTCGTGTTTCTGTGGGTCTCGGTGTGGTCATGTTTCTGTGGGTCTCAGTTTGGTCGTGTTTCTGTGGGTCTGGGTGTGATCATGTTTCTGTGGGTCTCAGTGTGATCGTGTTTCTGTGGGTCTCAGTGTGATCGTGTTTCTGTCGGTCTCAGTGTGGTCGTGTTTCTGTAGGTCTCAGTGTGATCGTGTTTCTGTCGGTCTCAGTGTGATCGTGTTTCTGTGGGTCTCAGTGTGATCGTGTTTCTGTGGGTCTCAGTTTGGTCGTGTTTCTGTGGGTCTCAGTGTGTTCATGTTTCTGTCGGTCTCAGTGTGATCGTGTTTCTGTGTGTCTCAGTGTGATCGTGTTTCTGTGTGTCTCAGTTTGATCGTGTTTCTGTGAGTCTCAGTGTGATCGTGTTTCTGTGGGTGTCGGTGTGATCGTGTTTCTGTGGGTCTCAGTGTGATCGTGTTTCTGTGGGTCTCAGTGTGGTCGTGTTTCTGTGGGTCTCAGTGTGATCGTGTTTCTGTATGTCTCGGTGTGATCGTATTTCTGTGGGTCTCAGTGTGCTCGTGTTTCTGTCGGTCTCAGTGTGATCGTGTTTCTGTATGTCTCGGTGTGATCGTATTTCTGTGGGTCTCAGTGTGATCGTGTTTATGTGGGTCTCAGTGTGATCGTGTTTCTGTGGGTCTCAGTGTGACCGTGTTTCTGTCGGTCTCAGTGTGATCGTGTTTCCGTGGGTCTCAGTGTGATCATGTTTCTGTGGGTCTCAGTTTGGTCGTGTTTCTGTGGGTCTCGGTGTGATCGTGTTTCTGTGGGTCTCAGTTTGGTCGTGTTTGTGTGGGTCTCAGTGTGTTCGTGTTTCAGTCGGTCTCAGTGTGATCGTGTTTCTGTGGGTCTCAGTGTGATCGTGTTTCTGTGCGTCTCAGTGTGGTCGTGTTTCTGTGGGTCTCAGTGTGATCGTGTTTCTGTCGGTCTCAGTGTGACCGTGTTTCTATGGGTCTCCGTGTGATCGTGTTTCTGTGGGTCTCAGTGTGATCGTGTTTCTGTGGGTATCAGTGTGATCGTGTTTCTGTCGGTCTCAGTGTGGTCGTGTTTCTGTGGGTCTCAGTGTGATCGTGTTTCTGTCGGTCTCAGTGTGATCGTCTTTCTGTGGGTCTCAGTGTGATCATATTTCTGTGGGTCCCGCTGTGATCGTATTTCTGTGAGTCTCAGTGTGGTTGTGTTTCTTTGGGTCTCGGTGTTATCATGTTACTGTAGGTCTTGCTGTGATCGCGTTTCTGTCAGTCTCAGTGTGACCATGTTTCTGTGGGTCTCAGTGTAATCGTATTTCTGTGGTATCGGTGTGGTCATGTTTCTGTGGGTCTCAGTGTGGTCATGTTTCTGTGGGTCTCTGTGTAATTATGTTTCTGTGGATCACAGTGTGGTCTTGTTTCTGTCGGTCGCAGTGTGATCGTGTTTCTGTGGTTCTTAGTGTGATCGTGTTTCTGAGGGTCTCAGTGTGATCGTGTTTCTGTGGGTCTTAGTGTGATCGTGTTTCTGAGGGTCTCAGTGTGATCGTGTTTCTGTGGGTCTTAGTGTGATCGTGTTTCTGAGGGTCTCAGTGTGATCGTGTTTCTGAGGGTCTCAGTGTGATTGTGTTTCTGTGGGTCTCAGTGTGATCGTGTTTCTGAGGGTCTCAGTGTGATCGTGTTTCTGTGGGTCTTTGTGTGATCGTGTTTCTGAGGGTCTCAGTGTGATCGTGTTTCTGTGGGTCTTAGTGTGATCGTGTTTCTGAGGGTCTCAGTGTGATCATGTTTCTGTGGGTCTCAGTGTGATCATGTTTCTGAGGGTCTCAGTGTGATCATGTTTCTGTGGGTCTCGGTGTGGTCGTGTTTCTGTGGGTCTCAGTGTGGTCGTGTTTCTGTGCGTCTCAGTGTGATCGTGTTTCTGAGGGTCTCAGTGTGATCGTGTTTCTGTGGGTCTTAGTGTGATCGTGTTTCTGAGGGTCTCGGTGTGATCGTGTTTCTGTGTGTCTCGGTGTGATTGTGTTTCTGTGGATCTCGGTGTGATCGTGTTCCTGTCGGTCTCAGTGTGATCGTGTTTCTGTGGGTCTCAGTTTGGTCGTGTTTCTGTGGGTCTCGGTGTGATCGTGTTTCTGTGGGTCTCAGTGTGATCGTGTTTCTGTGGGTCTCAGTGTGATCGTGTTTCTGTGAGTCTCAGTGCGATCGTGTTTCTGTGGCTCTCGGTGTGATCAATTTTCTGTGGGTCTCAGTGTGGTCGTGTTTCTGTAGGTCTCGGTGTGGTCGTTTTTCTGTGGGTCTCAATGTGATCGTGTTTCTGTGGGTCTCAGTGTGGTCGTGTTTCTGTGGGTCTCAGTGTGGTCGTGTTTCTGTAGGTCTCGGTGTGGTCGTGTTTCTGTGGGTCTCAGTGCGATCGTGTTTCTGTGGGTCTCAGTGCGATCGTGTTTCTGTGGGTCTCAGTGCGATCGTGTTTCTGTGGGTCTCAGTGTGATCGTGTTTCTGTCGGTGTCATTGTGTTCATGTTTCTGTGGGTCGCAGTTTGGTCGTGTTTCTGTTGATCTCAGTGTTGTCGTGTTTTCGTCGGACTCAGTGTGGTCATCTTCGTGTGGGTCTGGGTGTGATAGTGTATCTGTTGGTCTCAGTGTGATGACGTTTCTGTGAGTCTCACTTTTGTCATGTTTCTGTGGGTCTCAGTGTGATCGTGTTTCTATCGGTCTCAGTGTGGTCGTGTTTCTGTGGGTCTCAGTGTGGTCCTGTTTCTGTGGGTCTCAGTGTGGTCGTGTTTCTGTGTGTCTCGGTGTGATTGTGTTTCTGTCAGTCTCGTTGTGGTCGTGTTTCTGTCGGTCTCGTTGTGGTCGTGTTTCTGTGGTCTCAGTGTGATTGTGTTTCTGTGGGTGTCGGTGTGATCGTGTTTCTGTAGGTCTCAGTGTGGTCGTGTTTCTGTGGGTCTCAGTGTGATCGTGTTTCTGTGTGTCTCAGTGTGATCGTGTTTCTGAGGGTCTCAGTGTGATCGTGTTTCTGTCGGTCTCAGTGTGATCGTGTTTCTGTGGCACTCAGTGTGATCGTGTTTCTGTTGGTCTCAGTGTGGTCGTGTTTCTGTGGCACTCAGTGTGATCGTGTTTCTGTAGGTCTCATTGTGATCGTGTTTCTGTGGGTCTCAGTGTGATCGTGTTTCTGTCAGTGTCAGTGTGATCGTGTTTCTGTGGGTCTCAGTGTGATCGTGTTTCTGTGTGTCTCAGTTTGATCGTGTTTCTGTGAGTCTCAGTGTGATCGTGTTTCTGTCGGTCTCGGTGTGATCGTATTTCTGTGGGTCTCAGTGTGATCGTGTTTCTGTGGGTCTCAGTGTGATTGTGTTTCTGTGGGTCTCAGTGTGGTCGTGTTTCTGTGGGTCTCGGTGTGATCGTGTTTCTGTGCGTCTCAGTGTGATCGTGTTTCTGTAGGTCTCAGTGTGATCGTGTTTCTGTGGGTCTCAGTGTGATCGTGTTTCTGTCAGTCTCGTTGTGGTCGTGGTGCTGTGGTCTCGGTGCGATCGTGTTTCTGTGGGTCTCGGTGTGGTCGTGTTTCTGTCGGTGTCGGTGTGATCGCGTTTCAGTAGGTCTCAGTGTGATCGTGTTTCGGTGGGTCTCAGTTTGGTCGTATTTCTGTGGGTCTCAGTGTGATCGTGTTTCTGTGGGACTCAGTGTGATCGTGCTTCTGTGGGTCTCAGTGTGATCGTGTTTCTGTGGTCTCGGTGTGGTCATGTTTCTGTGGGTGTCGGTGTGATCGTGTTTCTGTGGGTCTCAGTGTGGTCGTGTTTCTGTGTGTCTCAGTGTGGTCGTGTTTCTGTGGGTCTCAGTGTGATCGTGTTTCTGTGGGTCTCAGTGTGATCGTGTTTCTGTAGGTCTCGGTGTGATTGTGTTTCTGTGGGTCTCTGTGTGATCATGTTTCTGTGGGTCTCAGTGTGATCGTGTTTCTGTGGGTCTCAGTGTGATTGTGTTTCTGTGGGTCTCTGTGTGATCGTGTTTCTGTGGGTCTCAGTGTGATCGTGTTTCTGTCGGTCTCAGTGTGGTCGTGTTTCTGTGGGTCTCATTGTGATCGTGTTTCTGTGGGTCTCAGTGCGATCGTGTTTCTGTGGGTCTCAGTGCGATCGTGTTTCTGTGGGTCTCAGTGTGATCGTGTTTCTGTGGGTCTCAGTGTGATCGTGTTTCTGTCGGTGTCATTGTGTTCATGTTTCTGTGGGTCGCAGTTTGGTCGTGTTTCTGTTGATCTCAGTGTTGTCGTGTTTTCGTCGGACTCAGTGTGGTCATCTTCGTGTGGGTCTGGGTGTGATAGTGTATCTGTTGGTCTCAGTGTGATGACGTTTCTGTGAGTCTCACTTTTGTCATGTTTCTGTGGGTCTCAGTGTGATCGTGTTTCTATCGGTCTCAGTGTGGTCGTGTTTCTGTGGGTCTCAGTGTGGTCGTGTTTCTGTGGGTCTCAGTGTGGTCGTGTTTCTGTGTGTCTCGGTGTGATTGTGTTTCTGTCAGTCTCGTTGTGGTCATGTTTCTGTCGGTCTCGTTGTGGTCGTGTTTCTGTGGTCTCAGTGTGATTGTGTTTCTGTGGGTGTCGGTGTGATCGTGTTTCTGTAGGTCTCAGTGTGGTCGTGTTTCTGTGGGTCTCAGTGTGATCGTGTTTCTGTGTGTCTCAGTGTGATCGTGTTTCTGAGGGTCTCAGTGTGATCGTGTTTCTGTGTGTCTCAGTGTGATCGTGTTTCTGTTGGTCTCAGTGTGGTCGTGTTTCTGTGGCACTCAGTGTGATCGTGTTTCTGTAGGTCTCATTGTGATCGTGTTTCTGTGGGTCTCAGTGTGATCGTGTTTCTGTCAGTGTCAGTGTGATCGTGTTTCTGTGGGTCTCAGTGTGATCGCGTTTCTGTGGGACTCAGTGTGATCGTGTTTCTGTGGGTCTCAGTGTGATCGTGTTTCTGTGTGTCTCAGTTTGATCGTGTTTCTGTGAGTCTCAGTGTGATCGTGTTTCTGTCGGTCTCGGTGTGATCGTATTTCTGTGGGTCTCAGTGTGATCGTGTTTCTGTGGGTCTCAGTGTGATTGTGTTTCTGTGGGTCTCAGTGTGGTCGTGTTTCTGTGGGTCTCGGTGTGATCGTGTTTCTGTAGGTCTCATTGTGATCGTGTTTCTGTGGGTCTCAGTGTGATCGTGTTTCTGTCAGTGTCAGTGTGATCGTGTTTCTGTGGGTCTCAGTGTGATCGCATTTCTGTGGGACTCAGTGTGATCGTGTTTCTGTGGGTCTCAGTGTGATCGTGTTTCTGTGTGTCTCAGTTTGATCGTGTTTCTGTGAGTCTCAGTGTGATCGTGTTTCTGTCGGTCTCGGTGTGATCGTATTTCTGTGGGTCTCAGTGTGATCGTGTTTCTGTGGGTCTCAGTGTGATTGTGTTTCTGTGGGTCTCAGTGTGGTCGTGTTTCTGTGGGTCTCGGTGTGATCGTGTTTCTGTGCGTCTCAGTGTGATCGTGTTTCTGTAGGTCTCAGTGTGATCGTGTTTCTGTGGGTCTCAGTTTGGTCGTATTTCTGTGGGTCTCAGTGTGATCGTGCTTCTGTGGGTCTCAGTGTGATCGTGTTTCTGTGGTCTCGGTGTGGTCGTGTTTCTGTGGGTGTCGGTGTGATCGTGTTTCTGTGGGTCTCAGTGTGGTCGTGTTTCTGTGTGTCTCAGTGTGGTCGTGTTTCTGTGGGTCTCAGTGTGATCGTGTTTCTGTGGGTCTCAGTGTGATCGTGTTTCTGTAGGTCTCGGTGTGATTGTGTTTCTGTGGGTCTCTGTGTGATCGTGTTTCTGTGGGTCTCGGTGTGGTCGTGTTTCTGTGTGTCTCAGTGTGGTCGTGTTTCTGTGGGTCTCAGTGTGATCATGTTTCTGTGGGTCTCAGTGTGATCGTGTTTCTGTGGGTCTCAGTGTGATTGTGTTTCTGTGGGTCTCTGTGTGATCGTGTTTCTGTGGGTCTCAGTGTGATCGTGTTTCTGTCGGTCTCAGTGTGGTCGTGTTTCTGTGGGTCTCATTGTGATCGTGTTTCTGTGGGTCTCAGTGTGATCGTGTTTCTGTGGGTCTCAGTGTGGTCGTGTTTCTTTGGGTCTCAGTGTGGTCATGTTTCTGTGGGTCTCAGTGTGATCGTGTTTCTGTGGGTCTCATTGTGATCGTGTTTCTGTGGGTCTCAGCGTGATCATGTTTCTGTCGGTCTCAGTGTGGTCGTGTTTCTGTGGGTCTCAGTGTGGTCGTGTTTCTGTAGGTCTCGGAGAGATCGTGTTTCTGTGGGTCTCAGTGTGATCGTGTTTCTGTAGGTCTCGGTGTGGTCGTGTTTCTGTGGGTCTCAGTGTGATCGTGTTTCTGTGGGTCTCGGTGTGGTCGTGTTTCTGTGGGTCTCATTGTGATCTTGTTTCTGTGGGTCTCAGTGTGATCGTGTTTCTGTCGCTGTCATTGTGTTCATGTTTCTGTGGGTCGCAGTTTGGTCGTGTTTCTGTTGATCTCAGTGTTGTCATGTTTTCGTCGGACTCAGTGTGGTCATCTTCGTGTGGGTCTGGGTGTGATAGTGTATCTGTTGGTCTCAGTGTGATCACGTTTCTGTGAGTCTCACTTTTGTCATGTTTCTGTGGGTCTCAGTGTGATCGTGTTTCTATCGGTCTCAGTGTGGTCGTGTTTCTGTGGGTCTCAGTGTGGTCGTTTTTCTGTCGGTCTCAGTGTGGTCGTGTTTCTGTGGGTCTCGGTGTGATTTTGTTTCTGTCGGTCTCATTGTTGTCGTGTTGCTGTGGTCTCGGTGTGATCGTGTTTCTGTGGGTCTCGGTGTGGTCGTGTTTCTGTGCGTCTCAGTGTGGTCGTGTTTCTGTGCGTCTCAGTGTGGTCGTGTTTCTGTGGGTCTCAGTGTGATCGTGTTTCTGTGGGTCTCAGTTTGGTCGTGTTTCTGTGTGTCTCAGTGTGGTCGTGTTTCTGTGCGTCTCAGTGTGATCGTATTTCTGTGTGTCTCAGTGTGATCGTGTTTCTGTGGGTCTCAGTTTGGTCGTGTTTGTGTGGGTCGCAGTGTGTTCGTGTTTCAGTCGGTCTCCGTGTGATCGTGTTTCTGTGGGTCTCAGTGTGATCGTGTTTCTGTGCGTCTCAGTGTCGTCGTGTTTCTGTGGGTCTCAGTGTGATCGTGTTTCTGTCGGTCTCAGTGTGACCGTGTTTCTGTGGGTCTCCGTGTGATCGTGTTTCTGTGGGTCTCAGTGTGATCGTGTTTCTGTGGGTATCAGTGTGACCGTGTTTCTGTGGGTCTCAGTGTGATCGTGTTTCTGTGGGTCTCCGTGTGATCGTGTTTCTGTGGGTCTCAGTGTGATCGTGTTTCTGTGGGTCTCAGTGTGATCATATTTCTGTGGGTCCCGGTGTGATCGCATTTCTGTGAGTCTCAGTGTGGTTGTGTTTCTTTGGGTCTCGGTGTTATCATGTTACTGTAGATCTTGCTGTGATCGCGTTTCTGTCAGTCTCAGTGTGACCATGTTTCTGTGGGTCTCAGTGTAATCGTATTTCTGTGGTATCGGTGTGGTCATGTTTCTGTGGGTCTCAGTGTGGTCATGTTTCTGTGGGTCTCAGTGCAATTATGTTTCTGTGGATCACAGTGTTGTCTTGTTTCTGTCGGTCTCAGTGTGATCGTGTTTCTGTGGTTCTTAGTGTGATCGTGTTTCTGAGGGTCTCAGTGTGATCGTGTTTCTGTGTGTCTCAGTTTGATCGTGTTTCTGTGAGTCTCAGTGTGATCGTGTTTCTGTCGGTCTCGGTGTGATCGTATTTCTGTGGGTCTCAGTGTGATCGTGTTTCTGTGGGTCTCAGTGTGATTGTGTTTCTGTGGGTCTCAGTGTGGTCGTGTTTCTGTGGGTCTCGGTGTGATCGTGTTTCTGTGCGTCTCAGTGTGATCGTGTTTCTGTAGGTCTCAGTGTGATCGTGTTTCTGTGGGTCTCAGTTTGGTCGTATTTCTGTGGGTCTCAGTGTGATCGTGCTTCTGTGGGTCTCAGTGTGATCGTGTTTCTGTGGTCTCGGTGTGGTCGTGTTTCTGTGGGTGTCGGTGTGATCGTGTTTCTGTGGGTCTCAGTGTGGTCGTGTTTCTGTGTGTCTCAGTGTGGTCATGTTTCTGTGGGTCTCAGTGTGATCGTGTTTCTGTGGGTCTCAGTGTGATCGTGTTTCTGTAGGTCTCGGTGTGATTGTGTTTCTGTGGGTCTCTGTGTGATCGTGTTTCTGTGGGTCTCGGTGTGGTCGTGTTTCTGTGTGTCTCAGTGTGGTCGTGTTTCTGTGGGTCTCAGTGTGATCATGTTTCTGTGGGTCTCAGTGTGATCGTGTTTCTGTGGGTCTCAGTGTGATTGTGTTTCTGTGGGTCTCTGTGTGATCGTGTTTCTGTGGGTCTCAGTGTGATCGTGTTTCTGTCGGTCTCAGTGTGGTCGTGTTTCTGTGGGTCTCATTGTGATCGTGTTTCTGTGGGTCTCAGTGTGATCGTGTTTCTGTGGGTCTCAGTGTGGTCGTGTTTCTTTGGGTCTCAGTGTGGTCATGTTTCTGTGGGTCTCAGTGTGATCGTGTTTCTGTGGGTCTCATTGTGATCGTGTTTCTGTGGGTCTCAGCGTGATCATGTTTCTGTCGGTCTCAGTGTGGTCGTGTTTCTGTGGGTCTCAGTGTGGTCGTGTTTCTGTAGGTCTCGGAGAGATCGTGTTTCTGTGGGTCTCAGTGTGATCGTGTTTCTGTAGGTCTCGGTGTGGTCGTGTTTCTGTGGGTCTCAGTGTGATCGTGTTTCTGTGGGTCTCGGTGTGGTCGTGTTTCTGTGGGTCTCATTGTGATCTTGTTTCTGTGGGTCTCAGTGTGATCGTGTTTCTGTCGCTGTCATTGTGTTCATGTTTCTGTGGGTCGCAGTTTGGTCGTGTTTCTGTTGATCTCAGTGTTGTCATGTTTTCGTCGGACTCAGTGTGGTCATCTTCGTGTGGGTCTGGGTGTGATAGTGTATCTGTTGGTCTCAGTGTGATCACGTTTCTGTGAGTCTCACTTTTGTCATGTTTCTGTGGGTCTCAGTGTGATCGTGTTTCTATCGGTCTCAGTGTGGTCGTGTTTCTGTGGGTCTCAGTGTGGTCGTTTTTCTGTCGGTCTCAGTGTGGTCGTGTTTCTGTGGGTCTCGGTGTGATTTTGTTTCTGTCGGTCTCATTGTTGTCGTGTTGCTGTGGTCTCGGTGTGATCGTGTTTCTGTGGGTCTCGGTGTGGTCGTGTTTCTGTGCGTCTCAGTGTGGTCGTGTTTCTGTGCGTCTCAGTGTGGTCGTGTTTCTGTGGGTCTCAGTGTGATCGTGTTTCTGTGGGTCTCAGTTTGGTCGTGTTTCTGTGTGTCTCAGTGTGGTCGTGTTTCTGTGCGTCTCAGTGTGATCGTGTTTCAGTCGGTCTCAGTGTGATCGTGTTTCTGTGGGTCTCAGTGTGATCGTGTTTCTGTGCGTCTCAGTGTCGTCGTGTTTCTGTGGGTCTCAGTGTGATCGTGTTTCTGTCGGTCTCAGTGTGACCGTGTTTCTGTGGGTCTCCGTGTGATCGTGTTTCTGTGGGTCTCAGTGTGATCGTGTTTCTGTGGGTATCAGTGTGACCGTGTTTCTGTGGGTCTCAGTGTGATCGTGTTTCTGTGGGTCTCCGTGTGATCGTGTTTCTGTGGGTCTCAGTGTGATCGTGTTTCTGTGGGTATCGGTGTGATCATGTTTCTGTCGTTCTCAGTGTGATCGTCTTTCTGTGGGTCTCAGTGTGATCATATTTCTGTGGGTCCCGGTGTGATCGCATTTCTGTGAGTCTCAGTGTGGTTGTGTTTCTTTGGGTCTCGGTGTTATCATGTTACTGTAGATCTTGCTGTGATCGCGTTTCTGTCAGTCTCAGTGTGACCATGTTTCTGTGGGTCTCAGTGTAATCGTATTTCTGTGGTATCGGTGTGGTCATGTTTCTGTGGGTCTCAGTGTGGTCATGTTTCTGTGGGTCTCAGTGCAATTATGTTTCTGTGGATCATAGTGTTGTCTTGTTTCTGTCGGTCTCAGTGTGATCGTGTTTCTGTGGTTCTTAGTGTGATCGTGTTTCTGAGGGTCTCAGTGTGATCGTGTTTCTGTGGGTCTTCGTGTGATCGTGTTTCTGAGGGTCGCAGTGTGATCGTGTTTCTGTGGGTCTTAGTGTGATCGTGTTTCTGAGGGTCTCAGTGTGATCATGTTTCTGTGGGTCTCGGTGTGGTCGTGTTTCTGTGGGTCTTAATGTGATCGTGTTTCTGTGCGTCTCAGTGTGATCGTGTTTCTGTGGGTCTCAGTGTGGTCGTGTTTCTGTGCGTCTCAGTGTGATCGTGTTTCTGTGGGTCTCAGTGTGATCGTGTTTCTGTGGGTCTTAGTGTGATCGTGTTTCTGAGGGTCTCAGTGTGATCGTGTTTCTGTGGGTCTCGGTGTGATTGTGTTTCTGTGGGTCTTGGTGTGATTGTGTTTCTGTGGATCTCGGTGTGATCGTGTGTCTGTAGGTCTCAGTGTGATCGTGTTCCTGTCGGTCTCAGTGTGATCGTGTTTATGTGGGCCTCAGTGTGGTCGTGCTTCTGTGGGTCTCAGTGTGGTCGTGTGTCTGTGGGTCTCTGTTTGGTCGTGTTTCTGTGGGTCTCAGTGTGGTTGTGTTCGGTGGGTCTCAGCGTGATCGTGTTTCTGGGGGTCTCGCTGTGATCCTGTTTGTGTTGGACTCAGTGTGATCGTGTTTCTGTTGGTCTCAGTGTGATCGTGTTTCTGTGGGTCTCAGTGTGATCGTGTTTCTGTCGGTCTCAGTGTGATCGTGTTTCTGTGGGTCTCACTGTGGCCGTATTTCTGTGGGTCTCAGTGTGGTCGTGTTTCAGTGCGTCTCAGTGTGGTCTTTTTTCTGTCGGTCTCGTGGTGGTCGTGTTTCTATGGGTCTCGGTGTGATCGTGTTTCTGTCGGTCTCAGTGTGATCGTGTCTCTGTGGGTCTCAGTGTGATCGTGTTTCTGTGGGTCTCAGTGTGATCGTATTTCTGTCTGTGTCAGTGTGGTCATGTTTCTGTGAGTCTCAGTGCAATCGCATTTCTGTCAGTCTCAGTGTGGACGTGTTTCTGTCGGTCTCAGTGTGGTCGTGTTTCTGTGGGTCGCGGTGTGGTCGTGTTTCTGTGGGTCTCAGTGTGATCGTGTTTCTGTGGGTCTCAGTGTGATCGTGTTTCTGTGGGTCTCAGTGTGATCGTGTTTCTGTGGGTACCAGTGTGATCGTGTTTCTGTCGGTCTCAGTGTAATCATGTTTCTGTGTGTCTCGATGTGATCATGTTTTTGTCAGTCTCTGTGTGATCGTGTTTCTGTGGGTCTCGCTGTGATCGTGTTTATGTTGGTTTCAGTGTGATCGTGTTTCCATCGGTCTCAGTGTGGTCATGTTTCTGTGGGTCTGGGTATGATCATGTATCTGTTGGTCTCAGTGTGGTCGTGTTTCTGTGGGTCTCAGTTTGGTCGTGTTTCTGTGGGTCTCAGTTTGGTCGTGTTTCTGTGTGTCTCAATGTGATCGTTTGTCTGTGGGTCTCCGTGTGATTGTGTTTCTGTGGGTCTCAATGTGGTCGTGTTTTTGTGGGTCTCAGTGTTATCGTGTTTATATCGGTCTCAGTGCGATCGTGTTTCTGTGGCTCTCAGTGTGGTCGTGTTTCTGTGGATCTCAGTGTGATCGTGTTTCTGTGGGTCTCGGTGTGATCGTGTTTCTGTGGGTCTCAGTGTGATCGTGTTTCTGTGAGTCTCAGTGCGATCGTGTTTCTGTGGCTCTCGGTGTGATCATTTTTCTGTGGGTCTCAGTGTGGTCGTGTGTCTGTGCGTCTCTGTGTGGTCGTCTTTCTGTGGGTCTCTGTGAGATCGTGTTTCTCTTGGTCTCAATGTGATTGTGTTTCTTTGGGTCTCGGTGTGATCGTGTTTCTGTGGGTCTCTGTGTGATAGTGTTTCTGTGGGACTCAGTGTGATCGTGCTTCTGTGGGTCTCAGTGTGTTCGTATTTTTGTGGGTCTCAGTGTGATTGTGTTTCTGTGGGTCTCGGTGTGGTCGTGTTTCTGTGGGTCTCAGTGTGGTCATGTTTCAGTGGGTCTCAGTGTGATCGTGTTTCTGTTGATCTCTGTGTTGTCGTGTTTTCGTCGGACTCAGTGTGGTCATCTTCGTGTGGGTCTGGGTGTGATAGTGTATCTGTTGGTCTCAGTGTGATCATGTTTCTGTGGGTCTCAGTGTGATCGTGTTTCTATTGGTCTCAGTGTGATCGTGTTTCTGTGGGTCTCGGTGTGGTCGTGTTTCTGTGGGTCTCAGTGTGGTCGTCTTTCTGTGTGTCTCAGTGTGATCGTGTTTCTGTGGGTCTCAGTGTGATCGTGTTTCTGTGGGTCTCAGTGTGATCGTCTTTCTGTGTGTCTCAGTGTGGTCGTGTTTCTGTGGGTCTCAGTGTGGTCGTGCTTCTGTGGGTCTCAGTGTGATCGTATTTCTGTGTGTCTCAGTGTGATCGTGTTTCTGTGGGTCTCAGTGTGATCGTGTTTCTGTGTGTCTCAGTGTGATCGTGTTTCTGTGGGTCTCAGTGTGATCGTGTTTCTGTGGGTCTCAATGTCGCCGATTTTCTGTGGGTCTCAGTATGATCGTGTTTCTGTGCGTCTCAGTGTGATCGTGTTTCTGTGGGTCTCAGTGTGATCGTATTTCTGTGGGTCTCAGTGTGGTCGTGTTTCCGTGGGTCTCAGTGTGCTCATGTTTCTGTCGGTCTCAGTGTGATTGTGTTTCTGTGGGTCTCAGCGTGATCGTGTTTCTGTCGGTCTCAGTGTGCTCATATTTCTGTCGGTCTCAGTGTGCTCATGTTTCTGTTGGTCTCAGTGTGGTTGTGTTTCTATCGGTCTCAGTGCGGTCATGTTTCTGTGAGTCTCAGTGCGATCGTGTTTCCGTGGGTCTCGGTGTGATCATTTTTCTGTGCGTCTCTGTGTGGTCGTCTTTCTGTGGGTCTCAGCGTGATCATGTTTCTGTGGGTCTGAGTGTGATTGTGTTTCTTTGGGTCTCGGTGTTATCATGTTTCTGTCGGTCTCGCTGTGATCGCGTTTCTGTGGGTCTCAGTGTGACCGTGTTTCTGTGGGTATCTGTGTGATCGTGTTTCTGTGGGTCTCAGTGTGATCGTGTTTCTGTGGGTCTCAGTGTGTTCGTATTTCTGTGGGTCTCGGAGAGATCGTGTTTCTGTGGGTCTCAGTGTGATCGTGTTTCTGTGGGTCTCAGTGTGATCGTGTTTCTGTGGGTCTCGGTGTGATCGTGTTTCTGTGGGTCTCAGTGTGACCGTATTTCTGTGGGTCTCGGGAAGATCGTGTTTCTGTCGGTCTCAGTGTGATCGTGTTTCTGTGGGTCTCAGTGTGATCGTGTTTCTGTGGGTCTCGGTGTGATCGTGTTTCTGTGGGTCTCAGTGTGATCGTATTTCTGTGGGTCTCAGTGTGATCGTGTTTCTGTGGGTCTCGGAGAGATCGTGTTTCTGTCGGTCTCAGTGTGGTCGTGTTTCTGTGGGTCTCATTGTGATCGTGTTTCTGTGGGTCTCATTGTGATCGTGTTTCTGTGGGTCTCAGTGTGATCGTGTTTCTGTCGCTGTCATTGTGTTCATGTTTCTGTGGGTCGCAGTTTGGTCGTGTTTCTGTTGATCTCAGTGTTGTCATGTTTTCGTCGGACTCAGTGTGGTCATCTTCGTGTGGGTCTGGGTGTGATAGTGTATCTGTTGGTCTCAGTGTGATCACGTCTCTGTGAGTCTCACTTTTGTCATTTTTCTGTGTGTCTCGGTGTGGTCGTGTTTCTGTCGGTCTCGTTGTGGTCGTGTTTCTGTGGGTCTCGGTGTGATCGTGTTTCTGTGGGTCTCGGTGTGGTCGTGTTTCTGTGGGTGTCGGTGTGATCGTGTTTCTGTGTGTCTCAGTGTGGTCGTGTTTCTGTGGGTCTCGGTGTGATCGTGTTTCTGTGGGTCTCAGTGTGATTGTGTTTCTGTGGGTCTCAGTGTGATCATATTTCTGTGGGTCTCAGTGTGATCGTGCTTCTGTGGGTCTCAGTGTGATCGTCTTTCTGTGGGTGTCAGTGTGATCGTGTTTCTGTCGGTGTCAGTGTGATCGTGTTTCTGTCGGTCTCAGTGTGATCGTGTTTCTGTGGGTCTCAGTGTGATCGTGTTTCTGTCGGTGTCAGTGTGATCGTGTTTCTGTCGGTCTCAGTGTGATCGTGTTTCTGTCGGTCTCGGTGTGATTGTGTTTCTGTCGGTCTCAGTGTGATCGTGTTTCTGTCGGTGTCAGTGTGGTCGTGTTTCTGTGGGTCGCAGTGTGGTCGTGTTTCTGTCGGTCGCAGTGTGATCGTGTTTCTGTCGGTCTCAGTGTGATCGTGTTTCTGTCGGTGTCAGTGTGATCGTGTTTCTGTGGGTCTCAGTGTGATCGTGTTTCTGTCGGTGTCAGTGTGATCGTGTTTCTGTGGGTCTCAGTGTGGTCGTGCTTCTGTTGGTCTCAGTGTGATCATGTTTCTGTGTGTCTCAGTGTGATCGTGTTTCTGTGGGTCTCAGTTTGGTCGTGTTTCTGTGGGTCTCGGTGTGATCGTGTTTCTGTGGGTCTCGGTGTGATCATGTTTCTGTGGGTCCCGGTGTGATCGTATTTCTGTGGGTCTCAGTGTGGTCGTGTTTCTGTGGGTCTCGGTGTGATCGTGTTTCTGTGGGTCTCGGTGTGATCATGTTTCTGTGGGTCCCGGTGTGATCGTATTTCTGTGGGTCTCAGTTTGGTCGTGTTTCTGTGGGTCTCAGTGTGGTCGTGCTTCTGTTGGTCTCAGTGTGATCATGTTTCTGTGTGTCTCAGTGTGATCGTGTTTCTGTGGGTCTCAGTTTGGTCGTGTTTCTGTGGGTCTCGGTGTGATCGTGTTTCTGTGGGTCTCGGTGTGATCATGTTTCTGTGGGTCTCAGTGTGATCGTATTTCTGTGGGTCTCAGTGTGGTCGTGTTTCTGTGTGTCTCAGTGTGATCGTGTTTCTGTGGGTCTCAGTTTGGTCGTGTTTCTGTGGGTCTCAGTGTGATCGTGTTTCTGTGGGTCTCAGTTTGGTCGTGTTTCTGTCGGTCTCAGTGTGATCGTGTTTCTGTGGGTCTCGGTGTGATCGTGTTTCTGTCGGTCTCAGTGTGATCGTGTTTCTTTGGGTCTCTGTGTGATCGTGATTCTGTGGGTCTCAGTGTGGTTGTGTTTCTTTGGGTCTCGGTGTTATCATGTTACTGTAGGTCTCGCTGTGATCGCGTTTTTGTCGGTCTCAGTGTGACCATGTTTCTGTGGGTCTCAGTGTAATCGTATTTCTGTGGTGTCGGTGTGTACATGTTTCTGTGGGTCTCAGTGTGATCCTGTTTCTGTGGGTCTCAGTGTGATCCTGTTCCTGTGGGTCTCAGTGTGGTCATGTTTCTGTTGGTCTGGGTATGGTCATGTATCTGTTGGTCTCAGTGTGATCATGTTTCTGTGGATCTCAGTGTGGTCGTCTTTCTGTGTGTCTCAGTGTGATCGTGTTTCTGTGGGTCTCAGTGTGATCCTGTTCCTGTGGGTCTCAGTGTGGTCATGTTTCTGTTGGTCTGGGTATGGTCATGTATCTGTTGGTCTCAGTGTGATCATGTTTCTGTGGGTCGCAGTGTGGTCGTCTTTCTGTGTGTCTCAGTGTGATCGTGTTTCTGTGGGTCTCAGTGTGATCGTGTTTCTGTGGGTCTCAGTGTGATCGTGTTTCTGTGGGTCTCAGTTTGGTCGTGTTTCTGTGGGTCGCAGTGTGATCGTGTTTCTGTGGGTCTCGGTGTGATGATGTTTCTGTGGGTCCCGGTGTGATCGTATTTCAGTGGGTCTCAGTGTGATCGTGTTTCTGTGAGTCTCAGTGTGGTTGTGTTTCTTTGGGTCTCGGTGTTATCATGGTACTGTAGGTCTTGCTGTGATCGCGTTTCTGTCGGTCTCAGTGTGACCATGTTTCTGTGGGTCTCAGTGTAATCGTATTTCTGTGGTGTCGGTGTGGTCATGTTTCTGTGGGTCTCAGTGTGGTCGTGTTTCTGTGGGTCTCAGTGTGGTCATGTTTCTGTGGGTCCCAGTGTAATTGTGTTTCTGTGGATCACAGTGTGGTCTTGTTTCTGTCGGTCTCAGTGTGATCGTGTTTCTGTGGGTCTCAGTGTGATCGTGTTTCTGTGGGTCTCAGTGTGATCCTGTTTCTGTGGGTCTCAGTGCGATCGTGTTTCCGTGGGTCTCGGTGTGATCATTTTTCTATGCGTCTCTGTGTGGTCGTCTTTCTGTGGGTCTCAGCGTGATCATGTTTCTGAGGGTCTGAGTGTGATTGTGTTTCTTTGGGTCTCGGTGTTATCATGTTTCAGTCGGTCTCGCTGTGATCGTGTTTCTGTGGGTCACAGTGTGATCGCGTTTCTGTGGGTCTCAGTGTGACCGTGTTTCTGTGGGTCTCAGTGTGATCGTGTTTCTGTGGGTCTCAGTGTGATCATGTTACTGTGGGTCTCAGTGTGATCGTGTTTCTGTAGGTCTCGGTGTGGTCGTGTTTCTGTGGGTCTCAGTGTGTTCGTATTTCTGTGGGTCTTTGTGTGATCGTGTTTCTGTTGGTCTCAGTGTGATCGTGTTTCTGTGGGTCTCAGTGTGATCGTGTTTCTGTGGGTCTCAGTGTGATCGTGTTTCTGTGGGTCTCGGTGTGATCGTGTTTCTGTGGGTCTCAGTGTGATCGTGTTTCTGTAGGTCTCGGTGTGGTCGTGTTTCTGTGGGTCTCAGTGTGTTCGTATTTCTGTGGGTCTTTGTGTGATCGTGTTTCTGTGGGTCTCAGTGTGATCGTGTTTCTGTTGATCTCAGTGTTGTCATGTTTTCGTCAGACTCAGTGTGGTCATCTTCGTGTCGGTCTGGGTGTGATAGTGTATCTGTTGGTCTCAGTGTGATCACGTTTCTGTGAGTCTCACTTTTGTCATGTTTCTGTGGGTCTCAGTGTGATCGTGTTTCTATCGGTCTCAGTGTGGTCGTGTTTCTGTGTGTCTCGGTGTGGTCGTGTTTCTGTCGGTCTCATTGTTCTCGTGTTTCTGTGGGTCTGGGTGTGATTGTGTTTCTGTCAGTCTCGTTGTGGTCGTGTTTCTGTGGGTCTCGGTGTGATCGTGTTTCTGTGGGTCTCAGTGTGGTCGTGTTTCTGTGGGTCTCAGTGTGATCGTATTTCTGTGGGTCTCAGTGTGATCCTGTTTCTGTGGGTCTCAGTGTGATCGTGCTTCTGTGGGTCTCAGTGTGATCGTGTTTCTGTGGGTCTCAGTGTGATCGTGCTTCTCTGGGTCTCAGTGTGGTCGTGTTTCTGTGAGTCTCAGTGTGATCGCGTTTATGTCGGTCTCAGTGTGATCGTATTTCTGTGGGTCTCAGTGTGATCATATTTCTGTGGGTCTCAGTGTGATCGTGCTTCTCTGGGTCTCAGTGTGATCGTGTTTCTGTCGGTCTCAGTGTGATCGTGTTTCTGTGTGTCTCAGTGTGATCGTGTTTCTGTGGGTCTCAATGTGATCGTGTTTCTGTCGGTGTCAGTGTGATCGCGTTTATGTGGGTCTCAGTGTGATCGTATTTCTGTGGGTCTCAGTGTGATCGTGTTTCTGTGTGTCTCAGTGTGATCGTGTTTCTGTGGGTCTCAGTGTGATCCTGTTTTTGTGGGTATCAGTGTGATCGTGTTTCTGTGGGTCTCAGTGTGACCATGTTTCTGTTGGTCTCAGTGTGATCGTGTTTCTGTGGATCTCAGTTTGGTCGTGTTTGTGTGGGTCGTACTGTGATCGCGTTTATGTGTGTCTTAGTGTGATCGTGTTTCTGTGGGTCTCAGTGTGATCGTGTTCCTGTCGGTGTCAGTGTGATCGCGTTTATGTGGGTCTCAGTGTGATCGTGTTTCTGTGGGTCTCAGTGTGATCGTGTTTCTGTGGGTCTCAGTGTGATCGTGTTTCTGTCGGTGTCAGTGTGATCGTGTTTCTGTGGGTCTCATTGTGATCGTGTTTCTGTGGGTCTCAGTGTGATCGTGTTTCTGTGGGTCTCAGTTTGGTCGTGTTTCTGTGGGTCTCGGTGTGATCGTATTTCTGTTGGTCTCAGTGTGATCGTCTTTCTGTGTGTCTCAGTGTGATCGTGTTTCTGTGGGTCTCAGTGTGATTGTGTTTCTGTCGGTGTCAGTGTGATCGTGTTTCTGTGGGTCTCAGTGTGATCGTGCTTCTGTGGGTCTCAGTGTGATCATGTTTCTGTGGGTCTCAGTGTGATCCTGTTCCTGTGGGTCTCAGTTTGGTCGTGTTTCTGTTGGTCTCGGTGTGGTCGTGTTTCTGTGGGTCTCAGTGTGATCGTTTTTCTGTGGGTCTCAGTGTGATCATGTTTCTGTCGGTCTCAGTGTGATCATGTTTCTGTTCGTCTCGGTGTGGTCGTGTTTCTGTGGGTCTCAGTGTGATCGTGTTTCTGTGGGTCTCAGTGTGATCGTATTTCTGTGGTGTCGGTGTGGTCATGTTTCTGTGGGTCTCAGTGTGATCGTGTTTCTGTGGGTCTCAGTGTGATCGTGTTTCTGTGGGTCTCAGTGTGATCCTGTTTCTGTGGGTCTCAGTGCGATCGTGTTTCCGTGGGTCTCGGTGTGATCATTTTTCTGTGCGTCTCTGTGTGGTCGTCTTTCTGTGGGTCTCAGCGTGATCATGTTTCTGAGGGTCTGAGTGTGATTGTGTTTCTTTGGGTCTCGGTGTTATCATGTTTCAGTCGGTCTCGCTGTGATCGTGTTTCTGTGGGTCACAGTGTGATCGCGTTTCTGTGGGTCTCAGTGTGACCGTGTTTCTGTGGGTCTCAGTGTGATCGTGTTTCTGTGGGTCTCAGTGTGATCGTGTTTCTGTGGGTCTCGGTGTGATCGTGTTTCTGTGGGTCTCAGTGTGATCGTGTTTCTGTAGGTCTCGGTGTGGTCGTGTTTCTGTGGGTCTCAGTGTGTTCGTATTTCTGTGGGTCTTTGTGTGATCGTGTTTCTGTTGGTCTCAGTGTGATCGTGTTTCTGTGGGTCTCAGTGTGATCGTGTTCCTGTGGGTCTCAGTGTGATCGTGTTTCTGTGGGTCTCGGTGTGATCGTGTTTCTGTGGGTCTCAGTGTGTTCGTATTTCTGTGGGTCTTTGTGTGATCGTGTTTCTGTGGGTCTCAGTGTGATCGTTTTTCTGTTGATCTCAGTGTTGTCATGTTTTCGTCAGACTCAGTGTGGTCATCTTCGTGTCGGTCTGGGTGTGATAGTGTATCTGTTGGTCTCAGTGTGATCACGTTTCTGTGAGTCTCACTTTTGTCATGTTTCTGTGGGTCTCAGTGTGATCGTGTTTCTATCGGTCTCAGTGTGGTCGTGTTTCTGTGTGTCTCGGTGTGGTCGTGTTTCTGTCGGTCTCATTGTTCTCGTGTTTCTGTGGGTCTGGGTGTGATTGTGTTTCTGTCAGTCTCGTTGTGGTCGTGTTTCTGTCGGTCTCGTTGTGGTCGTGTTTCTGTGTGTCTCGGTTTGATCGTGTTTCTGTGGGTCTCAGTGTGGTCGTGTTTCTGTGGGTCTCAGTGTGATCGTATTTCTGTGGGTCTCAGTGTGATCCTGTTTCTGTGGGTCTCAGTGTGATCGTGCTTCTGTGGGTCTCAGTGTGATCGTGTTTCTGTGGGTCTCAGTGTGATCGTGCTTCTCTGGGTCTCAGTGTGGTCGTGTTTCTGTGGGTCTCAGTGTGATCGCGTTTATGTCGGTCTCAGTGTGATCGTATTTCTGTGGGTCTCAGTGTGATCATATTTCTGTGGGTCTCAGTGTGATCGTGCTTCTCTGGGTCTCAGTGTGATCGTGTTTCTGTCGGTCTCAGTGTGATCGTGTTTCTGTGTGTCTCAGTGTGATCGTGTTTCTGTGGGTCTCAATGTGATCGTGTTTCTGTCGGTGTCAGTGTGATCGCGTTTATGTGGGTCTCAGTGTGATCGTATTTCTGTGGGTCTCAGTGTGATCGTGTTTCTGTGTGTCTCAGTGTGATCGTGTTTCTGTGGGTCTCAGTGTGATCCTGTTTTTGTGGGTATCAGTGTGATCGTGTTTCTGTGGGTCTCAGTGTGACCATGTTTCTGTTGGTCTCAGTGTGATCGTGTTTCTGTGGATCTCAGTTTGGTCGTGTTTGTGTGGGTCGTACTGTGATCGCGTTTATGTGTGTCTTAGTGTGATCGTGTTTCTGTGGGTCTCAGTGTGACCATGTTTCTGTTGGTCTCAGTGTGATCGTGTTTCTGTGGATCTCAGTTTGGTCGTGTTTGTGTGGGTCGTACTGTGATCGCGTTTATGTGTGTCTTAGTGTGATCGTGTTTCTGTGGGTCTCAGTGTGATCGTGTTCCTGTCGGTGTCAGTGTGATCGCGTTTATGTGGGTCTCAGTGTGATCGTGTTTCTGTGGGTCTCAGTGTGATCGTGTTTCTGTGGGTCTCAGTGTGATCGTGTTTCTGTCGGTGTCAGTGTGATCGTGTTTCTGTGGGTCTCATTGTGATCGTGTTTCTGTGGGTCTCAGTGTGATCGTGTTTCTGTGGGTCTCAGTTTAGTCGTGTTTCTGTGGGTCTCGGTGTGATCGTATTTCTGTTGGTCTCAGTGTGATCGTCTTTCTGTGTGTCTCAGTGTGATCGTGTTTCTGTGGGTCTCAGTGTGATTGTGTTTCTGTCGGTGTCAGTGTGATCGTGTTTCTGTGGGTCTCAGTGTGATCGTGCTTCTGTGGGTCTCAGTGTGATCGTGTTTCTGTGGGTCTCAGTGTGATTGTGTTTCTGTGGATCACAGTGTGGTCTTGTTTTTGTCGGTCTCAGTGTGATCGTGTTTCTGTGGGTCTCAGTGTGATCGTGTTTCTGTGGGTCTCAGTGCGATCGTGTTTCCGTGGGTCTCGGTGTGATCATTTTTCTGTGCGTCTCTGTGTGGTCGTCTTTCTGTGGGTCTCAGTGTGATCATGTTTCTGTCGGTCTCAGTGTGATCGTGTTTCTGTTGGTCTCGGTGTGGTCGTGTTTCTGTGGGTCTCAGTGTGATCGTGTTTCTGTGGGTCTCAGTGTGATCGTGATTCTGTGGGTCTCAGTGTGGTCGTGTTTCTGTTGGTCTCGGTGTGGTCGTGTTTCTGTGGGTCTCAGTGTGATCATGTTTCTGTTGGTCTCGGTGTGATCGTATTTCTGTGGTGTCGGTGTGGTCATGTTTCTGTGGGTCTCAGTGTGGTCGTGTTTCTGTGGGTCTCAGTGTGATTGTGTTTCTGTGGATCACAGTGTGGTCTTGTTTCTGTCGGTCTCAGTGTGATCGTGTTTCTGTGGGTCTCAGTGTGATCGTGTTTCTGTGGGTCTCAGTGTGATCGTGTTTCCGTGGGTCTCGGTGTGATCATTTTTCTGTGCGTCTCTGTGTGGTCGTCTTTCTGTGGGTCTCAGCGTGATCATGTTTCTGTGGGTCTCAGTGTGATTGTGTTTCTTTGGGTCTCGGTGTTATCATGTTTCTGTCGGTCTCGCTGTGATCGTGTTTCTGTGGATCACAGTGTGATCGCGTTTCTGTGGGTCTCAGTGTGACCGTGTTTCTGTGGGTATCAGTGTGATCGTGTTCCTGTGGGTCTCAGTGTGGTCATGTTTCTGTGGGTCTGGGTATGGTCATGTATCTGTTGGTCTCAGTGTGATCGTGTTTCTGTGGATCTCAGTTTGGTCGTGTTTGTGTGGGTCGCACTGTGATCGCGTTTATGTGTGTCTCAGTGTGATCGTGTTTCTGTGGGTCTCAGTGTGATCGTGTTTCTGTAGGTCTCGGTGTGGTCGTGTTTCTGTGTGTCTCAGTGTGATCGTGTTTCTGTGGGTCTCGGAGAGATCGTGTTTCTGTCGGTGTCATCGTGTTCATGTTTCTGTGGGTCGCAGTTTGGTAGTGTTTCTGTTGATCTCAGTGTTGTCATTTTTTCGTCGGACTCAGTGTGGTCATCTTCGTGTGGGTCTGGGTGTGATAGTGTATCTGTAGGTCTCAGTGTGATCACGTTTCTGTGAGTCTCACTTTTGTCATGTTTCTGTGGGTCTCAGTGTGATCGTGTTTCTATCGGTCTCAGTGTGGTCGTGTTTCTGTGTGTCTCGGTGTGGTCGTGTTTCTGTCGGTCTCATTGTTCTCGTGTTTCTGTCGGTCTCGTTGTGGTCGTGTTTCTGTGGGTCTCGGTGTGATCGTGTTTCTGTGGGTCTCGGTGTGGTCGTGTTTCTGTGGGTCTCGGTGTGATCGTGTTTCTGTGGGTCCCGGTGTGATCGTATTTCTGTGGGTCTCAGTGTGATCATATTTCTGTGGGTCTCAGTGTGATCGTGCTTCTCTGGGTCTCAGTGTGATTATGTTTCTGTCGGTCTCAGTGTGATCGTCTTTCTGTGTGTCTCAGTGTGATCGTGTTTCTGTGGGTCTCAGTGTGATCGTGTTTCTGTCGGTGTCAGTGTGATCGTGTTTCTGTGGGTCGCAGTGTGATCGTGTTTCTGTGTGTCTCAGTGTGGTCATGTTTCTGTGGGTCTCAGTGTGATCGTGTTTCTGTGGGTCTCAGTGTGGTCGTGTTTCTGTGGGTCTCAGTGTGATCCTGTTTCTGTGGGTCTCAGTGTGATCATGTTTCTGTGGGTCTCAGTGTGATCGTGTTTCTGTGAGTCTCAGTGTGATCGTCTTTCTGTGGGTCTCAGTGTGATCGTGTTTCTGTGGGTCTCAGTGTGGTCGTGTTTCTGTCGGTGTCAGTGTGATCGCGTTTATGTGGGTCTCAGTGTGATCGTGTTTCTGTGGGTCTCAGTGTATTCGTGTTTCTGTGGGTCTCAGTGTGGTCGTGTTTCTGTGGGTCTCAGTGTGATCGTGTTTCTGTGGGTCTCAGTGTGATCCTGTTTCTGTGGGTGTCAGTGTGATCCTGTTTCTGTTGGTCTCAGTGTGGTCATGTTTCTGTTGGTCTGGGTATGGTCATGTATCTGTTGGTCTCAGTGTGATCGTGTTTCTGTGGATCTCAGTGTGATCGCGTTTCTGTGTGTCTCAGTGTGATCGTGTTTCTGTGGGTCTCAGTGTGATCATGTTTCTGTCGGTCTCAGTGTGATCGTGTTTCTGTGGGTCTCGGTGTGATCGTGTTTCTGTGGGTCTCAGTGTGATCGTGTTTCTGTGGCTCTCAGTGTGATCGTGTTTCTGTCGGTGTCAGTGTGATCGTCTTTCTGTGTGTCTCAGTGTGATCGTGTTTCTGTCGGTCTCAGTGTGATCGTGTTTCTGTGGGTCTCAGTGTGATCGTGTTTCTGTGTGTCTCAGTGTGATCGTGTTTCTGTGGGTCTCAGTGTGATCGTGTTTCTGTGGATCTCAATGTGATCGTGTTTCTGTCGGTGTCAGTGTGATCGCGTTTATGTGGGTCTCAGTGTGATCGTATTTCTGTGGGTCTCAGTGTGGTCGTGTTTCTGTGGGTGTCAGTGTGATCGTGTTTCTGTGGGTCTCAGTGTGATCCTGTTTCTGTGGGTCTCAGTGTGATCCTGTTTCTGTTGGTCTCAGTGTGATCCTGTTTCTGTGGGTCTCAGTGTGATCCTGTTCCTGTGGGTCTCAGTGTGATCCTGTTTCTGTGGGTGTCAGTGTGATCCTGTTTCTGTTGGTCTCAGTGTGGTCATGTTTCTGTTGGTCTGGGTATGGTCATGTATCTGTTGGTCTCAGTGTGATCGTGTTTCTGTGGATCTCAGTGTGATCGCGTTTCTGTGTGTCTCAGTGTGATCGTGTTTCTGTGGGTCTCAGTGTGATCATGTTTCTGTCGGTCTCAGTGTGATCGTGTTTCTGTGGGTCTCGGTGTGATCTTGTTTCTGTGGGTCTCAGTGTGATCGTGTTTCTGTGGCTCTCAGTGTGATCGTGTTTCTGTCGGTGTCAGTGTGATCGTCTTTCTGTGTGTCTCAGTGTGATCGTGTTTCTGTCGGTCTCAGTGTGATCGTGTTTCTGTGGGTCTCAGTGTGATCGTGTTTCTGTGTGTCTCAGTGTGATCGTGTTTCTGTGAGTCTCAGTGTGATCATGTTTCTGTGGGTCTCAGTGTGATCGTGTTTCTGTGGATCTCAATGTGATCGTGTTTCTGTCGGTGTCAGTGTGATCGCGTTTATGTGGGTCTCAGTGTGATCGTATTTCTGTGGGTCTCAGTGTGGTCGTGTTTCTGTGGGTGTCAGTGTGATCGTGTTTCTGTGGGTCTCAGTGTGATCCTGTTTCTGTGGGTCTCAGTGTGATCCTGTTTCTGTTGGTCTCAGTGTGATCCTGTTTCTGTGGGTCTCAGTGTGATCCTGTTCCTGTGGGTCTCAGTGTGGTCATGTTTCTGTGGGTCTGGGTATGGTCATATATCTGTTGGTCTCAGTGTGATCGTGTTTCTGTGGATCTCAGTTTGGTCGTGTTTGTGTGGGTCTCAGTGAGATCCTGTATCTGTTCGTCTCAGTGTGATCGTGTTTCTGTGGATCTCAGTTTGGTCGTGTTTGTGTGGGTCGCACTGTGATCGCGTTTATGTGTGTCTCAGTGTGATCGTGTTTCTGTGGGTCTCAGTGTGATCGTGTTTCTGTGGGTCTCAGTGTGATCGTATTTCAGTGGGTCTCAGTGTGATCGTATTTCTGTGGGTCTCAGTGTGATCGTGTTTCTGTGGGTCTCAGTTTGGTCGTGTTTCTGTGGGTCTCAGTGTGATCGTATTTCTGTGGGTCTCAGTGTGATAGTGTTTCTGTGTATCTCAGTGTGATCGTGTTTCTGTAGGTCTCGGTGTGGTCGTGTTTCTGTGGGTCTCAGTGTGATCGTGTTTCTGTGGGTCTCAGTGTGATCGTGTTTCTGTCGCTGTCATTGTGTTCATGTTTCTGTGGGTCGCAGTTTGGTCGTGTTTCTATTGATCTCAGTGTTGTCATGTTTTCGTCGGACTCAGTGTGGTCATCTTCGTGTGGGTCTGGGTGAGATAGTGTATCTGTTGGTCTCAGTGTGATCACGTTTCTGTGAGTCTCACTTTTGTCATGTTTCTGTGGGTCTCAGTGTGATCGTGTTTCTATCGGTCTCAGTGTGGTCGTGTTTCTGTCGGTCTCAGTGTGGTCGTGTTTCTGTGTGTCTCGGTGTGGTCGTGTTTCTGTCGGTCTCATTGTTCTCGTGTTTCTGTGGGTCTCGGTGTGACCGTGTTTCTGTGTGTCTCGGTGTGGTCGTGTTTCTGTCGGTCTCATTGTTCTCGTGTTTCTGTCGGTCTCGTTGTGGTCGTGTTTCTGTGGGTCTCGGTGTGATCGTGTTTCTGTGGGTCTCGGTGTGGTCGTGTTTCTGTGGGTCTCGGTGTGATCGTGTTTCTGTGGGTCCCGGTGTGATCGTATTTCTGTGGGTCTCAGTGTGATCATATTTCTGTGGGTCTCAGTGTGATCGTGCTTCTCTGGGTCTCAGTGTGATTATGTTTCTGTCGGTCTCAGTGTGATCGTCTTTCTGTGTGTCTCAGTGTGATCGTGTTTCTGTGGGTCTCAGTGTGATCGTGTTTCTGTCGGTGTCAGTGTGATCGCGTTTATGTGGGTCTCAGTGTGATCGTATTTCTGTGGGTCTCAGTGTGATCGTGTTTCTGTGTGTCTCAGTGTGGTCGTGTTTCTGTGGGTCTCGGTGTGATCCTGTTTCTGTGATTTCTGTGGGTCTCAGTGTGGTCGTGTTTCTGTGTGTCTCAGTGTGATCGTGTTTCTGTGGGTCTCAGTGTGGTCGTGTTTCTGTGGGTCTCGGTGTGATCCTGTTTCTGTGATTTCTGTGGGTCTCAGTGTGATCGTGTTTCTGTGGGTCTCAGTGTGATCGTGTTTCTGTGGGTCTCAATGTGATCGTGTTTCTGTCGGTGTCAGTGTGATCGCGTTTATGTGGGTCTCAGTGTGATCGTGTTTCTGTGGGTCTCAGTGTGATCGTGTTTCTGTGGGTCTCCGTGTGATCGTGTTTCTGTGGGTCTCAGTGTGGTCGTGTTTCTGTGGGTGTCAGTGTGATCGTGTTTCTGTGGGTCTCAGTGTGATCGTGTTTCTGTGGGTCTCAGTGTGATCCTGTTTCTGTTGGTCTCAGTGTGGACATGTTTCTGTGGGTCTGGGTATGGTCATGTATCTGTTGGTCTCAGTGTGATCGTGTTTCTGTGGATCTCAGTTTGGTCGTGTTTGTGTGGGTCGCACTGTGATCGCGTTTATGTGTGTCTCAGTGTGATCGTGTTTCTGTGGGTCTCAGTGTGATCATGTTTCAGTGGGTCTCAGTGTGATCGTGTTTCTGTCGGTCTCAGTGTGATCGTGTGTCTGTGGGTCTCGGTGTGATCGTGTTTCTGTGGGTCTCGGTGTGATCGTGTTTCTGTCGGTCTCAGTGTGATCGTGTGTCTGTGGGTCTCGGTGTGATCGTGTTTCTGTGGGTCTCAGTGTGATCGTGTTTCTATCGGTCTCAGTGTGATCGTCTTTCTGTGTTTCTCAGTGTGATCGTCTTTCTGTGGGTCTCAGTGTGATCGTCTTTCTGTGTGTCTCAGTGTGATCGTGTTTCTGTCGGTCTCAGTGTGATCGTGTTTCCGTGGGTCTCAGTGTGGTCGTGTTTCTGTCGGTCTCAGTGTGATCGTGTTTCTGTGGGTCTCAGTGTGGTCGTGTTTCTGTGGGTCTCAGTGTGATCGTGTTTCTGTGTGTCTCAGTGTGATCGTGTTTCTGTGGGTCTCAGTGTGGTCGTGTTTCTGTGGGTCTCGGTGTGATCGCGTTTCTGTGTGTCTCACTGTGATCGTGTTTCTGTGGGTCTCAGAGTGATCGTGTTTCTGTGGGTCTCAGTGTGATCGTGTTTCTGTGGGTCTCAGTGTGATCGTGTTTCTGTGGGTCTCGGTGTGATCGTATTTCTGTCGGTGTCAGTGTGATCGTGTTTCTGTGGGTCTCAGTGTGATCGTGTTTCTGTGGGTCTCAGTTTGGTCGTGTTTCTGTGGGTCTCGGTGTGATCGTATTTCTGTCGGTCTCAGTGTGATCGTCTTTCTGTGTTTCTCAGTGTGATCGTGTTTCTGTGGGTCTCAGTGTGATCGTGTTTTTGTCGGTGTCAGTGTGATCGTGTTTCTGTGGGTCTCAGTGTGATCCTGTTCCTGTGGGTCTCAGTTTGGTCGTGTTTGTGTGGGTCGCAGTGTGATCGTGTTTCTGTGGGTCTCGGTGTGATCGTGTTTCTGTCGGTCTCAGTGTGATCGTGTTTCTGTGGGTCTCAGTGTGATCCTGTTCCTGTGGGTCTCAGTGTGATCGTGTTTCTGTGGGTCTCGGTGTGATCGTGTTTCTGTCGGTCTCAGTGTGATCGTGTTTCTGTGGGTCTCAGTGTGATCGTGTTTCTGTGGGTCTCAGTGTGATCGTGTTTCTGTGGGTCTCAGTGTGGTCGTGTTTCTGTGGGTCTCAGTGTGATCGTGTTTCTGTGGGTCCCAGTGTGGTCGTGTTTCTGTCGGTCTCATTGTGATCGTGTTTCTGTGTGTCTCAGTGTGATCGTGTTTCTGTGGGTCTCAGTGTGATCGTGTTTCTGTGGGTCTCAGTGTGATTGTATTTCTGTGGGTCTCAGTGTGATCGTATTTCTGTGGGTCTCAGTGTGATCGTGTTTCTGTGGGTCTCAGTGTGATCGTGTTTCTGTGGGTCTCAGTGTGGTCGTGTTTCTGTCGGTCTCATTGTGATCGTGTTTCTGTGGGTCTCAGTGTGGTCATGTTTCTGTGAATCTCAATGTGATCGTGTTTCTGTGGGTCTCAGTTTGGTCGTGTTTCTGTGGGTCTCAGTGTGGTCATGTTTCTGTGTGTCTCAGTGTGATCGTGTTTCTGTGGGTCTCAGTTTGGTCGTGTTTCTGTGGGTCTCTGTGTGATCGTGATTCTGTGAGTCTCAGTGTGATCGTGTTTCTGTGGGTCTCAGTTTGGTCGTGTTTCTGTGGGTCTCTGTGTGATCGTGATTCTGTGAGTCTCAGTGTGGTTGTGTTTCTTTGGGTCTCGGTGTTATCATGTTACTGTAGGTCTCGCTGTGTTCGCGTTTCTGTCGGTCTCAGTGTGACCATGTTTCTGTGGGTCTCAGTGTAATCGTATTTCTGTGGTGTCGGTGTGGTCATGTTTCTGTGGGTCTCAGTGTGGTCGTGTTTCTGTGGGTCTCAGTGTGGTCATGATTCTGTGGGTCCCAGTGTAATTGTGTTTCTGTGGATCTCAGTGTGTTCATGTTTCTGTGGGTCTCAGTGTGATCATGTTTCTGTGGGTCTCAGTGCGATCGTGTTTCTGTGTGTCTCGGTGTGGTCGTGTTTCTGTGGGTGTCGGTGTGATCGTGTTTCTGTGTGTCTCAGTGTGGTCGTGTTTCTGTGGGTCTCAGTGTGATCGTGTTTCTGTGGGTCGCAGTGTGATCGTGTTTCTGTCGGTCTCAGTGTGGTCATGTTTCTGTTGGTCTCAGTGTGATCGTGTTTCTGTGGATCTCAGTTTGGTCGTGTTTGTGTGGGTCGCACTGTGATCGTGTTTCTGTGTGTCTCAGTGTGATCGTGTTTCTGTGGGTCTCAGTGTGATCGTGTTTCTGTCGGTGTCAGTGTGATCGCGTTTATGTGGGTCTCAGTGTGATCGTATTTCTGTGAGTCTCAGTGTGATCGTGTTTCTGTGGGTCTCAGTGTGATCGTCTTTCTGTGTGTCTCACTGTGATCGTGTTTCTGTGGGTCTCAGTGTGATCGTGTTTCTGTCGGTGTCAGTGTGATCGTGTTTCTGTGGGTCTCAGTGTGATCGTGTTTCTGTGGGTCTCAGTTTGGTCGTGTTTCTGTGGGTCTCGGTGTGATCGTATTTCTGTCGGTCTCAGTGTGATCGTCTTTCTGTGTGTCTCAGTGTGATCGTGTTTCTGTGGGTCTCAGTGTGATCGTGTTTCTGTCGGTGTCAGTGTGATCGTGTTTCTGTGGGTCTCAGTGTGATCGTGCTTCTGTGGGTCTCAGTGTGATCATGTTTCTGTGGGTCTCAGTGTGATCCTGTTCCTGTAGGTCTCAGTGTGGTCATGTTTCTGTTGGTCTGGGTATGGTCATGTATCTGTTGGTCTCAGTGTGATCGTGTTTCTGTGGATCTCCGTTTGGTCGTGTTTGTGTGGGTCGCACTGTGATCATGTTTCTGTGGGTCTCAGTGTGATCCTGTTCCTGTGGGTCTCAGTGTGATCGTGTTTCTGTGGGTCTCAGTTTGGTCGTGTTTCTGTGGGTCTCGGTGTGATCGTATTTCTGTCGGTCTCAGTGTGATCGTCTTTCTGCGTGTCTGAGTGTGATCGTGTTTCTGTGGGTCTCAGTGTGATCGTGTTTCTGTGGGTCTCAGTTTGGTCGTGTTTCTGTGGGTCTCGGTGTGATCGTATTTCTGTGGGTCTCAGTGTGATCGTGTTTCTGTGGGTCTCAGTGTGATCGTGTTTCCGTGGGTCTCAGTGTGATCGTATTTCTGTCGGTCTCAGTGTGATCGTCTTTCTGTGCGTCTCAGTGTGATCGTGTTTCTGTGTGTCTCAGTGTGATCGTGTTTCTGTGGGTCTCAGTGTGATCGTGCTTCTGTGGGTCTCAGTGTGATCGTGTTTCTGTGGGTCTCAGTGTGATCGTGTTTCTGTTGGTCTCAGTGTGGTCATGTTTCTGTGGGTCTCAGTGTGATCGTGTTTCTGTGGGTCTCAGTTTGGTCGTGTTTCTGTGGGTCTCGGTGTGATCGTATTTCTGTCGGTCTCAGTGTGATCGTCTTTCTGTGTGTCTCAGTGTGATCGTGTTTCTGTTGGTCTCAGTGTGATCGTGTTTCTGTGGGTCTCAGTGTGATCGTCTTTCTGTGTGTCTCAGTGTGATCGTGTTTCTGTGTGTCTCAGTGTGATCGTGTTTCTGTGGGTCTCAGTGTGATCGTCTTTCTGTGTGTCTCAGTGTGATCGTGTTTCTGTGGGTCTCAGTGTGATCGTCTTTCTGTGTGTCTCAGTGTGATCATGTTTCTGTCGGTCTCAGTGTGGTCGTGCTTCTGTCGGTCTCAGTGTGATCGTCTTTCTGTGCGTCTCAGTGTGATCGTGTTTCTGTGTGTCTCAGTGTGATCGTGTTTCTGTGGGTCTCAGTGTGATCGTGCTTCTGTGGGTCTCAGTGTGATCGTGTTTCTGTGGGTCTCAGTGTGATCGTGTTTCTGTTGGTCTCAGTGTGGTCATGTTTCTGTGGGTCTCAGTGTGATCGTGTTTCTGTGGGTCTCAGTTTGGTCGTGTTTCTGTGGGTCTCGGTGTGATCGTATTTCTGTCGGTCTCAGTGTGATCGTCTTTCTGTGTGTCTCAGTGTGATCGTGTTTCTGTTGGTCTCAGTGTGATCGTGTTTCTGTGGGTCTCAGTGTGATCGTCTTTCTGTGTGTCTCAGTGTGATCGTGTTTCTGTGTGTCTCAGTGTGATCGTGTTTCTGTGGGTCTCAGTGTGATCGTCTTTCTGTGTGTCTCAGTGTGATCGTGTTTCTGTGGGTCTCAGTGTGATCGTCTTTCTGTGTGTCTCAGTGTGATCATGTTTCTGTCGGTCTCAGTGTGGTCGTGCTTCTGTGGGTCTCAGTGTGATCGTGTTTCTGTGTGTCTCAGTGTGATCGTGTTTCTGTGGGTCTCAGTGTGATCGTCTTTCTGTGTGTCTCAGTGTGATCGTGTTTCTGTGGGTCTCAGTGTGATCGTCTTTCTGTGTGTCTCAGTGTGATCATGTTTCTGTCGGTCTCAGTGTGGTCGTGCTTCTGTGGGTCTCAGTGTGATCGTGTTTCTGTGTGTCTCAGTGTGGCCGATTTTCTGTTGGTCTCAGTATGATCGTGTTTCTGTGCGTCTCAGTGTGATCGTGTTTCTGTGGGTCTCAGTGTGGTTGTGTTTCTGTGTGTCTCAGTGTGGCTGATTTTCTGTGGGTCTCAGTATGATCGTGTTTCTGTGCGTCTCAGTATGATCGTGTTTCTGTGCGTCTCAGTGTGATCGTGTTTCTGTGAGTCTCAGTGTGATCATGTTTCTGTGGGTCCTGGTGTGATCGTATTTCTGTGGGTCTCAGTTTGGTCGTGTTTCTGTGGGTCTCGGTGTGATCGTATTTCTGTCGGTCTCAGTGTGATCGTCTTTCTGTGTGTCTCAGTGTGATCGTGTTTCTGTGGGTCTCAGTGTGATCGTGTTTCTGTCGGTGTCAGTGTGATCGTGTTTCTGTGGGTCTCAGTGTGATCGTGCTTCTGTGGGTCTCAGTGTGATCATGTTTCTGTGGGTCTCAGTGTGATCCTGTTCCTGTAGGTCTCAGTGTGGTCATGTTTCTGTTGGTCTGGGTATGGTCATGTATCTGTTGGTCTCAGTGTGATCGTGTTTCTGTGGATCTCAGTTTGGTCGTGTTTGTGTGGGTCGCACTGTGATCATGTTTCTGTGGGTCTCAGTGTGATCCTGTTCCTGTGGGTCTCAGTGTGATCGTGTTTCTGTGGGTCTCAGTGTGATCGTGTTTCTGTCAGTGTCAGTGTGATCGTGTTTCTGTGGGTCTCAGTTTGGTCGTGTTTCTGTGGGTCTCAGTTTGGTCGTGTTTCTGTGGGTCTCGGTGGAATCGTGTTTCTGTGGGTCTCAGTGAGGTCGTGTTTCTGTTGGTCTCAGTGTGATCGTATTTCTGTCGGTCTCAGTGTGATCGTCTTTCTGCGTGTCTGAGTGTGATCGTGTTTCTGTCGGTCTCGGTGTGATCGTGTTTCTGTGGGTCTCAGTGTGATCGTGTTTCTGTGGGTCTCAGTGTGATCGTGTTTCTGTGGGTCTCAGTGTGATCGTGTTTCTGTTGGTCTCAGTGTGGTCGTGTTTCTGTGGGTCTCAGTGTGATCGTGTTTCTGTGGGTCTCAGTTTGGTCGTGTTTCTGTGGGTCTCGGTGTGATCGTATTTCTGTCGGTCTCAGTGTGATCGTCTTTCTGTTGGTCTCAGTGTGATCGTGTTTCTGTCGGTCTCAGTGTGATCGTGTTTCTTTGGGTCTCAGTGTGATCGTGTTTCTGTGAGTCTCAGTGTGATCGTGTTTCTGTGGGTCTCAGTGTGATCGTGTTTCTGTGGGTCTCAGTGTGATCGTCTTTCTGTGTGTCTCAGTGTGATCGTGTTTCTGTGGGTCTCAGTGTGATCGTCTTTCTGTGTGTCTCAGTGTGATCATGTTTCTGTCGGTCTCAGTGTGGTCGTGCTTCTGTGGGTCTCAGTGTGATCGTGTTTCTGTGTGTCTCAGTGTGGCCGATTTTCTGTTGGTCTCAGTATGATCGTGTTTCTGTGCGTCTCAGTGTGATCGTGTTTCTGTGGGTCTCAGTGTGGTTGTGTTTCTGTGTGTCTCAGTGTGGCTGATTTTCTGTGGGTCTCAGTATGATCGTGTTTCTGTGCATCTCAGTATGATCGTGTTTCTGTGCGTCTCAGTGTGATCGTGTTTCTGTGAGTCTCAGTGTGATCATGTTTCTGTGGGTCCCGGTGTGATCGTATTTCTGTGGGTCTCAGTGTGGTTGTGTTTCTTTGGGTCTCGGTGTTATCATGTTACTGTAGGTCTCGCTGTGATCGCGTTTCTGTCGGTCTCAGTGTGACCATGTTTCTGTCGGTCTCAGTGTGATCGTGTTTCTGTCGGTCTCAGTGTGGTCGTGTTTCTGTGTGTCTCAGTGTGACCGTGTTTCTGTGGGTCTCAGTGTGGTCGTGTTTCTGTGGGTCTCAGTGTGGTCGTGTTTCTGTGGGTCTCAGTGTGACCGTGTTTGTGTTGTTCTCAGTGTAATCGTATTTCTGTGGTGTCGGTGTGGTCGTGTTTCTGTGGGTCTGGGTGTGGTCATGTTTCTGTGGGCCTCTCGGTGTGATCGTGTTTCTGTGGGTCTCGGTGTCGTCCTGTTTCTGTGGGTCTCGGTGTGGTCGTGTTTCTGTGGGTCTCGGTGTGATCGTGTTTCTGTGGGTCTCTGTGTGGTCGTGTTTGTGTGGGTCTCGGTGTGGTCCTTATTCTGTGGGTCTCGGTGTGGTCGTGTTTCTTTGGGTCTCGGTCTGGTGCTGTTTTTTTTGTTGGTCTTGGTGTGATTGTGTTTTTTTTTAGGTTGTGGTTCTGTATACCTGTGGGAGTTACTTTTTCTGTCTATGCCTGTGTGTGTGTCACGATGTTGTTGTGTGTGTATATGTGGGCAGACATACCTTTCTGTTGTCCGAACTTGGAACTGTTGATCCATGTTACCCAGACAGTGGAGTCGATGTTACATTGTTTAGTTAACATCTTTTTCCAAGCCAGATTACAATAGTTTCAGGCTGTGTTGAAACAATCAGCTCCATGTCTTGAAAACTGTGGGCAGCTAGGCATATTCCCTGCTGCGATCTCCGAAATAGCTCCCGCACTCTTGATGCTTGTAAATTGGTTCAGTAATTCGAATTTCTCGTGAAACAAGTGCAGAGCAGATTCTCACACGTCAGTGCAGTCCAGATTTGTTAGGGCTTGTGAAATGGTGAATGATCTTGACACGCAGCAGAAGGTCTGGTATTCAGACCTTACAGCATCATGTATAATGGGCACAATTATCGAGAACTTAAGGGAATGAGTAAGTCACAGTCTGAGCTGGGCACGATCAGACGAGGCAGCAATCAGCGGTGGCCCAGAGTTCACAAAACAGAGCAGATGGTGATGTTGGCATTGTTTACCGGGGAATTGGGTGATGGTCAACCTCACCCACGAACACTTCCATCTCGAAGGACAAGGGCAGCAGATACATGGGAGCAACACCTCCTGCAAGTTCCCTTCCAAGCCCCCCACCATCCTGACTTGGAAATATATTACTGTTCCTTCTGAGTCATACAGCACGGAAACAGACCCTCGGTCGAACCCGTCCATGCCAACCAGGTTTCCCAAACTAAACTAGTCCCGCCTGCCTGCGTTTTGCCCATATCCTGCTAAACCTTTCCTATTCATGCACCTGTCCAAAGCCATTTAAATGTTGCAACAGTCCCTGCATCCACCATTTCCTCTGGAAATTCATCCCACACACCGACCATCCTCTTTTGAATCTTTCTCCTCTCACCTTAAAAATATGCCCTCTAGTTTTGTACTCGCCCACCTGAGGGAAAGGACCTTTGCTACTCATTTTGACCTTTGCTGGGTCAAAATGCTGGAACTCCCTTTCTAAAGGCATTGTGGGTGCACGGATGCCAGATGGACAGCACTGGTGCCAGAAGGCAGGCCTCTACCCACCTCCTCAAGGGCAATTAGAGATGGTTCTGGATGCTGACCTAGCTAGCGACACCTCTATCCTGTGAAATAATTTATTCCAAAGTAGCACCCTGGACTAGCTAAAGACAACACTATCGCCTTCCTCTCTAGGGGAACAGAAGAAATAGCAGCAAGCGTAGACCATTCAGCCCATCACACCTGCTGTATCTTCCAACACGTTCAAGGCTGATGTGGGCCCTCAACTCTGCTTTCCCAGCCACTCTCCTTGTCCCCTCGGAGATCAAAACGCTCCCTCTCCCGGTCTCAAATGCACTCTCTAACGGAGCATCCACAGACACAGACACAGACAGAGATAGAGAATTTTCAAAGACAGAGTGAGGCCATTCAGCCCCTCATGTTCTGCCGTTCAAGTAGATCATGGCTAATCTTCAAGCTCAAAACAAAGGGTTCGCCGGGGAGGTGACGGCCTGAAGGTATTCTCACTGGATTGTTGATCGAGAGACCCCAGCGCATGTTCTGGGGACCTGGGTTCCAATCCCTCTACAGCAATTGGTGGAATTAGAATTCAATACAAATCTGGAATTGGGAGACTAGCAATGACCATGAATCCATTGTTGATTGTCAGGAAGCACCCATCTGGTTCACTAATGTGCAATAGGAAAGGAAACTGCCATCCTTACCTGGCCTGGCCTGGCCTACATGTGACTCCATGTGGTTGACCCTTAACTGTGCTCTGGCCAATCAGGGATAGGGTCTGGCCTAGCCAGCAGCATGCTCATTCTGCGAATGAATAATTAAGAAATATTCTTGCACAACACCCCTCGTCCCTTGATATCTTTAAACATTCAAATATCTTTGCCTTAAAAACACTCAATCATCAAAGTTTCTAGGGCAGAGGATTCTAGAGATTTACCACCTCCAAGAGGAGTCAGAATGGTAGAAACTTTAAATATAGAATCTGCAGAAGTTATTCTGGGACAACCTAATTAAGTGAGGAAAATAGTTCCTTAGCTTGAATATTATTTTTAGAAAAAAATTACATTATTTTTAATCAACTTAAAATTGTTACCTTGGAAACCAGCAGCTTTTTCTCACCCTTACTTTAGCTGGGCAGACTAATGTACATGTCTGTTTCAATTTCTTCACCTCCTGTAAATTGACAATAAAGACTTCAAATAATTGGAACTGCTTTTTCCTGGAGCATCGAAGGCTGAGGGGTGACCTTATAGAGGTTTTAAAAATCATGATGGGGCATGGGTAGGGTAAAGAGGATAGAGGGGAAAGATTTAAAAAGGATGTAAGGGACAACTTGTTTCACGCAGAGGGTGGTGCGTGTATGGAATGAGCTGCCAGAGGATGTGGTGGAGGCTGGTACAATTGCAGCATTTAAAAGGCATTTGGATGAGTATATGAATAGGATGGGTTTAGATGGATATGGACCAAATACTGGCAAATGGAACTAGATTAATTTAGGATACCCAACCAGTATGGACGAGTTGGACCGAAGGGTCTGTTTCTCTGCTGTATATCTCTAAGACTCTATGAACCTATGACAGGATCCTGAGTGGAAATTCTCTGATAATTTACAACTTCCCTTGAGTTGGTCCATGTTGATTTAAACAAGATTAAGAAATGAAGGAGTTAATTCTCAGAATTAATGGGAAAATGTGTCTATTAACTCGTGTGTGTGTTCATCAATTCAATTCAATTAATCACAAGCAAGTACTTGCTCTGAAAGGCACTCTGCGAGGTCTCAGTATATATTCATTTTTTGTATCCAGGCTATCCCTCATTTTAAACAGCACTCCTCGTTATAAACAAAATGAATTTCCTTTGCTCTGAATTGTAAATATTTGATTTTGTTAAAGGACTAATTAAGACATTCCTCCAGACAGGCCATTAGCTCAAGTCTCCCAAAATCAACATCAAGTGAGAGTGAGCACCTAGTGCAGCAGAGAAATAACAGATCAGATCCATCAGCACTGAGGGATGCGTGGGCTGAGGAAAAGATCTCCTGTATGTGTTAAAGATTAGTGAGCATGCTTATCTTCCACAGTGTGCAGAAAGATGTTCATCTCCTTCTGGCTCTGAGAGTGTGGTGCGTATTTGGAATGAACTGCCAGAGGAAGTGGTTGGTACAGTTACAGTCACAAAACCTGAAAGATATTTGGACAGATACATGAGTAGGAAAGTTTCAGAAGGCCAAACATAGGCAAATGCGACTAGTTTCGTTCGGGAACCCTGGTCAGTGTGGATGAGTTGGGCCAAAGGGTCTGTTTCCATGCTGTGAGTCTCTATTTTGGCGCAAAGGCTGGCTGATGAGCTGGTGTTTTGTCTGTTCGTCCCTTCTTTATACCAGCTTGGTCTGTGTTGCCATTTTGCTGCTCATGATAAAGCCCAGGACTCTGAAAGGTGTTGAACTTCACTCCCGACCCTGTAGGTAGGCAATCCTTCCTCACAGCAAATTCGAGGACCAGCTTCTTAACCCATCTCAGATCATACAATATTCTTCTTTCCTCTTCCTTTCTTTCAAGGGCTGTGGGCATCAATCCAGTATTGGTCGCCCATCCCTAATTGCCCTGGAGCTGAGTAATTGGGAGACTTTAACTGATGGCCTGTCTGGAGGAAAGTCTTAATTGGACCTTTAACCAAATCAAATATTTACAATTCAGAGCAAAGGGAATTCGTTTTGTTTATAACGAGGAGTGCTGTTTAAAATGAGGGATAACCTGGATATAGAAAATGAATATATACTGAGACCTCGCAGAGTGCCTTTCAGAGCAGGTACTTGCTTGTGATTAATTGAATTGAATTGAATTGATGAACACACATATGATTAATAGATACATTTTCCCATTCATTCTGAGAATTAACTCCCTCATAAGTGGTAAATTATCAGGCAGTTCAGGGAAGTTTGTGGGAGAGAGTTCCACATGTTTATGACCCATTGTGAGATGGAATGTCTCCCCGTTTCTCTCCCTTTGATTCTGTCATACAGTCCCCATGAGCCCGTCTAGATCCTTTCAAAACCTTAATCACTCCAATTGAATAGCCAACTTTTAACACATGGAATTGTGAAAAGTGCAAGAGGTAGAATGGAAAAATTATTCTTCAGCTCCAGTTAAATCTTCACTGCTAATTTATGTAACTGATCTTCACATTTTAATTCTTGGAGATCTGTTGTACATGTACCTTGCCTTTAAGACAACCGCCTGATGAAGGAGCAGTGTTCTGAAAGCTAGTGCTTCCAAATAAACCAGTTGGACCATAACCTGGTGCTTTGTGATTTTTTTTTAACTGTGTACACCCCAGTCCAACACCGGCATCTCCAAATCATGCCTTTAACAGAGCTCCCCTTTAAGACCATGTGCTGTGTGTTTACAGTATTGTGACTCTTGTCTGTCTGTTGACCTGCTGTGGGTTTGCAAGCTGCACATACACAAATGAAAATTGAAAGAACTGCTGTAAATCAGAAACAAAAGTAGAGAGTGTTGGAAAAGCCCAACAAGTCTGGCAACATCTGTGGAGAGAAAGCAGAGTTAACATTTCGGTTCAAGTTCTGAGGAAGGGTCACTTGACCCGAAACATTAACTCTGATTTCTCTCTCCATGGACCTGCTGAGCTTTTCCAACAATTTTTTTTTTGTTTCCCAGAGAAATGAGTAGGTTTGCGGAAATGTCTGCTTCACAATTTATTATGTGTTTTACTGTTTTAAATAAACTAACCCACAGGGTTAAACAATTTCCGACATGATTGATCATTAGACCAACAGCGGCTGATGTTTCTGGTGACACTACCCCATGCTCTTTCGAAAGTCTGTTGCCCAGAACAATGCAGAGTGACTCCAGGCATATTTAAACAGACATTTACGTATCTGTTGCAAAACCACTTCCCCCATTTAATCTAGCTTTCTGGGTATGAAGGCTAATTTTCCATGAACCATTGCAATTCATTTCTGCTCCTGACAGCTACCTTTGAGTGAAATGTGCAAATGCACTTTATCAATTCTTTCCAACACCTCCCTATTCATAGCTTGTCACCACTTTGTTTTTCTCAAACTTAAGTCTATCAAAGTCAGATAGCCCCACACTTACCTATGATGAGATCTATCTACCACAGTCGTGTGATCTTGAAATATCTTTTTATCATTGATGCGTCCATTCATATCCCTTACATCACCAATCATTGTGTAATTGATGAGCTTGGCTCTGCGGATTTCTATTGTGTTATCTCTATCATTAATAAATGTTATCAATAATTATATGTCTGTGTCCCAGCATAGATCCTTGTGAGACTCAGAAAATCATAGAGACATACAGCACGGAAACAGACCCTTTGGTCCAACCAGTTTGTGCCGAACATAATCCCAAACTAAATTAGTCCCATCTGCCTGCTCCTAGCCCACATCCCTCCAAACGTTTCCTATTCATGTCCTTATCCAAATATCTTTTAAGTATTGTAACTGTACCCGCATCCACCACTTCCTCAGCAAGTTAATTCCACACACGGACCACCCTCTGTGTCAAATATTTGCCACCATATCTTTTTAAAGTTTTTCTCCTGTCATCTTAAAAATGTGCCCTCTAGTCTTGAAATCCCACATACCCCTCTCATCGGCTGCTTCCAGGTCAAATACTCACTCATTACTAATCTCCTAACCAAGACCGTTGTCAATTCTCCCCCTTCCCATTCTATTTTACTTTAGTCCTCTCCCCCTCTCCCTACCTCTCCCTCACCTAAATTAATCTGATTACTCTTATCAGGCTTTACACATAAATTATTCAATTGGAAAATTCATTGGTGTTAGTTAATAAATATTTTTTAAAAATGGGTAATCTGTTGATGGGGAAAAAGAACATTCAGTTTTGTGTAAGAGCATTTCTAGATATAGACAAAACTGAAGAAAACAAATATCATTTGTCTTTGGGCGGCACGGTGGCACAGTGGTTAGCACGGCTGCCTCACAGAGCCAGAGACTTGGGTTCAATTCCCGCCTCAGGCGACTGACTGTGTGGAGTTTGCACATTCTCCCCGTGTCTGTGTGGGTTTCCTCCGGGTGCTCCGGTTTCCTCCCACAGTCCAAAGATGTGCAGGGCAGGTGAATTGGCCATGCTGAATTGTCCGTAGCGTTAGGTAAGGGGTAGATGTAGGGGTATGGGTGGGTTGTGCTTCGGCGGGGCGGTGTGGACTTGTTGGGCCGAAGGGCCTGTTTCCACACTGTAAGTAATCTAATCTAATCAATTCCTAGGGATATAGATTTAGCAAGTGATCCCTAAAATGGAATGCTATTGGAGGTGAACATCATCAGCTACAAATGCCCCTGACTTGGAAATACATCACTGTTCCTTCATCACCGTTGGGTCACAATTCTATCACTCCCTTGCACACAAGACTATGGGAATGCAATTTTTAAAACTTATTTATTCATTAGGGTATCGCTGACTAGACCAGCATTTATTGCCCATCCCTAATTGTCCAGAGGGCAGTTAAGAGTCAACTGCAATGCTATAGGTCTGGAGTCACACGTAGGTCATACCAGATCAGGATGGCAGTGTCCTTCCTTAAAGGATATTAGTGAACCAGATGGGTTTTCCAACAATTGACAGTGGACTCATCATTAGACTCTTAACTCAAGATTTTTTTCTTGAAAAAAAAGAATTCAAATTCTACCATGGTGGGATTTGAATCCAGGTCCCCAGAACATTAAGGTGGTCTCTGGATGAAGAGTGCAGCTATAACACCACTAGCCCATCACGTTTCCTTTGATGAGAAAAGGGGATTGATCACCCAGGGATGGACAACAAACGTTACTTTGTCTTTGTATCTCAAGCATCATTTTTTTTTAAATTGGTAATGGAATTGCTGATGTCTGGAACTAAAGGATTCAGGTGGGAGATGGCAAGTGGAGAATTATAGGGCTTCCTCACATTTGCAGCAAAATACGCAGTTTTTTTTTAAAAACAAAATCAGCTTTGTAGGTGCTCATAAATCATCTGTTGCTTTTCCCAGCCCCTGCACTGTGAGAAGCAGATGTAGATTAATGTAAGACTTTGAGGCCCGTTGTTTATTAACACATTCTTCCTTCCTTCCTTGTCTTTTTCAGCTAATGCATTCTGTTTGTTAAAATGAAAAAAGCCGTCTGATTAAAATTTGTAAACAATATTTAGTGTCATTCAGGGGTCTAGGGGGATGCAGATGTATTTTAAGACAAGGATTTTGAATTTCATAAGCAAAACATATGTCAGGGAGATTGATGTTACATCTGCTGACTCATAAATTAGATGCCAAACCAAGCAAAACGTTTCAATTTAGCTATGGATAAACTGTCAGATTAAATTACTGGACACAAATTATATCTACTTTCTTTAAAGATGCATGTGCAGGTATAACGATATCCTGTTCCCACATGGCTTTTTGCATTGTTACTGAGTAAAGGCATGGTTTCAGCTGAATTCCTTTCAGTCTCTCTCTCTCTGCAAAGCGGCACCTGTAACAGGCAATTAACAAGGCAGGATTTAAGGACACTTTTGTGTTCATTCATTGATGGGATCCACCCCATTCATAATTGTCTTTGCACTGACTAGCTTCCTCAGCTAGCTCCACATTCTAGCTGAGAAGTCAATCACATCGCCGTGGGCCTGAAGTCATAGGGAGGTGACAGCCATAGTGGTAATATTGTTAATCCAGAGACCCAGACGCTGTTTGGGGAAAAGTGCAGACTGCAGATGCTGGAAACCAGAGTTTAGAGTGGTGCTGGAAAAGCACAGCAGGCCAAGCATCATCCGAGGAGCAGGGAAATCGACGTTTCAGGCAAAAGCCCTTCATCAGGATGTTCTGGGGACCCAGGTTCAAATCCTGCGATGGCAGAAGGTGGAATTTGAATTCAGTCAAAATCAGAATTAGGGACCTAATGATGACCACAAATCCATTTCTGATTGTGGGGGAGGAAAACCCATCTGGTTCACAAATGTCCTTTAGGGAAGGAAACTGCCATCTTTACCCAGTCTGGCCTACATGTGACTTCAAATCCACACCAAATGTTGACTCTTAACCACCTTTTGGGATGAGCAATGAAGACTGGCTCATCCAGCAACGCCCTCATGAATTAAAAAAAGGTAATGATAACAAATTTCCCTCACTAAACAAATATCACCATTTCTAATGTCAAGTCTTGAATTTAGGATTTATTAACTAAAGTTAAATTCCAGAAACTGCCAAGGGCTGGATTTGAACCCATAACCTCCAACCACAAGGCTAGTCCTGTAGTGTACTGGTTGATAGGCAATACTAGTATCCCACCATGTCTGTGCTAGTCTGTCTATGAGATGCATTAGCTTATGTGGTCATTGGGGTGGAAGATTCTGGGCATCAGTTTCCTCAAGGCAAATGTTATGAGTCTTGGAGGCATCACTGAATTCCCTCCATCACCCCCACCCCCCCACTCCCCCCCTGTCAACAACAATTTATAGCGCACCTTCTGTATATTAATATGACCTGGCAATCGAGGACCAGAAAAATTATCAAATTAAATTCAACCCGGGGCGACTTAAGGCCACATTCAGCTGACCAAAGGCTTGGCCAAGGCAGCAGGTCTTAGAAGATTCTGAGAGAAGGAAGGCAAGGGAGAGATGGAGAGATGGAAGTCCAGAGCTTGGAGTCCAGGCACCTGATGTACGGTCAATCATGATGAAGGGACTGTGACCAGGGGTATAGAGCTTGGTAGGTATCTCGGAGGATTTTGGGTTGGAGGGGTTTCAGAGATAAGGACCTTGGGGCTTGTACCCAGACTGCCATGCTGCCTGTGAGGTTATCACTTAATGAGATCTGAGCCCCTTTGCTCAAGAGTAGTTCTCTGCAGTTTACCCTGAGCTGTGTGTCCTACAACCTCTCAAACCAGTTCTGCTCTTCAGTTACAGAGTGGGTGATCAGATATCATCACACTGTTGGTTCTATGCAACTTCAGCATCTTGAATTGACCAGGAATTGATGACCACTCACTGACCCCCTCCAGCTCACCACCCAGGGCAAAGGGATAGGAAGGCAAGTGAGAGGGACCAGGATTGCAAATGAGGCGATGAGAGGGCAGTGAGTGGGGGTGGGGGAAGGGGAGAGAGTAAGTGAGAGGAGGGAGCAAGGGAGGTAGTGAGTGAAATGAGGCAATGAGGGAGGTGAGGATAGTGAGTGAAATAAGGCAGCGAGGCTGGGCAATGAGTGAAATGAGGGAGTGAGGGAGGTGAGGATCGTGAGTGAAATGAGGGAGTGAGGGAGGGAGTGAGTGAAATGAGTGAGGGAGGTGAGGATAGTGAGTGAAATGAGGGAGTGAGGGAGGGAGTGAGTGAAATGAGTGAGGGAGGAGGTGAGGATAGTGAGTGAAATAATGCAGCGAGGGAGGTAGGAATAGTGAGTGAAATGAGGGAGGGAGGTGAGGATAGTGAGTGAAGTGAGACAGCAAGGGAGGTAGGGATAGTGAGTGACTTCCTTTTCCAGTGTGGTGACCAGAGCTACGGTGATTTATCCTCCAAATGAGCTTCCTCACACCTTTATCATCTCACCCAATCACCGTAACTCTGTATACCTGTCTCCATCAGGCACATACTCATCTTACCCTCAAATATACTTGTGTTATCTGTCTCACAGGGCTACACAGGGGAAACACAGGAAGGTTATTCCCGATGACCGCGGAGTTCAGAACCAGGGTCACACTCTAAAGATACATAGTCGGCCATTTGGGACTGAGCTGAGGAGAAATGTCTTCACCGAGAGAGTGGGGGAGGGGGGGGTCTGTGGAATTCTCCGCCACAGAAAGCAGTTGAAACCAAAGCATTGAATATTTGCAAGAAGGAGATAGATATCGTTCCTGGGGTGAACGCGATCACAGGGAGAAAGTGGGACCAGGGACTAGGGGACTGAGTTGGATGACCAGCCGTGATCATATTAATCGTGGAACAGGCTCAAAGGGCTGGATCATTTTTTAAATCATTCACAGGTTGGTTGGGGAGCCCAGCATTTATTGTCCACCCCTAATTACCCAGTTAAGAGTCAGTCACATTACTGTGGGTCTGGAGTCACGTGTAGGCTAAATCAGGTAAGGACAGCAGCTCCCTTCCCTACAGGATATTAACGTTTCATGGCCTATTCCTGCTCCTATTGTCTATGTTTCCATCGAACTAGAGCTGCTTATCCCGGTATAATATCCTGTTAACTCTGTGTGATGTCTGGTTACCTTGTATGGTAATGCCTTAGCAATCTGCTTGAACCTGGTCATGGCCTCAGTGGTAATTGATGTCTGGATCTCAGTGTTCCTAAATGAAACTGATTTGAGTGAGTAACGATTGAAGTAACAGAGCGATAGGGAAGGGTGAGCTATTACTCTGATGGATTAGGTATTTATTGTAAAAAGACTCTGATTCAGCAAACTGCCTTGACATTTGACAGGAACTCAAGGAGAAGATGAATGAATTGTTGCCACTGATACCGGTCCTCGATCAATACAAGTCGGACGCCAGACTGATTCTAAAGTTAAAGGAAGAAGTTCGGAACTTGTCAGTGGTCCTGCTGGGGATCCAGGAAGAAATGGGCGCCTATGACTATGAGGAACTCCAGCACCGGGTTATGCTTCTTGAGCAGAGGCTCCACGCCTGTATGCAGAAACTAGGTAAAGGCTTGTGTAATCCTCCCTTTCTGGGACACTTTCATTACTCTGTGATTGTGACTGCTTCAGTGATGTCTTAACACAGGCACAAGGGCCCCGTGCTTGTTCTCAGGATGGTGGCAGCTCAGCACTGGTTTACCTCTTGCCCCTTCCCACATTGAAAATGATCAGTCATCTGGATAACCATGTACCCCACTCCCTCCACTCCCCTTACCATCACTTACGCCTCCCCTCAGACCATTCCCCCCCCACTCCGCTTATACACCATTGAACCTCCACTGACCATCACCCCACACCTCCCTGCACCACTCACTCATCTGCAACATTCCCCCCCTCCCCTTACATCCCTCCCCCACCTCCCTACGCCATCCCCCTTTACATCCCTCCCCCACCTCCCTACGCCATCCCCCTTTACATCCCTCCCCCACCTCCCTACGCCATCCCCCTCCCCTTACATCACTCCCCCACCTCCCTACGCCATCCCCCTCCCCTTACATCACTCCCCCACCTCCCTACGCCATCCCCCTTTACATCACTCCCCCACCTCCCTACACCATCCCCCCTCCCCTTACACCATCCCCCCTCCCCTTGCACCATTCCCCCCTCCCCTTTCACCTCTCCCCCTGCCCTGACCATCAGCGCTGAGTTGGATGTGTGCTCAGTGTGCCCTCCCTGAACACCAACATTTACCCCAAGCCCTTCTTAATTGAAACGCGTTGCTGGCCTTCGACCTGTTCTCTAGCCCAATCTGTTGAACGTTCCCAAAAAGATTTGAATGTTTGAATAACTTGTGATATGATCTAGCCCGAAGTAAACTTATCTGTTGTGGCATCCTGCAGGCTGTGGGAAGCTGACGGGGATCAGTAACCCATTCACGGTCCGGGCCTCTGGCTCCCGCTTTGGGGCATGGATGACTGACACTCTTGCTTCGAGCACAGAGAATCGGGTAGGTGGACCAGACCCAGACTGGAACCATCAGGAATGATCAGAAGGATGTTGCGGTACAGAAATGTTGGTTTGACCTTGTGGCTTCGACCAGATCATTACACACGTGCCAAGCAGAGGGAGACGGGTCACGGAGTTTACTTGTTTATTTAGTGAACTCCGGATGCAACGTAGGTGTGGGAAAGATGTGCGACGGAAGGGATGATTTGGAGAAGAATTTGGAGTGCTGTGGTTTGAAAATGTGATTCCTCTGCCAAGCGGTTTAACAATTACTCACTTAGAATCTTCAAGACCCACTCCTCAATTATTTCCATTTAAAAGTTTTCCATGATTATGATTCTGCAATTAGACAGCATTTGTTAAATAACCCCAATTGTTCTAAGATTGGCAACTGATTTGAGGGACTTGCAGTGTGGGTGCTGGAAGGTTACTCTAGTAATACACAGGGCCCCGGTTCTTTGTACATATGACACCCATTTCAACTCAGCAAAATAGGACAGCCATTTATTGGTCAACATTGCCTTGGGAAATGAACCAATCAGAGTCAATCTGCTTCATTTAAATTTAAGCAAAGCTTGGCATTTAATTGTCAGTCATCGTACAACAAGTGCATTCCCCAAAGCAATGCCTCTTCCATTCAGAGCCCACTTGCCAAAATCAGCACCCTCCTCTCACACAGTATGATTGCTGTTTTCCCTTTACATTGCTATTCTTGAAAATTGTCCTGACAAAGAGCTTTGGCAAAACGTGTTGCCTTTCAGAATTATTCAAGTTCTGCATGACTTAGAATTTTATATATCAGGGCTCCTGCCTCAGCAGCTCCTGCCTGGTTTAGCTTTTGGCGCACAGATAAATTTAGGTTGATTACGGATATTAGTCTGTGAAATGACACAATTAATACAGAAACCATGCACAGAACAGCCAGAGAGTATAACTGTTTCTGGGTCCCTCCCTGCCAATGTGCTGACCTGCCTGGACACACATCTAGTAATTTGAGAAAATTATGTAGAATTAAAAGGAGAGAAAGAACCAATTTTGTTTCCTTTGACCTTCTTCACCTGTAGAATTGATGACCCACTGTAGGATGCTCTCAACTGTAGAACTGATCTCTGACTGTAGGAACATCCTCACCTGTAGAACTGATCTCCTACTGTAGGAACATCCTCACATGTAGAACTGCTGTCCCACTCTAGGAACAGCCTCACCTGTAGAACTGCTCTCCAACTGTAGGAACATCCTCACTTGTACAATTGATCTCCCATTGTAGGAACATCCTCACCTGTAGAACTGCTCTCGGACTGTAGGAACATCCTCACCTGTAGAACTGATCTCCTACTGTAGGAATATCCTCACCTGTAGAATTGATCTCCTACTGTAGGAACATCCTCACCTGTAGAACTGCTCTCTGACTGTAGGAATATCCTCACCTGTAGAACTGCTCTCTGACTGTAGGAACATCCTCACCTGTAGAACTGACCTCTGACTGTAGGAACATCCTCACCTGTAGAATGATTCTGACTGTAGGAACAGCCTCATCTATAGAACTGATCTCCCACTGTAGGATGTTCCTCACCTGTGGACCTGGTGTCCCAGTGTAGAAACATCCTCACCTGTAGAACTGATCTCTGACAGTAGAAACATCTGCACCTATAGAACTGATCTCCCACTGTAGGAACATCCTCACCTTTAGAACTGCTCTCTGACTGTAGGAACATCCTCACCTGTAGAACTGATCTCTGACAGTAAGAACATCTGCACCTGTAGAACTGATCTCCCACTGTAGGAACATCCTCACCTGTAGAACTGATCTCCCACTGTAAGAACATCCTCACCTGTAGAACTGATCTTCCATTGTAGGAACATCCTCATCTGTAGAACTGCTCTCTGACTGTAGGAACATCTTCACCTGTAGAACTGCTCTCTGACTGTAGGAACATCCTCACCTGTAGAACTGCTCTCTGACTGTAGGAACATGCTCACCTGTAGAAGTTATCTCCTACTGTAGGAACATCCTCACATGTAGAACTTATCTCTGACTGTACGAACATCCTCACCTGTAGAACTGGTGTCCCTCTGTAGCAACATCCTCACCTGTAGAACTGATCTCCTACTGTAGGAACATCCTCACATGTAGATCTTATCTCTGACTGTAGGAACATCCTCACTTGTACAACTGATCTCTCACTGTAGGAACAGCCTCACCTGTAGAACTGCTCTTTGACTGTAGGAACATCCTCACCTGTAGAACTGATTTCCCACTGTAGGAACATTCTTACCTGTAGAACTGATCTCTGACTATACGAACATGCTCAGCTATAGAACTGATCTCCCACTGTAGGAACATCCTCACTTGTAAAACTGATCTCCCACTGTTGGAACTGCCTCACCTGTAGAACTGCTCTCTGACTGTAGGAACATCCTCACCTGTAGAACTGATCACCCACTGTAGGAACACCCTCGTCTTTAGAATTGATCTCTGACAGTAGGAACACCCTCACCTGTAGAACTGTTGTCCCACTGTAAGAACATCCTCACCTGTAGAACTGCTCTCTCACTGTAGGAACATCCTCACCTGTAGAACTGCTCTCTGACTGTAGGAACATCCTCACCTATAGAACTGATCTCTACTGTTGGAACATCCTCATCTGTAGAACTGCTTTCTCACTGTAGGAACATCCTCACCTGTAGAACTGATCTCTGACTGTAGGAACATCCTCACCTGTAGAACTGCTCTCTGACTGTAGGAACATCCTCACCTGTAGAACTGCTCTCTGACTGTAGGAACATCCTCACCTGTAGAACTGATCTCTGACTGTAGGAACATCCTCACCTGTAGAACTGCTCTTTGACTGTAGGAACATCCTCACCTGTAGAACTGCTCTCTGACTGTAGGAACATCCTCACCTGTAGAACTGATCTCTACTGTTGGAACATCCTCACCTATAGAACTGATCTCTACTGTTGGAACATCCTCACCTGTAGAACTGATCTCTACTGTAGGAACATCCTCACCTGTAGAACTGATCTCCCACTGTATGATCTTCCTCAGTCTGTGGGAGTTCATTCCAAGTCATTCCCCACCTGTCGTGTGGTCAGTCACAAAGCAGTCCCCCTGATACGTGAATACCTTCAACTTAGAGTAACTGATGTCACAGTTACATATATTTCTAGCAGTCAAAGCTATTTTGCTCTGATGATCGCTCATGAAATATTAATCTTCTAATGTTAGGGATGTCATTCATGTTGAGCAACTGGCTGTATTTATTATTGTGTCTTTTGCAATAGCTTCCCTGGTAATGACCCATTTAGCATTCATGGTGAGCTCGAGGTAATTAATTGGTATGTTACTGATGACACTGCAATGGTTTATGTTCTGACGGTGGGATTAATAGGTTGTTCTTACATAATCTACATCAGTAATTATAAGCGAATGATGCCACTGTTGCTAAATTGTTGACTAATCTAACCGTGCCCAGTTGATATTAATTAATATCACAATGTTTCAGCATTTAGGAGTCGCAATAAATTGAACCTTTATAGAGCAATGCTTAGCAGGTGAGTGACACTCCCTGATGAGCCACAAGGGAATAATATTCCTGCTCTAAATTAGAGTTTTCACATTCTTGGGAAGCTCAGCTCATGGAGATGTTCCTGTCAGATTATGGAATCACTTCCAAAGGTATCCGTTGTCTATGTAACTCCCTGCACAGTTATGTGCCAGGAGTAAATGGACCCCTTGTATTATTTTGGCAGAAGGAGAGTTGCGCTCCTCATGACGATAATATTGTTTGGGAAATCAAGCGGCCCCAAGAACTGTACAAATATGGCGTTAGGCACAGGATAATGGGTAGAAATGTTCTACCCATTGCAAGTGTGGAGCTCTCTCTGCTTTTTATCCAGTCCAAACAGCAAAAACAATCTGCCATTGTGGTATCCCATTCCACACAGCTGTGTAACCCCGATTTTTCCATTCCTTATGAGCAATTCTTTGTTGCGTGCAGACGAATAAATTCATGAGTGCTGTCTGGAAGATAAAAGTGTAAGAAATAGGAGCAGGAGTTGGCCATTTGGCCCATCTAAACTGCCCCACCCTTTTGTAAGATATGTTGCAGGTGTCAACTGCTTTTCATGCCAGCTCCTCATATCAGCTCCTCAGTGTTTCAAACTTATAGCCCTCTCCTTTTTAAATACTTCCAGGGATCTAACCTCGATGACTCTCTACAGTAGAGGGATGTAGACATTTACTACGGTTTGGGGGAAGAAATTCCTTCACACCTCCATTTTAAATGAGATTCCCCTTTATTCTGTAACTACGTTCCCAAGTTGGAGCTTCTCTTCAGTAGATGGAAATTTCTTCTCAGCATCCGGCCTGTCAAGCCCCCTCAGAAAGTAAAATCTGGGGAGATGCTGACTCAGGATTCAAAGAAAAGTGCAGTAAAACAGGGGTAATGAACTGGAGCCATCCACAGAATCCATAAAATATGTTGTGAATTCCACTGTTGGAATATTGCGTGCAATTCTAGTCTCCTTCCTATCGGAAAGATGTTGTGAAACTTGAAAGGGTTCAGAAAATATTTACAAGGATGTTGCCAGGGTTGGAGGGTCTGAGCTACAGGGAGAGGCTGAACAGGCTGGGGCTGTTTTCCCTGGAGCGTCGGAGGCTGAGGGGTGACCTTATAGAGGTTTATAAAATTATGAGGGGCATGGATAGGATAAATAGACAAAGTCTTTTCCCTGGCGTCGGGGAATCCAGAACTAGAGGGCATAGGTTTAGGGTGAGAGGGGAAAGATATAAAACAGACCTAAGGGGCAACCTTTTCACACAGAGGGTGGTACGTGTATGGAATGAGCTGCCAGAGGAAGTGGTGGAGGCTGGTACAATTACAACATTTAAGAGGCATTTGGATGGCTATATGAATAGGAAGGGTTTGGAGGGATATGGGCCGGGTGCTGGCAGGTGGGACTAGATTGGGTTGGGATATCTGGTCGGCGTGGACAGGTTGGACCGAAGGGGTCTGTTTCCATGCTGTACATCTCTATGACTCTATAATCCCACCACAGTGGTTGGTGATATTTGAATTGAAAGTCAGCCTAATAATGGTGACTGCGAAATCACTGCCTTTTACGAAAGGAAATCTGCAGCCTTTACCCGGTCTGGCCTACTCCAGACACACAGTAATGTGGTGGACTGCTGTCCCCTTAGCTGTCCTCTTGCATGGCTGAGTGAGACTCTCAGTTCCACCGCTGTGGATCCAGGCAGCAGTGATTATGGATTGGTGGGAGATACTGGACAAGCCAGTAATGCTGGCGTCCCAATAATGGACGGCACAATTCACACTGGCATTTTCACGTGTAAACAAAATGGAGGCAAGACAACAGGAAGTGAACACCAGACAGTCATTGATATGGTCATCCAGGAATTCTGGAGAAAGTCCTTCTGGTGACAATGGTCAGTGTACACCGGTGGGGGGGGAGGTTGGGAATTAGCACAACAGGAAGCCCAACAAATCCATGAGTGGGGAAAGAAACGGGAAGGCTGAGATGAAGAGGATGGGGGGAGGTGGGTGCGGAGTGTGAATTTGGGGTTGGGACAAATAGATTGGAAGATCTGCCCTCACCCGCCATCCTCCTGGTGCCCATGCATTGGTTGGGAGTGTTCATTGTCTGATGAAACTTGAGGAAGCAATGACCTGAAATGCTGAGATGACAGCTTTACCAGAGGGGCCAGGAGTCTGACAAGACACTGTATCGATCGAGCCAGACTCCAATTTGTAAAGGTGTGCAGAGCACAACAGCTCTGTTGGAACCCAAAAACAAAAAGGTTAGCAAACACATTTGGACTGCCAGCCACTCAGATCTTAAAACCAACAATATGTCGAGCTGATTAGTCAGACTAGTGTCTGGTTAAGCATCAAAATCAGCTTGGGGAATTCATTAATGCTCACTGTTCAACATTGCACTGATGTCACAGTGGAACAGAACGCCTTTGAATCTCAGTGGATTTGGCCTTATAGCACTCACCAACTCCTTTCTTTCTCTGTGTAACTTTGAACAATTACCAAATCGCTAATTAGTTTCTGTGAGAAACACCAACCGTGATCTGATTGATGGATCGGACTGACTCAACAGACTCCCATCTTTACCTGGTCCGGCCTACATGCAACTCCAGACCCACAGCAATGTGGTTGACTCTTAACTGCCCTCTAGGGCAATTACGGGTGGGCAATAAATGTTGCCCGAGCCAGTGATGCCCACATCCTGTCCAGGAATAATAAGAACTGAAAATGTGTTGCTGGAAAAGCGCAGCAGGTCAGGCAGCATCCAAGGAGCAAGAGAATCGACGTTTCGGGCATGAGCCCTTCTTCAGATTCCTGAAGACGGGCTGATGCCCGAAACGTCAATTCTCCTGCTCCTTGGATGCTGCTTGACCTGCTGCGCTTTTCCAGCAACACATTTTCAGCTCTGATCCTCCAGCATCTGCAGTCCTCACTTTCTCCCAGGAATAATAAGAAGGCTGTTACCTCCTGCTAATGTTGCTGTGTTCACACTGTTCTATATTTGTCTTTTTTTAGTTGTGGTACATGGATGGGTACCTGAACGGTCGGACCGTGCGCGAGTTCCGCTCCTTCAATGACTTTGTCAAGGGAGAGAAGTTTGTGATCTACCGCCTGCCCCACCCTTGGGCAGGCACGGGCCACGTGGTCTTCAACGGCTCACTGTACTACAACAAGTACCAGAGCAACATCGTCATCAAGTACCACTTCCGATCGCGCAGTGTCCTGGTGCAGCGGAGCCTGGACGGAGCCGGCTACAACAACACCTACCCCTACTCCTGGGGCGGCTTCTCCGACATCGACCTGATGGTGGACGAGAGCGGCCTGTGGGCCGTCTACACCACCAACCAGAACGCGGGCAACATCGTCATCAGCCGGCTGGACTCCCAGACGCTGGAGATCCTCCAGAGCTGGGACACCGGCTACCCCAAGCGGAGCGCTGGGGAGTCGTTTGTGATCTGCGGCACGCTCTATGTCACAAACTCCCATCTCGCTGGCGCCAAGATTTACTTTGCCTATTACACTAATACGTCAAGCTACGAGTACACTGATATTCCATTTCACAACCAGTACTCACACATATCCATGCTGGACTACAATCCCAGAGACCGGGTTCTTTATACGTGGAATAACGGTCACCAGGTCCTCTACAATGTCACCCTTTTCCACGTTGTAAAGACATCAGGCGAGCTGTAATGTCGTGGTTGGACACTCCTTTTTACATTTAAGCATACCGATACTTATAAAAGAGGAAACAACAGACTGTTCAGTGTGAGTGCGCATGGTTTCTTTTTGTGTTACCGAACAATAAAGTTTAACTTTGAAATGGACAAATTAGTTGGTGTCTCATGGATGCTCCCAGTTAAAGGGCCAGCCAGTTGCAAGTCTGATTGATATAAACACAGAGAATGCAGAAGCAGCAGAGTTAACGTTTTGAGCCCAGTGTGTAGGACAGGGCAAAACAGAAGGTACATTGGAAAAATCGCACTGAAGCTTCAGTCTCATATTGTTGACTGAGCTCAATATTATTTAAATGAGAAAAGACTGCAGAACGCTGCAGGATAGAGGGACTTGGTGGCCCTTAGATATTAGACCATAAGACCATAAGACATAGGAGTGGAAGTAAGGCCATTCGGCCCATCGAGTCCACTCCGCCATTCAATCATGGCTGATGGGCATTTCAACTCCACTTACCCGCATTCTCCCCGTAGCCCTTAATTCCTCGAGACAACAAGAATCTATCAATCTCTGCCTTGAAGACAGTTAGCGTCCCGGCCTCCACTGCACTCTGCGGCAATGAATTCCACAGGCCCACCACTCTCTGGCTGAAGAAATGTCTCCGCATTTCTGTTTTGAATTTACCCCCTCTAATTCTAAGGCTGTGTCCACAGGTCCTAGTCTCCTCACCTAATGGAAACAATTTCCTAGCGTCCACCCTTTCCAAGCCATGTATTATCTTGTACGTCTCTATTGAGTCTCCCCTTAATCTTCTAAACTCCAATGAATACAATCCCAGGATCCTCAGCCATTCCTCATATGTTAGACCAACCATTCCAGGGATCATCCGTGTGAATCTCCGCTGGACACGTTCCAGTGCCAGTATGTCCTTCCTGAGGTGTGGGGACCAAAACTGGACACAGTACTCCAAATGGGGCCTAACCAGAGCTTTATTGAGCCATACAACACAGAAACAGATCCTTCAGTCCATGCCAAACAGTTTTCTTAAACTGAACTAGTCGCATTTGGCCCATATTAAACCTTCCCTATTCATGTACCTGCCCAAATGTTTTGAAGTGTTGCAATTGTACCAGCACTTCCACGTCCTCGGGCAGTTCGATCTGTACACGCACTACCAATGTACAAAAAGCTAGCCCATTCAGTGGTCAGCAGGGAAGGTGAATGGAATGTGGGCCTTTATTTCAAAGGGAATTGAGCAGGCATTTCTATGGAACATGTGAATAAAGGCAAGGCCCTGTGGATACCCAAAATAGAAATTGCTGGAGAAACTCCGGCAGCATCTGTGGAGAGAGAAACTGAGTTAACGTTTCAAGTCCAGTATGACTCTTTAGCCTCCTCACAGGGAATATCTGTTCATCCAAACACTCATATAATCTCAAATGCAAAGAAAGGAAATTATGCAAGAGGACCTTTCTCTTATATTGCCTTGTGCATTGGTTCCAACATTTTCACAGTGACTTTGTTGACCCGATGGAGATTTTTAAGATTTGACAGAGTTAGAAAAGGGCTCTTCATTTGCGAGGGAATCTGAAATTCTGGTAATCATTGTAAGATGGTCAGTATTGGATCCAGCAGGGAATCCAAGGGATCTGCTATAGGAAGGATGCTGTGAAACTTGAAAGGGCTCAGAAAAGATGTACAAGGATATTGCCAGGGTTAAAGGGTTGAGCGACAGGAAGAGGCTGACTAGGCTGGGGGTTTTTTTCCCTGGAGCGTCGGAGACTGGGGGGTGACCTCACAGAGGTTTATAAAATTATGACGGGCATGGATAGGGTAAATAGTCAAGGTATTTTCCCTGGGGTGGGGGATTCCAAAACTAGAGGATACAGGTTTAAGGTGACAGGACAAAGATTGAAAAGAGAGCTAAGGGGCAGCTTTTTCACGCAGACGGTGAAGTATGTATAGAATGAGCTGTCAGAGGAAGTGGTGGAGGCTGGTACAATTACAGTATTTAAAAGGCATCTGGATGGGTATATGAATAGGAAGGGTTTAGAGGGATATGGGATAAATACTGGCAAATAGAACGAGATTTGTTTAGGATATCTGGTCAGCATGGACGAATTGGACTGAAGGGTCTGTTTCTGTGCCGTACATCTCTATTACTCTATAACTGTATATCTATCTCCCCAAGAAGTAGGGAGAATGTGGAGCTCTCTGGAGCAGGCAGTGATGAAGGCAAACAACATGAATGGGTTAAAGGGGAAAAACACCAGAACAGAAGAATATACTAACAGGTTGAGATGAAGCAGGCGGCATGGGGGGGGGGGATTCAAACAGAGTATTAACACTGGTACGGAACTGGGGCGGGGGGGTGGGGGGGAAGGTCAGGCTGTTCCCGTACTGAAAACCTCAAATGCTGGAGATCACAGCACATCAGGCAGCATCCATGGAGAGACAGCAAGCTGACGTTTCAAGTCTAGATGACTCTGATGAAGCGTCTCTCTCTCTCTCTCACCGCAGATGCTGGCTGACCTGCTATGATTTGCAGCAATTTTCATTTTCAGTCCAGATTCCAGCATCTGCAGTAATTTGCTCCGACCTGGCCTGGTCCTGCTGTCATTTTTCACAACGAAACCCACCCCCTCAGTGAGTTTATCATACATCGAGATGTCACCATGATGTACAGCCTGATTCTACACTCAGAGCAATACATCCTGACTCTTTCGCATCTTGTGTGAAATAGGTCGTTGCGAATTACATTAAAGTCTCTCCTTACTATAATTTCTCTTGAAGTCGATGAATTACTCCACATTGTCTGATTGTGGCAGCCCGAGCTCAGTTATTTTAAACAGAATCACTCAGGGGAGAATCGAGAAATGCCAATCAATTTGAACAATATCTCCCTTAATAACATTTGAGAATATGACAACTCTGCAGGGCTCATTTCCTATTTAATTTTGGCGATGCAGCTGAAACACCAGAAATAACATTTAACACGCTCATAATCAATGATGCACAGCATTGAATTGGTCAATCCTCCCAAGTATCCATTGCTTGATTTTTCACATTAATGAGCCCAAATGTATAAAGCAATTTCATTTTGAGATGCCTCTCTGAACGACTTCAGAGTCACTGTCAAATAAGGTCAGACCATAATATACAACAGTGCGTTTATCTTATTGGAGCCTGCTGGAACCCATTCAAATCCTGATGGAAGCCAAGTAAAGGAACTGGATTTTAAAATCTAAAGTCCAGGCTGACAGGAGCCGAAAGAGAACCACAGAACACAACAGATGGCCTCCTTCTTTAGAGACCGCAATTTCCCTTCCCACGTGGTTAAAGATGCCCCCCAACACACCTCATCCACATCCCGCACCTCCGCCCTCAGACCTCACCCCTCCAACCATAACAAGGACAGAACCCCCCACCCCCATGCTCACCTTTCACCCTACCAACCAACCTTCGCATTAACCACACATCATCCGATGACATTTCCGCCACCTCCAAACAGACCCCACCACCAGCGATATATTTCCCTCCCCACCCCTTTCCGCCTTCCGCAAAGACCGTTCCCTCCGTGACTACCTGGTCAGGTCCACGCCCCCCCGACAACCCACCCTCCCATTCTGGCACTTTCCCCTGCCACCGCAGGAACTGTAAAACCTGTGCCCACACCTCCTCCCTCACCTCTATCCAAGGCCCTAAAGGAGCCTTCCACATCCATCAAAGTTTTACCTGCACATCCACTAATATCATTTATTGTATCCGTTGCTCCCGATGCGGTCTCCTCTACATTGAGGAGACTGGACACCTCCTAGCAGAGCGCTTTAGGGAACATCTCTGGGACACCCGCACCAATCAACCAAACCGCACCGTGGCCCAACATTTCAACTCCCCCTCCCATTCTGCCGAGGACATGGGGGTCCTGGGGCTCCTTCACCGCCGCTCCCTCACCACCAGACGCCTGGAGGAAGAACGCCTCATCTTCCGCCTCGGAACACTTCAACCCCAGGGCATCAATTTGAATTCCATCAGTTTCCTCATTTCCCCTTCCCCCACCTCACCCCAGTTCCAATCTTCCAGCTCTGCACCGTCTCCATGACTTGTCCTATCTGCCTATCTCCCTTTCCACCTATCCACTCCACCCTCCTCTCTGACCTATCGCCTCCACCCCTCCCCCATTCACCTATTGTACTCTATGCTACTTTCTCCCCACCCCCACCCCCACCCCCCTCTCATTTTTCTCTCCACCCTGCAGGCACCCTGCCTCTATTCCTGATGAAGTGCTTTAGCCCGAAACGTCGATTTTCCTGCTCTCAGATGCTGCCTGACCTGCTGCGCTTTTCCAGCACCACTCTGATCTAAGCTCTGGTTTCCAGCATCTGCAGTCATTGTTTTTACCTGACTGGAGCCAAAAGCCTTGCTTCTTCAGATTGTGGTCCACCAGGGTCTAACTGGGCCTGATAACTGCAGGAGAGAAGCTCAGTTTTTTGAGCAGAATATGAGGCAAAGTACCCCTCTGCTGCATGCCTGAAAGAGATCATAGAATCCATACAGTGTGGAAGCAGGCCATTCAGCCCACACCAACCCTCTGAAGAGTATCCCATTCCTACCCCTGCATTTTCCATGGCTAACTCCCCTAGCCTGCACTTCATGGGAAATTTAGCACAACCAATCCACCATAACCTGCACATCTTCGGACTGTGGAAGGAAACCAGAGCACCGAGAGGAAACTCACGCAGACACGGGGAGGATGTGCAAACTCTACACAGACAGTCACCTGAGGTGAGGAATCGAACCTGGGTCCCTGGCGCTGTGAGGCAGCAGTGCTAACCACTGAGCCACCCTGCCGCCCAGACTCATTGCTCTGCCAAAGCGCACCTAACCTGGACTCGTGGCCAGTCAAAGGCACGCCGCAACCAGAAATCAGATTGGTCACGATAAAGTTCGGGCAAACCGCAGCCGAGAGCTGAATTGGCAACAGCTTGTCACTTCTGGATGACAAGCGAGTGGTAAAATAGAGGTGACAACGCATGTGTGCAGTGTGACCCTCAGTCAGTTTGGGCGAATTTCCAAATCAACCCGTTATGACACACCTCCCTCCCTCCCTCAGCGAGATTTGGAACATTCATGAAAAATCTCAGAGTAGTTGTGATTACAAAGCTCTTGCCAAATCTGAGGTGCTGACAATCCAATGACATCCAATAAAAATTTTACACTTTGAGCTTGGACTATGCTAAGCTTTGATAAACCGGAATTTACAAGTTTAATCTTGGAAGATGCTACTGAAGTTCAATTTGCTCGACTTGTTTAATTCCTTTTTGCAAATTTGAAGTCTCAAGCAGGATTGCTCAGAGCTAATTGGATTGACTTGAACTAAAGAGCTGGAAGAACACGGTCTGTGGATTTGAATCTCAGGTTCAAATGTAAAGAAAAGGACATTGGAACTTCTTTGTTGCCTCTTAGAGTCACTGAGTCATACAGCACAGAAACGTACCCAGCGGTCCAACCAGTCCACACCGACCATATTCCCAAACTAAACTAGTTCCCACCTGCCTGCTCCTGGCCCCATATCCCTCCAAACCTTTCCTATTTGTGTATCCATCTAAATGCCTTTTAAATATACCTGCATCCATCACTTTCTGGGGAAGTTCATTCCACACACGAACCACTCTCTGTGTAAAACAAGTTGCCCCTCATGTCCTTTTTAAATCCTTCTCCTCTCACCTTAAAAATATGCTCCCTACTTTTGACTTCCTAATCCTAGGGAAAAGACTCTCTCATTCACCTTATCTATGATTTGTTAAACCTCGGGGAGGTCACCCCCCCCCCCCCCCAACCTCCTCAGCTGCAGTGAAATAAGTCCCAGTATTTCTTTTTCCCACACGTCTCTTTGCGTTATTACTATGTCATTGTTGCAAGAGTGAAATGTAGTGGCTGCTAAAAATCTGAAAGGACCAGAAAAATGCCGCAAATACTCAGTGTCTGCGTAAGAGAGAAACTTTTCAGGTTGGTCACGACTTAATTTCCTCTTGGCTATTGCAGACACTGCAGTGTCTATTGCTGTCTGGATCTCCAACACTGTTCACACATGCAAGTTTTTTTTAGTCAGCGACCTGACAGAGCAAATAAGCTCTTGAAAGGAGCTCATGGTGAATGCCCCGCTGCAGGAGAACTGTTGGCACATTGCTGGAAAGGTAAAAGAACCAGACAATCACTGCAGATGCCAGTTCAAATCCCACCAGGGCATTAACTTTAATTAATTATTGACTGAAAAGCTGGTCTCTGTAATGGCGACCATGAAACTAAAATGCTGAAACTCCATTTGGGTCACCAGTGTCCATGAGTGAATACTATCTACTGTTCTTTCCCAGCTACCATGACTGCAGATTCACAGCAAAGTGGTTGCCTTTTAAGTCTTCAAGTGGTCACATTATAATGTCTCCGGGGTCAGAGTCCAGAGGCACGGGCTAATGCTCAGGCTGGAGGGATTCAAATCCCATCATTGCAGCTGGTGGAGGTTAACTTCAATTGTCAAGGTCGGGAATTGACAGCTGGCCTCAGTGATATGACACTGTCATTGAACGTTCTTAAAATCCCGTCTGGTTCACCGATGTCCTTCGGGCAGGGGGGAGGGTGGAGTCTGCCATCCTTACCTGCTCTGGCCTACAATGTGACTCCAGACCCACAGCAATTTGGTTCATTCTAAACTGCCCTCTGAAATGACGTCACAAGCTGCTCAAAGGACAACTCGGGTTGGGCAACAAATGCTAGTGACACCTATCTGTGAATGATTGGAGCAATGAATTGCCGGTGAGTAACAGGAGGTGAGGTGCTATTGAGAAACTGACCCCAAAAAGAAACTTGATAAACTTGCACAGTGCAAGCTCCTTCTTTGCTGCCCTATGTTCACTCATGCTACGTTGACTTGTTGTTCTGATATGGACTGGGGTGGCTCCTTGTGACTCTGGTAACAACCACTCGTACAACTGACTAGTCCAGTCAGCCTTGTGTGGTGCTCCAGCATCTGTTAGTGAAGGCGATCCACCACTCTTGACCAATCTTGACCAACGTGTGACTTCTGACTTAGAATCACAGAATCCCCAGAGTGTGGAAACAGGCCCTTCGGCCCAACAAGTCCACACTGACCCTCTGAAGAGTAACCCACCCAGACCCATTCCCCTACCCTATTACTCTACATTTACCCCTCTCTAATGCACCGAACCGACACATCCCTGAACACTATGGGGAATTTAGCATGGCTAATTCACCCTAACCTGCACATCTTTGGACTGTGGGAGGAAACTGGAGCTCCCGGACGGAACCATTGAGGCCATGCCACCCTTCACAATTGGTGAGCCAGACTGAAACAACATGTATATAAGAACACGTCAGTTACAAGTGCGGCTGATCTGATTGTATCCTTGACTCCACATCCCACTTACCTCCTGGTAACTTCCCCCAGCCCTAAGAATCTATCTACATCAGCTTTAACTCTGCTTCCAGTATCTTCAGAGTCCCAAAGACTGATGACTACCTGAGAGAAAACATTCTCCTCATCTTTGTCTTTAATATAGAGTTACATATAATGACTCAGCCATTCCAGCCAGATCAGGAATGATTAAATGTTAATCTCCCATCAACCAGGTGTGCAAATTGCACTGCTATTGAGTCATCACGTTATACAGCACTGGGGTCTTCAGCCCATTGTGTGCAAAAACAGCCTCCTATCTATTCTAATCCTGTTTTCCAGCACTTGGCCAATTGCCTTAGCCTTCAGCTTACTCACATCATTTGCTTTATGATCCCATTCCCCACCTGTAGCATTTTATTAAGACATCTCCCTGCCTTGGCTTGTAAAAGCCCCTCGAAATGATTTATGACACACCTCTGGAGCAGTTGGAACCATGAACCTGGCACTCTTGGTCCAGAGGTATGGACACTACCACTGCACCACAAGAGTCGTGATGGTCTTCAGAATAGACTCTGCAGACAGTTGGCTGTCACCATCTCTTTCAGTCAATGGAAGCTTGTGACCCACCACGTGCAACTCATTGATGACACAATGGTGTCAATAGCCCAACCTGATTGGATAGAGACGGCAGGTTCTAGGAAAGGCACAGAAGGGGTAAGCGTGAACCCTATGAAGGGGAGTTAGTCTCATGAAAGGTACTTATGAGCCCTGTGAGGGGAACATTCTGAGCACTGTGAAGGGGGTAATAGTAATCATTGTGAAGAGGGCAATAGTGAGCACTGTGAAGGGGTAATCATGACCACTGTGAGGAAGGTAATTGTGAGCATCATGAAAGGGATAATAGTGAGCTCTGTGAAAGGGTAATTGTGAGCACTGTGAGGAGGGCAATTATGAGCCTCATGAAGGGGTAATTGTGAACATTGTGAAGGGGGTGATAGTGTGCTCTGTGAAAGGGGTAATAGTGAGCCCTGTAAAGGGTATAATATTGTGCATTGTGAAGGGGGTAATAGTGAGCCCTGTGAAGGGGGTATTAGTGAGCCCTATGAAGGGGGTATTAGTGAGCCCTGTGAATGGGGTAATAGTGAGCCCAGTGAAGGGGGTATTAGTGAGCCCTGTGATAGGTGTTAATAGTGAGCCCTTTGAAGGGGGTAATAGTGAGCCCTGGGAAGTGGGGTAAGAGTGAGCCATGTGAAGAGGGTATTAGTGATCCCTGTGAAAGGGGTTAATAGTCAGCACTGAGAAGGGGGTAAGAGTGAGGCCTGTGAAGGGGGTAACAGTGTGCCCTGTGAATGGAGTAATAGTGAGCATTGTGAAGGGGATAATAGTGAGCCCCGTGAAGGGGATAATAGTGAGCATTGTGAAGGGGGAAATAGTGAGCCCTGTGAATGGGGTAATAGTGAGCACTGTGAAGGGGATAATAGTGAGCACTGTGAAGGGGGTAATAGTGAGCCCTGTGAAGGCAGTAATAGTGAACACTGTGAAGGGGGTAATAGTGAGTCCTGTGAAGGGGGTAATAGTGAGCCCTGTGAATGGGGTAACAGGGAGCCCTGTGAATGGGGTAACAGGGAGCCCTGTGAAGGGGGTAATAACGTGCCCTGTGAATGGGGTAATAGTGAGCCCTGTGAAGGCAGTAATAGTGAACATTGTGAAGGGGGTAATAGTGAGCCCTATGAAGGGGGTAATAGTGAGCCCTGTGAATGGGGTAATAATGAGCCCTGTGAAGGGGATAATAGTGAGCATTGTAAAGGGGGTAATAGTGAGCTCAGTGAAGGGGGTAATAGTGAGCCCTGGGAAGGCAGTAATAGTGAACACTGTGAAGGCGGTAATAGTGAGCCCTGTGAAGAGGGTAATAGTGAGTCCTGTGAATGGGGTAACAGGGAGCCCTGTGAAGGGGGATAATAGTGAGCCCTGTGAAGAGGGTAATAGTGAGCCCTGTGAAGGGGGTAATAGTGAGCCCTGTGAAGACGGTAATAGTGAGCCCTGTGAATGGGGTAATAGTGAGCGCTGTGAAGAGGGTAATACTGAGCCCTGTGAAGGGGGTAATAGTGAGCCCTTTGAAGAGGGTAATAGTGAGCCCAATGAAGGCAGTAATAGTGAACACTGTGAAGGGGGTAATAGTGAGCCCTGTGAAGAGGGTAATACTGAGCCCTGTGAAGGGGGTAATAGTGAGCCCTGTGAAGAGGGTAATAGTGAGCCCTATGAAGGCAGTAATAGTGAACACTGTGAAGGGGGTAATAGTGAGCCCTGTGAAGGGGGTAATAGTGAGCCCTGTGAAGGGGATAATAGTGAGCATTGTAAAGTGGGTAATAGTGAGCTCTGTGAAGGGGGTAATAGTGAGCCCTGTGAAGGTAGTAATAGTGAACACTGTGAAGGGGGTAATAGTGAGCCCTGTGAAGGGGGTAATAGTGAGCCCTGTGAAGGGGATAATAGTGAGCATTGTAAAGCGGGTAATAGTGAGCCCTGTGAAGAGGGTAATAATGAGCCCTGTGAAGGTAGTAATAGTGAACACTGTGAAGGGGATAATAGTGAGCCCTGTGAAGGGGGTAATAGTGAGCCCTGTGAAGGGGATAATAGTGAGCATTGTAAAGCGGGTAATAGTGAGCTCTGTGAAGGGGGTAATAGTGAGCCCTGTGAAGAGGGTAATAGTGAGCCATGTGAAGGCAGTAATAGTGAACACTGTGAAGGGGTTAATAGTGAGCCCTGTGAAGGGGGTAATTGTGAGCCCTGTGAATGGCGTAACAGGGAGCCCTGTGAAGGGGGATAATAGTGAGCCCTGAGAAGGCAGTAATAGTGAACACTGTGAAGGGGGTAATAGTGAGCCCTGTGAAGGGGATAATAGTGAGCATTGTAAAGCGGGTAATAGTGAGCTCTGTGAAGGGGGTAATAGTGAGCCCTGTGAAGAGGGTAATAGTGAGCCCTGTGAAGGCAGTAATAGTGAACACTGTGAGTGGGGTAATAGTGAGCCCTGTGAAGAGGGTAATAGTGAGCCCTGTGAAGAGGGTAATAGTGAGCCCTGTGAAGGCAGTAATAGTGAACACTGTGAAGGGGGTAATAGTGAGCCCTGTGAAGAGGGTAATAGTGAGTCCTGTGAATGGGGTAACAGGGAGCCCTGTGAAGGGGGTAATAATGTGCCCTGTGAATGGGGATAATAGTGAGCCCTGTGAAGAGGGTAATAGTGAGCCCTGTGAAGGGGGTAATAGTGTGCCCTGTGAAGGGGATAATAGTGCACCCTGTGAAGGGGGTAATAGTGAGGCCTGTGAATGTGGTAATAGTGAGCCCTGTGAAGAGGGTAATAGTGAGCCCTGTGAAGGGGGTAATAGTAAGCCCTGTGAAGGGGTTAATAGTGAGCCCTGTGAATGGGGTAACAGTGAGCCCTGTGAATGGGGTAACAGTGAGCCATGTGAATGGGGTAATAGTGAGGCCTGTGAAGGGGGTAATAGTGAGCCCTGGGAAGTGGGGTAATAGTGAGCCATGTGAATGGGGTATTAGTGATCCCTGTGAAAGGGGTTAATAGTCAGCATTGAGGGGGGGTAAGAGTGAGGCCTGTGAAGCGGGTAATAGTGAGCCTTGTGAATGGGGTAACAGTTATCCCTGTAAATGGGGTAATAGTGAGCCCTGTGAATGGGGTAATAGTGAACACTGTGAAGGGGGTAATAGTGAGCCCTGTGAAGGGGGTAATACTGAGCCCTGTGAAAGGGGTAATAATGAGCCCTGTGAAGGGGATAATAGTGAGCATTGTAAAGGGGGTAATAGTGAGCTCAGTGAAGGGGGTAATAGTGAGCCCTGTGAAGGCAGTAATAGTGAACACTGTGAAGGAGGTAATAGTGAGCCCTGTGAAGAGGGTAATAGTGAGTCCTGTGAATGGGGTAACAGGGAGCCCTGTGAAGGGGAATAACAGTAAGCCCTGTGAAGAGGGTAATAGTGAGCCCTGTGAATGGGGTAATAGTGAGTGCTGTGAAGAGGGTAATACTGAGCCCTGTGAAGGGGGTAATAGTGAGCCCTGTGAAGAGGGTAATAGTGAGCGCTGTGAAGGCAGTAATAGTGAACACTGTGAAGGGGGTAATAGTGAGCCCTGTGAAGGGGATAATAGTGAGCCCTGTGAATGGGGTAACAGGGAGCCCTGTGAAGGGGGATAATAGTGAGCCCTGTGAAGAGGGTAATACTGAGGCCTGTGAAGGGGGTAATAGTGAGCCCTGTGAAGAGGGTAATAGTGAGCCCTATGAAGGCAGTAATAGTGAACACTGTGAGGGGGGTAATAGTGAGCCCTGTGAAGGGGGTAATAGTGAGCCCCGTGAGGGGGATAATAGTGAGCATTGTAAGGTGGGTAATAGTGAGCTCTGTGAAGGGGGTAATAGTGAGCCCTGTGAAGGGGGTAATAGTGAGCCCTGTGAAGGCAGTAATAGTGAACAGTGTGAAGGGGTTAATAGTGAGCCCTGTGAAGGGGGTAATAGTGAGCCCTGTGAAGAGGATAATAGTGAGCATTGTAAAGCGGGTAATAGTGAGCTCTGTGAAGGGGGTAATAGTGAGCCCTCTGAAGGCAGTAATAGTGAACACTGTGAATGGGGTAACAGGGAGCCCTGTGAAGGGGGTAATAATGTGCCCTGTGAATGGGGATAATAGTGAGCCCTGTGAAGAGGGTAATAGTGAGCCCTGTGAAGGGGGTAATAGTGCGCCCTGTGAAGGGGGTAATAGTGAGGCCTGTGAATGGGGTAATAGTGAGCCCTGTGAAGAGGGTAATAGTGAGCCCTGTGAAGGGGGTAATAGTGAGCCCTGTGAAGGGGATAATAGTGAGCCCTGTGAAGGGGTTAATAGTGAGCCCTGTGAATGGGGTAACAGTGAGCCCTGTGAATGGGGTAATAGTGAGCCCTGTGAAGGGGATAATAGTGAGCCCTGTGAAGGGGTTAATAGTGAGCCCTGTGAATGGGGTAACAGTGAGCCCTGTGAATGGGGTAAGAGTGAGGCCTGTGAAGCGAGTAATAGTGAGCCCTGTGAAGGGGGTAATAGTGAGCCCTGTCAAGCGATAATAGTGAGCCCTGTGAAGGGGTTAATAGTGAGCCCTGTGAATGGGGTAACAGTGAGCCCTGTGAATGGGGTAATAGTGAGGCCTGTGAAGGGGGTAATAGTGAGCCCTGGGAAGTGGGGTAATAGTGAGCCATGTGAACGGGGTATTAGTGATCCCTGAGAAAGGGGTTAATAGTCAGCATTGTGAGGGGGGTAAGAGTGAGGCCTGTGAAGGGGGTAATAGTGAGCCCTATGAAGGGGGTAATAGTGAGCCCTGTGAATGGGGTAATAATGAGCCCTGTGAAGGGGATAATAGTGAGCATTGTAAAGGGGGTAATAGTGAGCTCAGTGAAGGGGGTAATAGTGAGCCCTGGGAAGGCAGTAATAGTGAACACTGTGAAGGCGGTAATAGTGAGCCCTGTGAAGAGGGTAATAGTGAGTCCTGTGAATGGGGTAACAGGGAGCCCTGTGAAGGGGGATAATAGTGAGCCCTGTGAAGAGGGTAATAGTGAGCCCTGTGAAGGGGGTAATAGTGAGCCCTGTGAAGACGGTAATAGTGAGCCCTGTGAATGGGGTAATAGTGAGCGCTGTGAAGAGGGTAATACTGAGCCCTGTGAAGGGGGTAATAGTGAGCCCTTTGAAGAGGGTAATAGTGAGCCCAATGAAGGCAGTAATAGTGAACACTGTGAAGGGGGTAATAGTGAGCCCTGTGAAGAGGGTAATACTGAGCCCTGTGAAGGGGGTAATAGTGAGCCCTGTGAAGAGGGTAATAGTGAGCCCTATGAAGGCAGTAATAGTGAACACTGTGAAGGGGGTAATAGTGAGCCCTGTGAAGGGGGTAATAGTGAGCCCTGTGAAGGGGATAATAGTGAGCATTGTAAAGTGGGTAATAGTGAGCTCTGTGAAGGGGGTAATAGTGAGCCCTGTGAAGGTAGTAATAGTGAACACTGTGAAGGGGGTAATAGTGAGCCCTGTGAAGGGGGTAATAGTGAGCCCTGTGAAGGGGATAATAGTGAGCATTGTAAAGCGGGTAATAGTGAGCCCTGTGAAGAGGGTAATAATGAGCCCTGTGAAGGTAGTAATAGTGAACACTGTGAAGGGGGTAATAGTGAGCCCTGTGAAGGGGGTAATAGTGAGCCCTGTGAAGGGGATAATAGTGAGCATTGTAAAGCGGGTAATAGTGAGCTCTGTGAAGGGGGTAATAGTGAGCCCTGTGAAGAGGGTAATAGTGAGCCCTGTGAAGGCAGTAATACTGAACACTGTGAAGGGGGTAATAGTGAGCCCTGTGAAGGGGGTAATCGTGAGCCCTGTGAATGGGGTAACAGGGAGCCCTGTGAAGGGGGATAATAGTGAGCCCTGTGAAGGCAGTAATAGTGAACACTGTGAAGGGGGTAATAGTGAGCCCTGTGAAGAGGTTAATAGTGAGCCCTGTGAAGGGGGTAATAGTGAGCCCTGTAAAGGGGTTAATAGTGAGCATTGTAAAGCGGGTAATAGTGAGCTCTATGAAGGGGGTAATAGTGAGCCCTGTGAAGGGGGTAATAGTGAGTCCTGTGAAGGCAGTAATAGTGAACACTGTGAAGGGGGTAACAGTGAGCCCTGTGAAGGGGGTAATAGTGAGCCCTGTGAAGGGGATAATAGTGACCTCTGTGAAGGGGGTAATAGTGAGCCCTGTGAAGGCAGTAATAGTGAACACTGTGAAGGGGGTAATAGTGAGCCCTGTGAAGGGGGTAATAGTGAGCCCAGTGAAGGGGATAACAGTGAGCATTGTAAAGCGGGTAATAGTGAGCTCTGTGAAGGGGGTAATGGTGAGCCCTGTGAAGAGGGTAATAGTGAGCCCTGTGAAGGCAGTAATAGTGAACACTGTGAAGGGGATAATAGTGAGCGCTATGAAGGGGGTAATAGTGAGCATTGTAAAGCGGGTAATAGTGAGCCCTATGAATGGGGTAACAGGGAGCCCTGTGAAGGGGGATAATAGTGAGCCCTGTGAAGGGGATAATAGTGCACCCTGTGAAGGGGGTAATAGTGAGGCCTGTGAATGTGGTAATAGTGAGCCCTGTGAAGAGGGTAATAGTGAGCCCTGTGAAGGGGGTAATAGTAAGCCCTGTGAAGGGGTTAATAGTGAGCCCTGTGAATGGGGTAACAGTGAGCCCTGTGAATGGGGTAACAGTGAGCCATGTGAATGGGGTAATAGTGAGGCCTGTGAAGGGGGTAATAGTGAGCCCTGGGAAGTGGGGTAATAGTGAGCCATGTGAATGGGGTATTAGTGATCCCTGTGAAAGGGGTTAATAGTCAGCATTGAGGGGGGGTAAGAGTGAGGCCTGTGAAGCGGGTAATAGTGAGCCTTGTGAATGGGGTAACAGTTATCCCTGTAAATGGGGTAATAGTGAGCCCTGTGAATGGGGTAATAGTGAACACTGTGAAGGGGGTAATAGTGAGCCCTGTGAAGGGGGTAATACTGAGCCCTGTGAAAGGGGTAATAATGAGCCCTGTGAAGGGGATAATAGTGAGCATTGTAAAGGGGGTAATAGTGAGCTCAGTGAAGGGGGTAATAGTGAGCCCTGTGAAGGCAGTAATAGTGAACACTGTGAAGGAGGTAATAGTGAGCCCTGTGAAGAGGGTAATAGTGAGTCCTGTGAATGGGGTAACAGGGAGCCCTGTGAAGGGGAATAACAGTAAGCCCTGTGAAGAGGGTAATAGTGAGCCCTGTGAATGGGGTAATAGTGAGTGCTGTGAAGAGGGTAATACTGAGCCCTGTGAAGGGGGTAATAGTGAGCCCTGTGAAGAGGGTAATAGTGAGCGCTGTGAAGGCAGTAATAGTGAACACTGTGAAGGGGGTAATAGTGAGCCCTGTGAAGGGGATAATAGTGAGCCCTGTGAATGGGGTAACAGGGAGCCCTGTGAAGGGGGATAATAGTGAGCCCTGTGAAGAGGGTAATACTGAGGCCTGTGAAGGGGGTAATAGTGAGCCCTGTGAAGAGGGTAATAGTGAGCCCTATGAAGGCAGTAATAGTGAACACTGTGAGGGGGGTAATAGTGAGCCCTGTGAAGGGGGTAATAGTGAGCCCCGTGAGGGGGATAATAGTGAGCATTGTAAGGTGGGTAATAGTGAGCTCTGTGAAGGGGGTAATAGTGAGCCCTGTGAAGGGGGTAATAGTGAGCCCTGTGAAGGCAGTAATAGTGAACAGTGTGAAGGGGTTAATAGTGAGCCCTGTGAAGGGGGTAATAGTGAGCCCTGTGAAGAGGATAATAGTGAGCATTGTAAAGCGGGTAATAGTGAGCTCTGTGAAGGGGGTAATAGTGAGCCCTCTGAAGGCAGTAATAGTGAACACTGTGAATGGGGTAACAGGGAGCCCTGTGAAGGGGGTAATAATGTGCCCTGTGAATGGGGATAATAGTGAGCCCTGTGAAGAGGGTAATAGTGAGCCCTGTGAAGGGGGTAATAGTGCGCCCTGTGAAGGGGGTAATAGTGAGGCCTGTGAATGGGGTAATAGTGAGCCCTGTGAAGAGGGTAATAGTGAGCCCTGTGAAGGGGGTAATAGTGAGCCCTGTGAAGGGGATAATAGTGAGCCCTGTGAAGGGGTTAATAGTGAGCCCTGTGAATGGGGTAACAGTGAGCCCTGTGAATGGGGTAATAGTGAGCCCTGTGAAGGGGATAATAGTGAGCCCTGTGAAGGGGTTAATAGTGAGCCCTGTGAATGGGGTAACAGTGAGCCCTGTGAATGGGGTAAGAGTGAGGCCTGTGAAGCGAGTAATAGTGAGCCCTGTGAAGGGGGTAATAGTGAGCCCTGTCAAGCGATAATAGTGAGCCCTGTGAAGGGGTTAATAGTGAGCCCTGTGAATGGGGTAACAGTGAGCCCTGTGAATGGGGTAATAGTGAGGCCTGTGAAGGGGGTAATAGTGAGCCCTGGGAAGTGGGGTAATAGTGAGCCATGTGAACGGGGTATTAGTGATCCCTGAGAAAGGGGTTAATAGTCAGCATTGTGAGGGGGGTAAGAGTGAGGCCTGTGAAGGGGGTAATAGTGAGCCCTATGAAGGGGGTAATAGTGAGCCCTGTGAATGGGGTAATAATGAGCCCTGTGAAGGGGATAATAGTGAGCATTGTAAAGGGGGTAATAGTGAGCTCAGTGAAGGGGGTAATAGTGAGCCCTGGGAAGGCAGTAATAGTGAACACTGTGAAGGCGGTAATAGTGAGCCCTGTGAAGAGGGTAATAGTGAGTCCTGTGAATGGGGTAACAGGGAGCCCTGTGAAGGGGGATAATAGTGAGCCCTGTGAAGAGGGTAATAGTGAGCCCTGTGAAGGGGGTAATAGTGAGCCCTGTGAAGACGGTAATAGTGAGCCCTGTGAATGGGGTAATAGTGAGCGCTGTGAAGAGGGTAATACTGAGCCCTGTGAAGGGGGTAATAGTGAGCCCTTTGAAGAGGGTAATAGTGAGCCCAATGAAGGCAGTAATAGTGAACACTGTGAAGGGGGTAATAGTGAGCCCTGTGAAGAGGGTAATACTGAGCCCTGTGAAGGGGGTAATAGTGAGCCCTGTGAAGAGGGTAATAGTGAGCCCTATGAAGGCAGTAATAGTGAACACTGTGAAGGGGGTAATAGTGAGCCCTGTGAAGGGGGTAATAGTGAGCCCTGTGAAGGGGATAATAGTGAGCATTGTAAAGTGGGTAATAGTGAGCTCTGTGAAGGGGGTAATAGTGAGCCCTGTGAAGGTAGTAATAGTGAACACTGTGAAGGGGGTAATAGTGAGCCCTGTGAAGGGGGTAATAGTGAGCCCTGTGAAGGGGATAATAGTGAGCATTGTAAAGCGGGTAATAGTGAGCCCTGTGAAGAGGGTAATAATGAGCCCTGTGAAGGTAGTAATAGTGAACACTGTGAAGGGGGTAATAGTGAGCCCTGTGAAGGGGGTAATAGTGAGCCCTGTGAAGGGGATAATAGTGAGCATTGTAAAGCGGGTAATAGTGAGCTCTGTGAAGGGGGTAATAGTGAGCCCTGTGAAGAGGGTAATAGTGAGCCCTGTGAAGGCAGTAATACTGAACACTGTGAAGGGGGTAATAGTGAGCCCTGTGAAGGGGGTAATCGTGAGCCCTGTGAATGGGGTAACAGGGAGCCCTGTGAAGGGGGATAATAGTGAGCCCTGTGAAGGCAGTAATAGTGAACACTGTGAAGGGGGTAATAGTGAGCCCTGTGAAGAGGTTAATAGTGAGCCCTGTGAAGGGGGTAATAGTGAGCCCTGTAAAGGGGTTAATAGTGAGCATTGTAAAGCGGGTAATAGTGAGCTCTATGAAGGGGGTAATAGTGAGCCCTGTGAAGGGGGTAATAGTGAGTCCTGTGAAGGCAGTAATAGTGAACACTGTGAAGGGGGTAACAGTGAGCCCTGTGAAGGGGGTAATAGTGAGCCCTGTGAAGGGGATAATAGTGACCTCTGTGAAGGGGGTAATAGTGAGCCCTGTGAAGGCAGTAATAGTGAACACTGTGAAGGGGGTAATAGTGAGCCCTGTGAAGGGGGTAATAGTGAGCCCAGTGAAGGGGATAACAGTGAGCATTGTAAAGCGGGTAATAGTGAGCTCTGTGAAGGGGGTAATGGTGAGCCCTGTGAAGAGGGTAATAGTGAGCCCTGTGAAGGCAGTAATAGTGAACACTGTGAAGGGGATAATAGTGAGCGCTATGAAGGGGGTAATAGTGAGCATTGTAAAGCGGGTAATAGTGAGCCCTATGAATGGGGTAACAGGGAGCCCTGTGAAGGGGGATAATAGTGAGCCCTGTGAAGAGGGTAATACTGAGCCCTGTGAAGGGGGTAATAGTGAGCCCTGTGAAGAGGGTAATAGTGAGCCATGTGAAGGCAGTAATAGTGAACACTGTGAAGGGGTTAATAGTGAGCCCTGTGAAGGGGGTAATTGTGAGCCCTGTGAATGGCGTAACAGGGAGCCCTGTGAAGGGGGATAATAGTGAGCCCTGAGAAGGCAGTAATAGTGAACACTGTGAAGGGGGTAATAGTGAGCCCTGTGAAGGGGATAATAGTGAGCATTGTAAAGCGGGTAATAGTGAGCTCTGTGAAGGGGGTAATAGTGAGCCCTGTGAAGAGGGTAATAGTGAGCCCTGTGAAGGCAGTAATAGTGAACACTGTGAGTGGGGTAATAGTGAGCCCTGTGAAGAGGGTAATAGTGAGCCCTGTGAAGAGGGTAATAGTGAGCCCTGTGAAGGCAGTAATAGTGAACACTGTGAAGGGGGTAATAGTGAGCCCTGTGAAGAGGGTAATAGTGAGTCCTGTGAATGGGGTAACAGGGAGCCCTGTGAAGGGGGTAATAATGTGCCCTGTGAATGGGGATAATAGTGAGCCCTGTGAAGAGGGTAATAGTGAGCCCTGTGAAGGGGGTAATAGTGTGCCCTGTGAAGGGGATAATAGTGCACCCTGTGAAGGGGGTAATAGTGAGGCCTGTGAATGTGGTAATAGTGAGCCCTGTGAAGAGGGTAATAGTGAGCCCTGTGAAGGGGGTAATAGTAAGCCCTGTGAAGGGGTTAATAGTGAGCCCTGTGAATGGGGTAACAGTGAGCCCTGTGAATGGGGTAACAGTGAGCCATGTGAATGGGGTAATAGTGAGGCCTGTGAAGGGGGTAATAGTGAGCCCTGGGAAGTGGGGTAATAGTGAGCCATGTGAATGGGGTATTAGTGATCCCTGTGAAAGGGGTTAATAGTCAGCATTGAGGGGGGGTAAGAGTGAGGCCTGTGAAGCGGGTAATAGTGAGCCTTGTGAATGGGGTAACAGTTATCCCTGTAAATGGGGTAATAGTGAGCCCTGTGAATGGGGTAATAGTGAACACTGTGAAGGGGGTAATAGTGAGCCCTGTGAAGGGGGTAATACTGAGCCCTGTGAAAGGGGTAATAATGAGCCCTGTGAAGGGGATAATAGTGAGCATTGTAAAGGGGGTAATAGTGAGCTCAGTGAAGGGGGTAATAGTGAGCCCTGTGAAGGCAGTAATAGTGAACACTGTGAAGGAGGTAATAGTGAGCCCTGTGAAGAGGGTAATAGTGAGTCCTGTGAATGGGGTAACAGGGAGCCCTGTGAAGGGGAATAACAGTAAGCCCTGTGAAGAGGGTAATAGTGAGCCCTGTGAATGGGGTAATAGTGAGTGCTGTGAAGAGGGTAATAGTGAGCCCTGTGAAGAGGGTAATAGTGAGCGCTGTGAAGGCAGTAATAGTGAACACTGTGAAGGGGGTAATAGTGAGCCCTGTGAAGGGGATAATAGTGAGCCCTGTGAATGGGGTAACAGGGAGCCCTGTGAAGGGGGATAATAGTGAGCCCTGTGAAGAGGGTAATACTGAGGCCTGTGAAGGGGGTAATAGTGAGCCCTGTGAAGAGGGTAATAGTGAGCCCTATGAAGGAGGTAATAGTGAGCCCTGTGAAGAGGGTAATAGTGAGTCCTGTGAATGGGGTAATAGTGAGCCCTGTGAAGAGGGTAATAGTGAGCCCTGTGAAGGGGGTAATAGTGAGCCCTGTGAAGGGGATAATAGTGAGCCCTGTGAAGGGGTTAATAGTGAGCCCTGTGAATGGGGTAACAGTGAGCCCTGTGAATGGGGTAATAGTGAGCCCTGTGAAGGGGATAATAGTGAGCCCTGTGAAGGGGTTAATAGTGAGCCCTGTGAATGGGGTAACAGTGAGCCCTGTGAATGGGGTAAGAGTGAGGCCTGTGAAGCGAGTAATAGTGAGCCCTGTGAAGGGGGTAATAGTGAGCCCTGTGAAGGGGATAATAGTGAGCCCTGTGAAGGGGTTAATAGTGAGCCCTGTGAATGGGGTAACAGTGAGCCCTGTGAATGGGGTAATAGTGAGGCCTGTGAAGGGGGTAATAGTGAGCCCTGGGAAGTGGGGTAATAGTGAGCCATGTGAAGGGGGTATTAGTGATCCCTGAGAAAGGGGTTAATAGTCAGCATTGTGAGGGGGGTAAGAGTGAGGCCTGTGAAGGGGGTAATAGTGAGCCCTGTGAATGGGGTAACAGTTATCCCTGTAAATGGGGTAATAGTGAGCTCTGTGAATGGGGTAACAGTAATCCCTGTGAATGGGGTAATAGTGAGCCCTGCGAAGGGGATAATAGTGAGCATTGTAAAGCGGGTAATAGTGAGCTCTGTGAAGGGGGTAATAGTGAGCCCTGTGAAGGCAGTAATATGAACTCTGTGAAGGGGGTAATAGTGAGCCCAGTGAATGGGGTAACAGGGACCCCTGTGAATGGGGTAACAGGGAGCCCTGTGAAGGGGGCAATAATGTGCCCTGTGAAGGGGGTAACAGTGAGCCCTGTGAATGGGGTAATAGTGTTCCCTGTGAATGGGGATAACAGTGAGCGCTGTGAAGAGGGTAATAGTGAGCCCTGTGAAGGGGGTAATAGTGCGCCCTGTGAAGGGGTAATAGTGAGGCCTGTGATTGAGGTAATAGTGAGCCCTGTGAAGAGGGTAATAGTGAGCCCTGTGAAGGGGGTAATAGTAAGCCCTGTGAAGGGGATAATAGTGAGCCCTGTGAAGGGGTTAATAGTGAGCCCTGTGAAAGGGGTAACAGTGAGCCCTGTGAATGGGGTAACAGTGAGTCCTATGAATGGGGTAATAGTGAGGCCTGTGAAGGGGGTAATAGTGAGCCCTGGGAAGTTGGGTAATAGTGAGCCATGTGAAGGGGGTATTAGTGATCCCTGTGAAAGGGGTTAATAGTCAGCATTGTGGGGGGTTAAGATTGAGCCCTGTGAAGGGGGTAATAGTGAACCCTGTGAATGGGGTAACAGTTATCCCTGTAAATGGGGTAATAGTGAGCCCTGTGAATGGGGTAATAGTGAGCCCTGTGAAGGGGGTAATAGTGAGCCCTGTGAAGGGGATAATAGTGAGCAATGTAAAGCGGGTAATAGTGAGCTCTGTGAAGGGGGTAATAGTGAGCCCTGTGAAGGCAGTAATAGTGAACACTGTGAAGGGGGTAATTGTGAGCCCTGAGAAGGGGGTAATAGTGAGCCCTCTGAATGGGGTAACAGGGACCCCTATGAATGGGGTAACAGGGAGCCCTGTGAAGGGGGCAATAATGTGCCCTGTGAAGGGGGTAATAGTGAGCCCTGTGAAGAAGGTAATAGTGAGCCCTGTGAATGGGGTAAGAGTTATCCCTGTGAATGGGGATAATAGTGAGCCCTGTGAAGGGGATAATAGTGAGCCCTGTGAATGGGGTAATAGTGAGCCCTGTGAAGGGGGTAATAGTGACCCCAGTGAAGGGGATAATAGTGAGCATTGTAAAGCGGGTAATAGTGAGCTCTGTGAAGGGGGTAATAGTGAGCCCTGTGAAGGGGTTAATAGTGAGCATTGTAAAGTGGGTAATAGTGAGCTCTGTGAATGGGGTAACAGGGAGCCCTGTGAAGGGGGTAACAGTGAGCCCTGTGAAGAGGGTAATAGTGAGCCCTGTGAAGGCGGTAATAGTGAACACTGTGAAGGGGGTAATAGTGAGCCCTGTGAAGGGGGTAATTGTGAGCCCTGTGAATGGCGTAACAGGGAGCCCTGTGAAGGGGGATAATAGTGAGTCCTGTGAAGGCAGTAATAGTGAACACTGTGAAGGGGGTAAAAGTGAGCCCTGTGAAGGGGGTAATAGTGAGCCCTCTGAAGGGGATAATAGTGAGCATTGTAAAGCGGGTAATAGTGAGCTCTGTGAAGGGGGTAATAGTGAGCCCTGTGAAGGCAGTAATAGTGAACACTGTGAATGGGGTAATAGTGAGCCCTGTGAAGAGGGTAATAGTGAGCCCTGTGAAGGCAGTAATAGTGAACACTGTGAAGCGGGTAATAGTGAGCCCTGTGAAGAGGGTAATAGTGAGTCCTGTGAATGGGGTAACAGGGAGCCCTGTGAAGGGGGTAATAATGTGCCCTGTGAATGGGGATAATAGTGAGCCCTGTGAAGAGGGTAATAGTGAGCCCTGTGAAGGGGGTAATAGTGTGCCCTGTGAAGGGGATAATAGTGCACCCTGTGAAGGGGGTAATAGTGAGGCCTGTGAATGGGGTAATAGTGAGCCCTGTGAAGAGGGTAATAGTGAGCCCTATGAAGGAGGTAATAGTGAGCCCTGTGACGAGGGTAATAGTGAGTCCTGTGAATGGGGTAATAGTGAGCCCTGTGAAGAGGGTAATAGTGAGCCCTGTGAAGGGGGTAATAGTGAGCCCTGTGAAGGGGATAATAGTGAGCCCTGTGAAGGGGTTAATAGTGAGCCCTGTGAAGGGGGTAATAGTGAGCCCTGTGAAGAGGGTAATAATGAGCCCTGTGAAGGTAGTAATAGTGAACACTGTGAAGGGGGTAATAGTGAGCCCTGTGAAGGGGGTAATAGTGAGCCCTGTGAAGGGGATAATAGTGAGCATTGTAAAGCGGGTAATAGTGAGCTCTGTGAAGGGGGTAATAGTGAGCCCTGTGAAGAGGGTAATAGTGAGCCCTGTGAAGGCAGTAATACTGAACACTGTGAAGGGGGTAATAGTGAGCCCTGTGAAGGGGGTAATCGTGAGCCCTGTGAATGGGGTAACAGGGAGCCCTGTGAAGGGGGATAATAGTGAGCCCTGTGAAGGCAGTAATAGTGAACACTGTGAAGGGGGTAATAGTGAGCCCTGTGAAGAGGTTAATAGTGAGCCCTGTGAAGGGGGTAATAGTGAGCCCTGTAAAGGGGTTAATAGTGAGCATTGTAAAGCGGGTAATAGTGAGCTCTATGAAGGGGGTAATAGTGAGCCCTGTGAAGGGGGTAATAGTGAGTCCTGTGAAGGCAGTAATAGTGAACACTGTGAAGGGGGTAACAGTGAGCCCTGTGAAGGGGGTAATAGTGAGCCCTGTGAAGGGGATAATAGTGACCTCTGTGAAGGGGGTAATAGTGAGCCCTGTGAAGGCAGTAATAGTGAACACTGTGAAGGGGGTAATAGTGAGCCCTGTGAAGGGGGTAATAGTGAGCCCAGTGAAGGGGATAACAGTGAGCATTGTAAAGCGGGTAATAGTGAGCTCTGTGAAGGGGGTAATAGTGAGCCCTGTGAAGAGGGTAATAGTGAGCCCTGTGAAGGCAGTAATAGTGAACACTGTGAAGGGGATAATAGTGAGCGCTATGAAGGGGGTAATAGTGAGCATTGTAAAGCGGGTAATAGTGAGCCCTATGAATGGGGTAACAGGGAGCCCTGTGAAGGGGGATAATAGTGAGCCCTGTGAAGAGGGTAATACTGAGCCCTGTGAAGGGGGTAATAGTGAGCCCTGTGAAGAGGGTAATAGTGAGCCATGTGAAGGCAGTAATAGTGAACACTGTGAAGGGGTTAATAGTGAGCCCTGTGAAGGGGGTAATTGTGAGCCCTGTGAATGGCGTAACAGGGAGCCCTGTGAAGGGGGATAATAGTGAGCCCTGAGAAGGCAGTAATAGTGAACACTGTGAAGGGGGTAATAGTGAGCCCTGTGAAGGGGATAATAGTGAGCATTGTAAAGCGGGTAATAGTGAGCTCTGTGAAGGGGGTAATAGTGAGCCCTGTGAAGAGGGTAATAGTGAGCCCTGTGAAGGCAGTAATAGTGAACACTGTGAGTGGGGTAATAGTGAGCCCTGTGAAGAGGGTAATAGTGAGCCCTGTGAAGAGGGTAATAGTGAGCCCTGTGAAGGCAGTAATAGTGAACACTGTGAAGGGGGTAATAGTGAGCCCTGTGAAGAGGGTAATAGTGAGTCCTGTGAATGGGGTAACAGGGAGCCCTGTGAAGGGGGTAATAATGTGCCCTGTGAATGGGGATAATAGTGAGCCCTGTGAAGAGGGTAATAGTGAGCCCTGTGAAGGGGGTAATAGTGTGCCCTGTGAAGGGGATAATAGTGCACCCTGTGAAGGGGGTAATAGTGAGGCCTGTGAATGTGGTAATAGTGAGCCCTGTGAAGAGGGTAATAGTGAGCCCTGTGAAGGGGGTAATAGTAAGCCCTGTGAAGGGGTTAATAGTGAGCCCTGTGAATGGGGTAACAGTGAGCCCTGTGAATGGGGTAACAGTGAGCCATGTGAATGGGGTAATAGTGAGGCCTGTGAAGGGGGTAATAGTGAGCCCTGGGAAGTGGGGTAATAGTGAGCCATGTGAATGGGGTATTAGTGATCCCTGTGAAAGGGGTTAATAGTCAGCATTGAGGGGGGGTAAGAGTGAGGCCTGTGAAGCGGGTAATAGTGAGCCTTGTGAATGGGGTAACAGTTATCCCTGTAAATGGGGTAATAGTGAGCCCTGTGAATGGGGTAATAGTGAACACTGTGAAGGGGGTAATAGTGAGCCCTGTGAAGGGGGTAATAGTGAGCCCTGTGAAAGGGGTAATAATGAGCCCTGTGAAGGGGATAATAGTGAGCATTGTAAAGGGGGTAATAGTGAGCTCAGTGAAGGGGGTAATAGTGAGCCCTGTGAAGGCAGTAATAGTGAACACTGTGAAGGAGGTAATAGTGAGCCCTGTGAAGAGGGTAATAGTGAGTCCTGTGAATGGGGTAACAGGGAGCCCTGTGAAGGGGAATAACAGTAAGCCCTGTGAAGAGGGTAATAGTGAGCCCTGTGAATGGGGTAATAGTGAGTGCTGTGAAGAGGGTAATACTGAGCCCTGTGAAGGGGGTAATAGTGAGCCCTGTGAAGAGGGTAATAGTGAGCGCTGTGAAGGCAGTAATAGTGAACACTGTGAAGGGGGTAATAGTGAGCCCTGTGAAGGGGATAATAGTGAGCCCTGTGAATGGGGTAACAGGGAGCCCTGTGAAGGGGGATAATAGTGAGCCCTGTGAAGAGGGTAATACTGAGGCCTGTGAAGGGGGTAATAGTGAGCCCTGTGAAGAGGGTAATAGTGAGCCCTATGAAGGAGGTAATAGTGAGCCCTGTGAAGAGGGTAATAGTGAGTCCTGTGAATGGGGTAATAGTGAGCCCTGTGAAGAGGGTAATAGTGAGCCCTGTGAAGGGGGTAATAGTGAGCCCTGTGAAGGGGATAATAGTGAGCCCTGTGAAGGGGTTAATAGTGAGCCCTGTGAATGGGGTAACAGTGAGCCCTGTGAATGGGGTAATAGTGAGCCCTGTGAAGGGGATAATAGTGAGCCCTGTGAAGGGGTTAATAGTGAGCCCTGTGAATGGGGTAACAGTGAGCCCTGTGAATGGGGTAAGAGTGAGGCCTGTGAAGCGAGTAATAGTGAGCCCTGTGAAGGGGGTAATAGTGAGCCCTGTGAAGGGGATAATAGTGAGCCCTGTGAAGGGGTTAATAGTGAGCCCTGTGAATGGGGTAACAGTGAGCCCTGTGAATGGGGTAATAGTGAGGCCTGTGAAGGGGGTAATAGTGAGCCCTGGGAAGTGGGGTAATAGTGAGCCATGTGAAGGGGGTATTAGTGATCCCTGAGAAAGGGGTTAATAGTCAGCATTGTGAGGGGGGTAAGAGTGAGGCCTGTGAAGGGGGTAATAGTGAGCCCTGTGAATGGGGTAACAGTTATCCCTGTAAATGGGGTAATAGTGAGCCCTGTGAATGGGGTAACAGTAATCCCTGTGAATGGGGTAATAGTGAGCCCTGTGAAGGGGATAATAGTGAGCATTGTAAAGCGGGTAATAGTGAGCTCTGTGAAGGGGGTAATAGTGAGCCCTGTGAAGGCAGTAATATGAACTCTGTGAAGGGGGTAATAGTGAGCCCAGTGAATGGGGTAACAGGGACCCCTGTGAATGGGGTAACAGGGAGCCCTGTGAAGGGGGCAATAATGTGCCCTGTGAAGGGGGTAACAGTGAGCCCTGTGAATGGGGTAATAGTGTTCCCTGTGAATGGGGATAACAGTGAGCGCTGTGAAGAGGGTAATAGTGAGCCCTGTGAAGGGGGTAATAGTGCGCCCTGTGAAGGGGTAATAGTGAGGCCTGTGATTGAGGTAATAGTGAGCCCTGTGAAGAGGGTAATAGTGAGCCCTGTGAAGGGGGTAATAGTAAGCCCTGTGAAGGGGATAATAGTGAGCCCTGTGAAGGGGTTAATAGTGAGCCCTGTGAAAGGGGTAACAGTGAGCCCTGTGAATGGGGTAACAGTGAGTCCTATGAATGGGGTAATAGTGAGGCCTGTGAAGGGGGTAATAGTGAGCCCTGGGAAGTTGGGTAATAGTGAGCCATGTGAAGGGGGTATTAGTGATCCCTGTGAAAGGGGTTAATAGTCAGCATTGTGGGGGGTTAAGATTGAGCCCTGTGAAGGGGGTAATAGTGAACCCTGTGAATGGGGTAACAGTTATCCCTGTAAATGGGGTAATAGTGAGCCCTGTGAATGGGGTAATAGTGAGCCCTGTGAAGGGGGTAATAGTGAGCCCTGTGAAGGGGATAATAGTGAGCAATGTAAAGCGGGTAATAGTGAGCTCTGTGAAGGGGGTAATAGTGAGCCCTGTGAAGGCAGTAATAGTGAACACTGTGAAGGGGGTAATTGTGAGCCCTGTGAAGGGGGTAATAGTGAGCCCTCTGAATGGGGTAACAGGGACCCCTATGAATGGGGTAACAGGGAGCCCTGTGAAGGGGGCAATAATGTGCCCTGTGAAGGGGGTAATAGTGAGCCCTGTGAAGAAGGTAATAGTGAGCCCTGTGAATGGGGTAAGAGTTATCCCTGTGAATGGGGATAATAGTGAGCCCTGTGAAGGGGATAATAGTGAGCCCTGTGAATGGGGTAATAGTGAGCCCTGTGAAGGGGGTAATAGTGACCCCAGTGAAGGGGATAATAGTGAGCATTGTAAAGCGGGTAATAGTGAGCTCTGTGAAGGGGGTAATAGTGAGCCCTGTGAAGGGGTTAATAGTGAGCATTGTAAAGTGGGTAATAGTGAGCTCTGTGAATGGGGTAACAGGGAGCCCTGTGAAGGGGGTAACAGTGAGCCCTGTGAAGAGGGTAATAGTGAGCCCTGTGAAGGCGGTAATAGTGAACACTGTGAAGGGGGTAATAGTGAGCCCTGTGAAGGGGGTAATTGTGAGCCCTGTGAATGGCGTAACAGGGAGCCCTGTGAAGGGGGATAATAGTGAGCCCTGTGAAGGCAGTAATAGTGAACACTGTGAAGGGGGTAATAGTGAGCCCTGTGAAGGGGGTAATAGTGAGCCCTCTGAAGGGGATAATAGTGAGCATTGTAAAGCGGGTAATAGTGAGCTCTGTGAAGGGGGTAATAGTGAGCCCTGTGAAGGCAGTAATAGTGAACACTGTGAATGGGGTAATAGTGAGCCCTGTGAAGAGGGTAATAGTGAGCCCTGTGAAGGCAGTAATAGTGAACACTGTGAAGCGGGTAATAGTGAGCCCTGTGAAGAGGGTAATAGTGAGTCCTGTGAATGGGGTAACAGGGAGCCCTGTGAAGGGGGTAATAATGTGCCCTGTGAATGGGGATAATAGTGAGCCCTGTGAAGAGGGTAATAGTGAGCCCTGTGAAGGGGGTAATAGTGTGCCCTGTGAAGGGGATAATAGTGCACCCTGTGAAGGGGGTAATAGTGAGGCCTGTGAATGGGGTAATAGTGAGCCCTGTGAAGAGGGTAATAGTGAGCCCTGTGAAGGGGGTAATAGTAAGCCCTGTGAAGGGGTTAATAGTGACCCTGTGAATGGGGTAACAGTGAGCCCTGTGAATGGGGTAACAGTGAGCCCTGTGAATGGGGTAATAGTGAGGCCTGTGAAGGGGGTAATAGTGAGCCCTGGGAAGTGGGGTAATAGTGAGCCATGTGAATGGGGTATTAGTGATCCCTGTGAAAGGGGTTAATAGTCAGCATTGAGGGGGGGTAAGAGTGAGGCCTGTGAAGCGAGTAATAGTGAGCCTTGTGAATGGGGTAACAGTTATCCCTGTAAATGGGGTAATAGTGAGCCCTGTGAATGGGGTAATAGTGAACACTGTGAAGGGGGTAATAGTGAGCCCTGTGAAGGGGGTAATAGTGAGCCCTGTGAATGGGGTAATAATGAGCCCTGTGAAGGGGATAATAGTGAGCATTGTAAAGGGGGTAATAGTGAGCTCAGTGAAGGGGGTAATAGTGAGCCCTGTGAAGGCAGTAATAGTGAACACTGTGAAGGAGGTAATAGTGAGCCCTGTGAAGAGGGTAATAGTGAGTCCTGTGAATGGGGTAACAGGGATCCCTGTGAAGGGGAATAACAGTAAGCCCTGTGAAGAGGGTAATAGTGAGCCCTGTGAAGGGGGTAATAGTGAGCCCTGTGAAGAGGGTAATAGTGAGCCCTGTGAAGGGGGTAATAGTGAGCCCTGTGAAGAGGTAATAGTGAGCGCTGTGAAGGCAGTAATAGTGAACACTGTGAAGAGGGTAATAGTGAGCCCTGTGAATGGGGTAACAGGGAGCCCTGTGAAGGGGGATAATAGTGAGCCCTGTGAAGAGGGTAATACTGAGCCCTGTGAAGGGGGTAATAGTGAGCCCTGTGAAGAGGGTAATAGTGAGCCCTATGAAGGCAGTAATAGTGAACACTGTGAGGGGGGTAATAGTGAGCCCTGTGAAGGGGGTAATAGTGAGCCCCGTGAGGGGGATAATAGTGAGCATTGTAAGGCGGGTAATAGTGAGCTCTGTGAAGGGGGTAATAGTGAGCCCTGTGAATTGGTAATAGTGAGCCCTGTGAAGGCAGTAATACTGAACACTGTGAAGGGGTTAATAGTGAGCCCTGTGAAGGGGGTAATAGTGAGCCCTGTGAAGGGGATAATAGTGAGCATTGTAAAGCGGGTAATAGTGAGCTCTGTGAAGGGGGTAATAGTGAACCCTGTGAAGGCAGTAATAGTGAACACTGTGAATGGGGTAACAGGGAGCCCTGTGAAGGGGGTAATAATGTGCCCTGTGAAAGGGGATAATAGTGAGCCCTGTGAAGAGGGTAATAGTGAGGCCTGTGAATGGGGTAATAGTGAGCCCTGTGAAGAGGGTAATAGTGAGCCCTGTGAAGGGGGTAATAGTGTGCCCTGTGAAAGGGATAATAGTGCGCCCTGTGAAGGGGGTAATAGTGAGGCCTGTGAATGGGGTAATAGTGAGCCCTGTGAAGAGAGTAATAGTGAGCCCTGTGAAGGGGGTAAAAGTGTGCCCTGTGAAGGGGATAATAGTGCGCCCTGTGAAGGGGGTAATAGTGAGGCCTGTGAATGGGGTAATATGAGCCCTGTGAAGAGGGTAATAGTGAGCCCTGTGAAGGGGATAATAGTGAGCCCTGTGAAGGGGTTAATAGTGAGCCCTGTGAATGGGGTAACAGTGAGCCCTGTGAATGGGGTAATAGTGAGGCCTGTGAAGGGGGTAATAGTGAGCCCTGGGATGTTGGGTAATAGTGAGCCATGTGAAGGGGTTATTAGTGATCCCTGTGAAAGGGGTTAATAGTCAGCATTGTGGGGGGTTAAGAGTGAGCCCTGTGAAGGGGGTAATAGTGAGCCCTGTGAAGGGGGTAACAGTTATCCCTGTAAATGGGGTAATAGTGAGCCCTGTGAATGGGGTAATAGTGAGCCCTGTGAAGGGGGTAATAGTGAGCCCTGTGAAGGGGATAATAGTGAGCATTGTAAAGCGGGTAATAGTGAGCTCTGTGAAGGGGGTAATAGTGAGCCCTGTGAAGGGGGTAATAGTGAGCCCTGTGAAGGGGATAATAGTGAGCATTGTAAAGCGGGTAATAGTGAGCCCTGTGAAGAGGGTAATAGTGAGCCCTGTGAAGGCAGTAATAGTGAACACTGTGAAGGGGGTAATAGTGAGCCCTGTGAAGGGGGTAATAGTGAGCCCTGTGAATGGGGTAACAGGGACCCCTGTGAATGGGGTAACAGGGCGCCCTGTGAAGGGGGCAACAATGTGCCCTGTGAATGGGGATAATAGTGAGCCCTGTGAAGAGGGTAATAGTGAGCCCTGTGAATGGGGTAACAGTTATCCCTGTGAATGGGGATAATAGTGAGCCCTGTGAAGAGGGTAATAGTGAGCCCTGTGAATGGGGTAATAGTGATCCCTGTGAAGAGGGTAATAGTGAGCCCTGTGAAGGGGTTAACAGTGAGCCCTGTGAATGGGGTAACAGTGAGCCCTGTGAATGGGGTAACAGTGAGCACTGTGAATGGGGTAATAGTGAGGCCTGTGAAGGGGGTAATAGTGAGCCCTGGGAAGTGGGGTAATAGTGAGCCATGTGAAGGGGGTATTAGTGATTCCTGTGAAAGGGGTTAATAGTCAGCATTGTGAGGGGGGTAAGAGTGAGGCCTGTGAAGGGGGTAATAGTGAGCCCTGTGAATGGGGTAATAGTGAGCCCTGTGAAGGGGGTAACAGTGAGCCCTGTGAAGGGGGTAACAGTGATCCCTGTGAATGGGGTAATAGTGAGGCCTGTGAAGGGGGTAATAGTGAGCCCTGGGAAGGGGGTAATAGGGAGCCCTGTGAAGGGGATAATAGTGAGCCCTGTGAAGGGGGTAATAGGGAGCCCTGTGAAGTGGATAATAGTGAACCCTGTGAAGGGGTAATAGGGAGCCCTGTGAAGGGGATAATAGTGAGCCCTGTGAAGGGGGTAATAGGGAGCCCTGTGAAGGGGGTAATAGGGAGCCCTGTGAAGGGGGTAATAGGGAGCCCTGTGAAGGGGGTAATAGTGAGGCCTGTGAAGGGGATAATAGTGAGCCCTGTGAAGGGGGTAATAGGGAGCCCTGTGAAGGGGATAATAGTGAGCCCTGTGAAGGGGGTAATAGTGAGCCCTGTGAAGGGGATAATAGTGAGCCCTGTGAAGGGGGTAATAGTGAGGCCTGTGAAGGGGATAATAGTGAGCCCTGTGAATGGGGTAATAGTGAGCCAGTCGACGTGGCTGATGCCAGTTTACCTGTTTCTCTGTTACTGGTGCAATCCTCTCCCATCTTGCTCGGGTGAAGTCAATGTTAGTTACCTGTTGGTCTATCACCATAATGACAGTTCCCCATGCCCTCAATACAATGTACAGCATGGATACTCCGACATTTCTGCTTGCTCTCTGACTCAGCATCTACCAGCCAGCGTTGCTGGCTCCAGCAAGAGACAAGAAACTTAAAAACGACATTAAAAAAACATGATGAATGCACAGGATGTGGGTGTTACTGGCAGTTCCAACATTTAATGTCCTTGAGAAGGTGGTGTTGAGCTGCCTTCTTAAACCGCTGCAGTCCATCTGCTGTTGGTAAATCCTCTTGTTTTAGAAGAGTTCATCATGGTATGTTACAATCAAGTGGTTTGCTGGGTCAATTCTGGAACAAAACTGTGGCTCAGTGGTTAGCACTGCTGCCTCACAGCAACAGGGACCTGGGTTTGATTCCTGCCTCAGGCGACTGACTGTGTGGAGTTTGCACATTCTCCCCGTGTCTGCGTGGGTTTCCTCCGGGTGCTCCGGTTTCCTCCCACAATCCACATGTGCGGGTCAGGGTGGATTGGCCATGCTAAATTGCCCCGTAGTATGTGGTCTATTTGGATTAGCCATGGTAAGTGTAGAGTTATGGGGATAGGGTGGGTCTGGATGGGATGCTGTTCAGGGGGTCAGTGCAGACTCAATGGGCTGAATTGAGAGGGTGGTGCTGGAAAAGAACAGGAGGTCAGGCAGCATCTGAGGAGCAGGAGAATAGACGTTTTGGGCATAAGCTCTTCATCAGGCATCGATGGGCTGAATGTCCTCTGTAGAGATTATATGATTGGAAAAGTCAACCACATTGCTGTGGGCCAGACTAGGTAAGGATAGCAGATTTCCTTCCTTAAAAGGCATTAGTAGCAATTGCTTACAGGTTTATGGCTACTATTATTGAGATTAGATTTCAACTCATGATTTCTTATTAAAATCCCAGCAGTTGCCTTGGTGAGATTTGAACCCTTGTCCCTAGAGTACAAACTTGGGCTCCTGGAGGATTCGACCAGTCACAGTAGCACTTCACTGCGCGTTCATGAGCTTGTTAGTCCCTTTCCCTTTCAACAGACAGAGCCAAGCCAAGATGCAAAGTGTGCACTTCCACCATAAGGTGACCCAGTAACAAATTAGATTAGATTACTTACAGTGTGGAAACAGGCCCTTTGACCCAACAAGTCCACACCGCCCCGCCGAAGCGCAACCCACCCATTCCCCTACATCTACCCCTTACCTAACACTACGGGCAATTTAGCATGGCCAATTCACCTGACCTGCACATCTTTGGAATGTGGGAGGAAACCCACGCAGACACGGGGAGAATGTGCAAACTCCATACAGAGAGTCGCCTGAGGCAGGAATTGAACCCGGGTCTCTGGCGCTGTGAGGCAGCAGTGCTAACCACTGTGCCATCGTGCCGCCCAAATGTTGTCAGACTCAGGGTAATGAGGTCCGTGCACCCACTGAGCCAAGCGAGAGGCAGTGTTTGAGGAGCGTCGTTCCTCTTTCTTAACAAGGTCACCATCACCGAGGGAAAGTTGTCTTTGTGACTTGTTGTAGCTCTAGTTATTATGTCACTATTCGCCTACATTATTATCCAGAACGTTCAGCTGCCTCATTAGCAGTCAGGGCAGTGGAGTTTAATTTTATCCATTCGCAGGATGTGGATGCCATTGGATTGGCGAGCAATTATTATTCATCACTCACGCCGTTCACAAAGTGTCAGTGAGGCGTTTTCTTGGGCTGTAGGGGCACCCAAACCGCTGTTAGGGAGGGAGTTCACCCAGTGACACGGAAGTTACAGCGGTGAGCAGCTTGGAGGGGAACTTGGGTGGTGTTCCCATGAATCTACCCTTGTCCTTCCAGGTGAAGGTGGTCATGGGTTTGGAAGGTGTTGCTGAAGGACTGGCTGTGTGGGAGCTCCCCTGCATCCAAGACTGGTAGGACCCAAGGTTCAGGTCCTACTCCAGCGCTTGTTGACAAAGAAAGATCCCAGCCATTGGTGAAGCCAAGGCAATCCTGGTGGGTTGGTGCTGATGTCCACCTTGACGAAGAGGTTAACAGGTGGAAGAACATCTGGCTGTGGAAGAAAATACACCCAGCCAAGAAAAAAAACGAAGCTGATGAATGTTATGGTGACAGCCACCATAACCTTTTCATTTTTTGAAAAGCCAGTACAGAAGGAGTAGAGAGTTCACTGTTAACAGTCAACCTTGTCAGAAATCCTCCATGATTAACCTGATGTGAGAATGACCTTGTTTTTGACCCAATTTGAATCATTAGCTCTTGATCCAATCATTTAGAGATCCAGGTGTTGGAAAATCCTGGAACTCATTCCCATAGAAAGGGACCACATGTCTGGCCTCGGTGTTCCCTGGGGATGGATACTGGACAGACCTATATGGGATCATCAGGGCAGTGGGAGAGGAGGGGGCGGTACTTGTGATATGTGGAGGGGCGGGGTGGCAGTGAGAGGTGGGGAACATTGGCTGGGCGGTTTGGAAGAGGGGTGTTGGGGGGTGGGGGCGTCAGGGTGGTTTTCTTTTGGTGGGGCAACTGAGCTGAGGTACCAACAGCAGGAAGCCCCTGCTCTCACTGCGGACGGCCAACTCCATTCACCTGAAGTCTCCGACAAGGACTGGAGACGGGCAGACTCTTCCACACTCTACTGATACCAGACCAAGCCAAAGAGTGTGTTCCCTCTGTTCCTGATACTTCCATGAGCTGTGACCAAAATGGTCCCACGTTTGTCGTCAGTGGCCCTGGTATTCTGTTTTCTCCCTCTCTTCCATTCCCAGCAATGAATCTTCAACCCACGAGGATTCCCAGCAAGTGCCTCTGATGCGTCTGAACTGAAATTCCTATCGCTGGCATCGAGGGGAAAAAGTCATCGTGGGGTCATGGGCGACGTTGGTATTGAAACAGCCAGCCTTGAGTTGGCCGAGTGGGTGAGTCTCAGGCTGGTGGTCCCGTGGGATGGAAACCTCATGGAATATCCCATGAACAACTTCTGTCCTCTGGCTGTGCCAACATTTCATGGCTGGCTGGTGTGCACTGGAGTGAAGAATATTAGGATAACCAAAGTTAGAAGCATGCCTGTAAAAATGTGCGTAGGAAAGGGGAAGATGGAGATGGTGCATGAGCCGTTTACCTGTTCTCATTCAAGAGGGACAGTTCTAACAGGCTCACCGGTAATATCCAACAGGAATTTTGTTGGGAGATTGCCTTCGTGCACGAGGAGAAAGTATCAAAGAAATTTCCCAGACTCCTGGCTGAGGTTCCTCCAACCGACAATGCCATTCAGGTCATTTTTTTCCAAGGTGTCATTTCCTGGGAAGGGGTTTTCCTGGTGCAGGGGGTAGTTTCCCTACCTTTGAGCCAGGGCACCGTGGGTTCAAGCCCCACCTGCTCCAGAGGTGCAGAATGACATCTCTGAGCAGGGTGATTAGAAAATATCTCCCTCAAGGTTCCAGGTTCCAGTGGCAGTGTCCCTACCTCTGAGGCAGGACACCAAGGTTCAATTCCTGTGCCCTAGCGTACCTGATTGAAAAAAATCTGTGACTGAGCTGTGTTGTCTTTTAGTAACTGTGCTGCAGCATTGACCCTCTACCTGCGAAGCCCCTGAGTATCCTGAGGATGTGACGGACTGTCACATAGACGCAGGGTGCTTCCATTGCACTGCGTGAGGATGCCGTGAGATGGAAGTCTGAGAATTTCTCAAACCTGCCGTGAGAGGGACCACAAGTCGACCACAGGTCAGGCAGCATCCGAGGAGCAGGAGAATCGACGAACAAGCCCCTCATCAGGAATGAGGCTTGTGGGCCGGGGGCCTGAGAGCTAAATGGGGTGGGGTTGGGGGGGAAGACATCTGAGAATGCGATAGGTAGATGAAGGTGAGAGAGAACATGATAGGTCAGAGAGGGGCCACAACAGTCTCTCCAAATGTGAAATACCTCCATAGAGGCTGGTATCCCATCACCAAGTCACCCTTTCTTTACAAATGGTGAGCCCTTGACACTGAGTGAGGATGTGCAATTGCTTTCACTCATGTGGTGTTCCCCCAGCTCAGTCAGACTGGTGAGGGTATCCACTTCCATCAGAATACACTGCAACTTATATACTCCACTTGCTGCACTTTCCAACGATAAAGCCAGTTCTGGTGCCTGTTTGAAGTCCAGCTGAGTTTCAGCCAATTGGTGATTTTGTATGGCTACATCATTAACCCCACATTCCAAACGGTCTCTCAGTGCCTCATTAAGGATTAAGCCAAACTCACACACCTCTGTGAGTCGTCTTAACCTAGTCAAAAATCCCAATACGGATTCCCTTAGTTGTCAAGTTGACGAGTGAAACCAATAACATCTCAGAATTAGAGGAGGGTCCATTATATTCCTTAACTAAATCCGTCAACTCTTGAAAAGTTTTAGTATCTGGTGCCTCAGGGAAAGTTAACCTCCTAATAACCGAACAAAGCTGAGGGTCCACGAGCCGTCAGGTGAATTACTGGTTGATTTTCATCTGCCACAATGTCATTTGCCTGGAAAACGTATCACGTTCTTTCCACATACTGGGCCCTGGCTTCGATGGCAGGATTGTGGCTTCCCAAATAACAGCACGATGCCAGAAATGCTTATTCCAACTCAAAGGCGACTGCTGTGAGTGAATTTCTTCAGGAGCTTGCTTTACTCTCGTCGCCACTGAAATAACTCCACAGAGGCCGGTATCCCGTCACCAAGTCTCCCTTTACTTACACACTGATCCAGCTCCCTCAGAGCCAGCTCTCAGAGTGAGCAGAACCTCTGACCCTCCTGGTTATACCTGTCAGCCGGGGCTCCCTGATTGGACCAGGTTAACAGCCCCAATCGGGGAACTCAGAATCTATGAGGTCCACCTGGCTGATTATGTTACATTCACAACAAAATACTCATTCTCCAACTTGAAATCCCACATGAAGTAAAAACAGTGGATGAATCGTCAGTAGATGCTGCTGTATCCCCCACTTCAGTGCATACTAATTTTATTTATCCTTCCGTGTCTGTTGCGGAATGACTACAAGAATTAATTGAAAATCTCTCAAGTCAGTCATGAGAAAACATATTAATATTCTGTTGACCCAAGTTTAACATCCTTCGTGATATCTCTCTCGAGGTTCTCAGCTTGCCATACAGTGTTCACACTGACAGTCTGCCTATGAGAAATGGTTTTAATATCGGGGAAGTCAGATGTAACTACATTTAACAGCATTGCTTATTTGCTCTAAGGTTGTGCTCCCTGGAATGTGACTGATGGGCTCCCAAGCTGAGCTTCAGATCTGTGTGTGGACGTCGAGGGCGATGGAGCCAGGCAGACGAGTCGAGCCTCGGTCACACCGGCCACTGATCTCATTGAGCAATGAGGGGTCAAATGGTATACTCCTGCTTCTATTTCTCAAGTTCTTGTTTTTAAGTCGAGTCTCCTGTTTGATCCAGAGCTTAGGTTCTGGTTCCTGGGCTTCTCTGTGACCTGCAGTGCTTTCCTGTACCTCCTTGGCCCATTTGGAAGGTCTCACCTAGGGGCTTTCCAGTGAACTTGCCCCGTTCCAACACTGAACATGTCGGTGCCTCAGCTCCCCACCCTCTGTCAATTCCAGCTCATCCGACGGTCCACTTCCAAAGCCAGATCCCGCAGAGCACTCCCACTCACTCGTGCAGCACTCCTGCACCATGCCTCCCAGAGCCTCCAGTTCCTCAAGCTACGCTGTTTCCATTACTGACTACAGTCGATACTGAGCACTCTCTCGGCCTTGTGAAATACCTTCAACCCCCTTTCTCGGCCTCACCTTCTAAGTTGTGAGCTCTGCGATCGATACCCCACTCCCACAAACCCCATCTTCTACGTCCAAACCTCATTACTTCCGTCATGGCCTTCAAAGCTAATCTTTTGGTACCATCCACCCGACTTAATGTCTCTTTCTTTGATTGTTTATGGACTTATATTAAAACACCTCAGTACCTATCTCCTGCATTAAAGATGCCATACCAATGCAAACTGTTGTTGCCTTTGTCTTGTTTGATGCATGCCGTGGAACCTGGGGGTCAGAGATGGAGTTTAATTCTACCTCTTACATCTTTAGCTGCAGATCCATGCTGGGCCTTGGTTTTGTTGACTGAATAGTTGATAGCTTATTCCGAATCTCTAAGCTGACGAGGAATGAGTATCCGGGCCTGAATGACCCTAGATTTGATGTTTAGATGTCAAAGCATGAGAAATAGAAGTAAGGCAGAGGCCATTCAGCCTTTCAAACCTGTTCCATTTAGACTATGGCTGATCCTCTCCCTCAACTCCTCTTGCCTCCTCTCTTTCCAAGTCTCTTGGTTCCCTCAATGTCTGCACATCTAATCGACCTCTCTCTTGAATATTCTCAATGACTGTGGACCTGTGGAATTCATTGCCATGGAGCGCAGTGGAGGCCAGGACGTTAAATGTCTTCAAGGCAGAGATTGAAAAATTCTTAATCTCGCAAGGAATTAAGGGCTAAGGGGAGGTGCAGGTAAGTGGCATTGAAATGCCCATCAGCCATGATTGAATGGTAGAATGGACTCAATGGACTCAATGGCCTTACTTCCACTCCTACGTCTGATGGTCTTATGGACTGAACACCCACAAGTCCCTCTGAGAGGGACAATTCCAGAGATACACCACCCTGGAGTGAGGAAATGTCTCCTCATCCTAGTACTGCTCAGTTGCTCAGTGTTTGATTATTTGTTCACTGAATATCATTGGGTAAGCTTCTCTGAGGTCACTTAGAGAAAGAAGCTTGACTGAATCTGGCTGCTGTGAGCATGAGGGAATACACATGAAGGCCTTGAGTAAAACTCCTATTCCATCCCTAGAAGCTAGTGTAGCATCTCTGTATATATCCCCGAGGCATAAAATGTAGCATTCACAGTTTTCCTGAGTGAGGGACGCAGTGTTGTAGATTTCCACCACCACACACACAGATACACAGACACACAAAGACTGTCTCTCTCTCTCTCTCTCTCTCTCTCACACGCACACACTCTCACACACACACAGAGACTCTCTCACTCACACACACACACACAGACTCTCTCTCTCTCACACACACACACACACACACACAGAGACTCTCTCTCTCTCTCACTCACACACACACACACACACACAGACTCTCTCTCTTTCTCTCTCTCTCACACATACACACACACACACACACATCCTTCTAAACAAGCGTCATTGGACCTGAACGTTAATCAGCTTTCCCTGCACAGATGCTGCCTGAGCTGCAGAGTATCTCCAGCAATTTCTGTTAATGTTTCTGATTTCCAACATCCACACTTCTTTGATTTTTCTTCCCCAGTTTCTCAGCTGGGGGAAACAATTTTTTTCCGCATCCACCCTGTTGTGTCCCTTAAGAAATTGAATCAGATTACCAGGATTCCTCTAAGCTGCAGTGAATATAAACCCAGTTTACTCAATCTCTCTGCAGGAGCTAGTTTCCTCATCGCAGAAATCCGTGGAGTGAACCTCCAAATATGAACCTTCTTGAATGAGGTACATTCTACACAGTTTTCCATGTGTCTGCTCCAGAGCCTTAGCTAACTGCAGTATATTTTCATTATTCGCATTCCCCAACTCTTTTGCAATAAAGATTAACAAGCCAATCGCCCTCCTCAGCACTCATTGCAGCTGATGTTAATTTTCAGTGATTAATGTACAAGGACACCACATCCTGCTAATATGTTTGTGTCTCTTGTCTTTTTAATTTTTTTTTATATTTTCCTTCCCCATCTTAGCGCTCAGTTTCATTGTTTGGCCTCCTGGGATTTGGGTTACATCTGATCCATGTACCTCACAGGGTCAACTAAACCTGCCCTTATTCTGGAAAGGTCCCAGGAGGTTTGGGAACAGCAGAGGTACATCAGGGCCCAGTGACTGGAGCCTCTCAAGGACTTGCTGTTACTGCAGATAAATGCGAGGTGCTGCATTTTGGGAAAGCAAATCTTAGCAGGACTTATACACTTAATGGTAAGGTCCGAGGGAGTGTTGCTGAACAAAGAGACCTTGAAGTGCAGGTTCATAGCTCCTTGAAAGTGGAGTCGCAGGTAGATAGGATAGTGAAGAAGGCATTTGGTATGCTTTCCTTTATTGGTCAGAGTATTGAGTACAGGAGTTGGGAGGTCATGTTGCAGCTGTACAGGACATTGGTTGGGCCACTGTTGGAATATTGCGTGCAATTCTGGTCTCCTTCCTATTGGAAAGATGTTGTGAAACTTGAAAGGGTTCAGAAAAGACTTACAAGGATGTTGCCAGGGTTGGAGGATCTGAGCTACAGGGAGAGGTTGAACAGGCTGGGGCTGTTTTCCCTGGAGCGTCGGAGGCTGAGGGGTGACCTTATAGAGGTTTACAAAATTATGAGGGGCATGGATGGGATAAATAGACAAAGTCTTTTCCCTGTGGTCAAGGAGTCCAGAACTAGAGGGTCTAGGTTTAAGGTGAGAGGGGAAAGATATAAAAGAGACCTACGGGGCAACTTTTTCACGCTGAGGGTGGTATGTGTATGGAATGAGCTGCCAGAGGATGTGGTGGAGGCTGGTACAATTGCAACATTTAAGAGGCATTTGGATGGGTATATGAATAGGAAGGGTTTGGAGGGATATGGGCCGGGTGCTGGCAGGTGGGACTAGATTGGGTTGGGATATCTGGTCGGTATGGACGGGTTGGACCGAAGGGTCTGTTTCCATGCTGTACATCTCTATGACTCTATGATTCTATCTGGAGCAGTGCTGGGGAGGGGTGGGGGGGGGGGGGGACTCGGGTAGCCCTGGGATATGCTTTGATACCCTCCCCCTTTACAAACAGAAGCAGAAAGTATCTATCTCATGGCAACACTGAGGTGATGTCGCTGAAAGAACCCAGTAAGGTTTGCATTTCTATCGCACCTTTTATGTCACCAGGAGAGCCCAGAGTGTTTCACAGCCAGTTGGTAATATTAAGAATTTAGAGAATCCCTACAGTGCAGGGAGGGGGCTGTGGAGGCCAAGTCATTGAGTGTATTGAAGACAGACATAGATGAGTTCTTGATTAGTAAGGGGATAAAGTCTTACGGGGAGAAGGCAGGGGGTGGGGTTGGGAACATATCAGCCATGATCGTATGGCAGAGCAGATTTGACAGGCCAAATGGTCTGATTCTGCTCCTGTATCTAATGATCATTCTCTCAGTAATGGTGGAAGGTAAGGTCACAATAGTCCTACCGGGCTGGTCCCTCATTGCAGACTCTGGATTCTAGATTTTTATTGAATTCAAATTCCATTATCCAGAACATTGGTTGAGTTTCTGAATGCACAGTCTCGTGATAATAACATTGGCCATTGCCTCTCCATTAAGGATGGAGCTGAATAAGAGTCCCAGGCTCCTGACACACAACTGGGCCTCACACTCCCATGAAGAAAGTTACAACTGCCTCTTTATTAAACAATAGACATTGAATACAGTTCTCCCCCATCCCTGTCGCCAACCTGGTTATCTCCTGCTCATTTGCAAAGAATAAATACAAAGCCTCCTCTATGCTGTATGAGAGCACTGCACTTACAGAGTGTCCTTTTTATTATTTCTTTATTACCATGATTGACATCTATCCCTGAATGCAATAAATTTCATATTATTGTCACAAAGAGAAGGAGGAGGCAATATGAAGAGATTCCCTTTGCATTCCTCCTGTAATCTTATTTTCTTCATGCAACTGCTAATTATCAAGCTACCCGCTGTCACAGTGTGAGTTTCTACAGCTACGTTCCGTTTTATTTATTTATGCGATCCTGCGTCATCAAGACTGCAGGGATCTTCCTGTCTCTGTCTCATTAAACAGTGTTGTTCCTGGAGCTTCTGCTAAGTGGCGTACCTGTGAATTATCTTAGCCTCATTGTCTCATACAGTCGGACGATGCACACTCACTCAGATTTGAAAAGGTTAGACCATTGCTAAAGGATGCAGACTATTTCCTGGCATCCCACTGTACACCCTCCGTATGTTTCCTTAAAATCTGCTATAAATGCAGAAGGAGGCCCTTCGGCCCGCAAAATTGGGAAAGGAGACATGAACGGAAAGACCATGCAGGTCGGAGATATTAACAGGCCAATGTGTTCTGGTCACTGCACTAACAAAGGGGCAATTACCATGCACACATGACTTGAAAGCGTTCAATGCTTCAGTATGAAATTCCAATTAGTCACAGCAAGCTATGATGTTTTGAACCAAGATCCAATTATGACATTATTTACGCTCTGTAGCAGCATAAAATGGGACCAGTTGCACTGTTGAATAATTCTCGAATGCTATAACAGTTACAAAAGATCTCCTGTCATTCCTCTTGGAATGGAACGTTGTTCAAATTCGGTGTCAAACTATAGTCTTCCTGCTAAACCTAATGTAATAATGGGCACCAAACATCCCCCACTCAATATCTCTCACTCCTGAAATTACACAGAAACAAGAAATAGCGTTCAACAGGAAAAGTTCAGTCAGTAATGGAGCAATCTGATTCCTCATGCTTAAAATAGGTGATCAATGTTGTGCCAAAAGCTTTTGGTCAATTAGGTCACCTTCTATTTACTTTTAGCCTACATTACTTTTCTGTGTGTTCCTCGCACATCCTCTCTTTTCTCTAACTCCCACACATTCCTTTCACCCTTTTCAGTGCAGTGTTAATTATATTTGCGTGAGTTAAAGCCTCCTTTCTCTGTTTTTATCTCTCTTTCCCACCCGAAGCCTCAGGCAACCAATTTCTGAGGCTATCTCCTCACAGAACCTACTGCAGGGTCTGCAGATGTTTATTGATAGTCGGTACATGCCAACGTGCAAAACAGGAGCAGCAGTGGCCTCTTTGGATTCTTGAGCCTGTTCCACTATCCAATCTCTTTGCATTTCGGATTCTACATTCCCATCTACTCTTGATAAACCTTGATTTTCCCCCGCCGAGCAAGAATTTAACCACTTTGGTCTTAAAAATATTTAATGAGCCCATCTCTATCACCTTCTAAGACAGAGAGTTCCAAAGTTGCATGATGCTCTGAGAGAAACAACATTCTCCTTATCTCAGTCCTATTTGATTTGATTTATTATTGTTACATGTACCTAGTTACAGTGAAAAGTTTTGTTTTGTGTCCAGAACAGGCAGATCATTCCACACAAAGTACATCAAGGTAATAGGACACAGCTACAGAGAAGGTGCACAGAAGGCAAAATCAACATTAGATTTGAAATTTGAGAGGTCCATTCAGAAGTCTAATAACAGTGGGAAGAAGCTGTTCTTGAATCTGTTGGTGCGTGTGTTTGAGCTTTTATATCTTCTGCCCAATGGAAGAGGTTTCACGAGATTATAACCGGGATGGGAGGGGTCTTTGATGATGTCAGCTGCCTTCCCGAGGCAGTGGGAAGTGTAGATAGAGTCAATGGATGGAAGGTTGGTTTGTGTGATGGACTAGGCTGTGTTCATGACTCTCTGTAGTTTCTTACAGTCCTGAGCAGTTGCTGTACCAAACATTGTTGTATCCAGATGGAATGCTTAGTGATTAGTAATCCCTTGTTTTAAAATGGTGGCCACTAGGTTCAATCCCCATCATCAACTATGAACCCTGAAGAACTCTCTTTCTCAATCTCTCCCCTCGTCTGAGACGTGGTGACTCTCGGATTAAATTCACTCTCTGTTGTCTCTCTCTCAAATGAAACAGCAGCCCCATGGTCTGGTCAGACTATGGCAACTTTACATTTACCAAACACTGTCACTGACCCTTACTTAAATGGGGCTCCACGTCATAAAATCAACAAGAGCTTGATAGATTTGAGAATGAGAAACTGGTGCCAGGGAGTTAAAAAGGACATGAGGGATGTCTTTTTTTACACCGACTGTGGTTTGAGTGTAGAATGAACTTCCTGAGGAAGCGATGGACGTCGGTACAGTTTCAACATTTAAAAGCCATTTAGATAAGTACATGAATAGGAAAGGTTTGGAGGGATATGGGCCAGGAGCGGGAACTAGTTTAGTTTGGGATTATGGTCGGCACGGACTGGTTGGACCGAAGGACCTGTTTCCAAGCTGGATGACTATGAATACTGATTGAAATGTCAGGCCCAATTTTAACTCAGTGAGAGTGTGTTGGTTCCGTACGGGTTAACATTCGCCTGCGGTGTCAAGCATTGGTGCGGGATGTTGGGGTCAGAACATTTACGGGGTTGGGGGGTGGGGGAATGGAGAGGGGAGGTACAACTGTGTGCATGGGATTTTGAACCCTTGTGAATTTAGATTCTGTGTGTGTATATGTGTGTGTATGTGAGTGTGTGTGTCTGTGAGTGTGTGCATGTGAGTGTATCTGTGTGTGTGTGTGTGAGTGTATCTCTGTGTGTGTGTCTGTGCCATCGAATCAGGATGACATTATTCTCTGGAGTGTTTCAAGCCAGGCAATCTATTAAACAAGCCATCATAAATAATACATGTTATATTAGATGTCATGGCTAGGCAGACCTGCACTGGGGAAAGGACTGTGTTTGCTGTATTTCAGTAATGAATTCCTGACAAGTGGATTTTGCCAGTAAGTGAATAAGCAGGACGTATTCTTTGTCAGGAACGGACAGTAATTAAACAGGTCGCCAAAGCTAGTTGACAGGCTGCAGCAACGTGCAAAGCAGCATTTGTACATGATAATAACTACTGTCACGGACTCTTGAGATTTTGATAGTCCTGTCAGATATGTTTGCACAATGCAGGCAGAATGAAATTCAACTCCCTTTGGTGCTACACCAGCTCAGAGACAGGGAGGTCTGAAGTGGCAGATGGAAGCTGAGCCTGTCCAAACAATCTGTATAGAATTCAAACATTACAACAACGACAGAAATTTAAACGCAAAAGAGCTGATCCTTTGGTGGAAAACTGATTCTGAACAGTTCTTTTTAATATCTGGGCTTAATCCGCTTGGCAAGGTGCACAATACTTTTGTTTTCCTGTTAGTTAGTGCCATAAGGTAGCTCTCTGTTGACTGGCACCAGTACGTCCACTATTGCAAGGTACCAGTGTCTTCTCAGCTTCTCACTCAAAGACAGGGAAAGCAATTAAGGAAAAATCATTATTTGTAGATTAGTCTTGCAGGCTGCACTCATCATTAAGTACAGAGAGAAAGACACAGCAAGGAGCACTTCGTAACCATTGCCAGCAATAATAATATCACCTTGTGGTGTACGACTGCTGGCATGGACTATGTTGAAAAGTTCAATGGGCTTCAAGAGAATTTGTTTGTTTTTTTGCTTTGTGTACTTTCTTCACTTTACTCATTGCAAAGATATTTGCGATATTCTTGTTTGACCGACTGTTCGTAGACATCCAAGTCAGAACTCACATAACAACAACTTGTAGTCCTACAGGTTTAGTTGAAATCACTAGCTTTCGGAGCACTGCTCCTTGGTCAGCTGAAGTCAGCCTTCACCTGAACAAACTTTAAACACAATCATAGAGATGTACAGCACAGAAACAGACCCTTCGGTCCAATTCGTCCATGCCAACCAGATATCCCAATCTAATCTAGTCCCATTTGCCGGCACTTGGCCCATATCCCTCTAAACCCTTCCTATTCATATACCCAACCAGATGCCTTTTAAATGCTGTAATTGTACCAGCCTCCACCACTTCCTCTGGCAGCTCATTCCATACACGCACTATCTCCAATTGAAAAAGTTGCCTCTCGGGCCCTTTTTCAAACTCTCCCCTCTCATCCTAAACCTCTGCCCTCTAATTCTGGACTCCCCCACCTTGGGGAAAAGACCTTGACTATTCATCCTATCCAAGCCCCTCATGATTTTGTAAACCTCTATAAGGTCACCCCTCAGCCTCTGACGCTGCAGGTAAAATAGCCCCAGTCTATTCAGCAACTCCCTGTAGCTCCAAGCCTGGCAACATCCTTATAAATCTTCTCTGAACTCTTTCAAGTTCCACAACATGTTTCCTACAGCAGGGAGACCAAACAGGAACGTTACATAAGCTGGCGGTCAAAGCATATCTGCAATGTCAATCATACTGAACAGCTCGCCTCTGATACTCACACTAATAAATAATAAAAAAACCCAGTGAAAACTGTGAACGCTGGAAATCAGAAACAAAAACAGAAATTGCTGGAAAAGCTCAGCAGGTCTGGCAGGAGAGAAATCAGAGTTAATGTTTCAGGTTGAGTGACCCTTCCTCAGAACCGGTACTTAAGAATTCTGCTTTGATGACCCCACAACATTTTTCTTTTAGATTAGATTAGATTACTTCCAGTGTGGAAACAGGCCCTTCGGCCCAACAAGTCCACACCGACCCGCATACCACCCAAACCCATACTCCTACATTTACCCCTTCACCTAACACTACGGGCAATTTAGCATGGCCAATTCACCTAACCTGCACATTTTTGGACTGTGGGAGGAAACCGGAGCACCCGGAGGAAACCCACGCAGACACGGGGAGAACGTGCAAACTCCACACAGAGAGTCGCCTGAGGCAGGAATTGAACCCAGGTCTCTGGCGCTGTGAGGCAGCAGTGCTAACCACTGTACCACCGTGCCGCTGCACTTCTGGATGCCCTGTGTGTGATCACCTAGCTCCCAATTGCTGTTGGAGCAAACCGATGGGATCCCTGATAAATAAACTGCCTTCTATCTGACTCACTCTCCATCAATGAGAAGGACTCATGCCCGAAACATCGATTCTCCTGTTCCTTGGACGCTGCCTGACCTGCTGCGCTTTTCCAGCAACACATTTTCAGCTCCACTCTCCATCAATGCCCTCCTTACTGATGGATCCAGCATTGAGATCAGAGATTAGTGAGAGTCCTAATACTCCGAAATCATTTTCTGAATGGGTGAATGAGAATGACAGTACCGCTGAAGAGCTTGCACTTATGTTTCTCTCAAGACTGCCTCAGTGCTTAATTCCTGTTGGCACTGATCCCAAAACTTTTCAGTTTTCCTTCGGTAAGGGAACAGTCAGAGAATTTTCAAATGGAGTTGAAGCCAGGTAAATAGGGAAGGGTGAACAAACCAAGGGGAAATACAGAATAAATAGTAGGGTGCCGGGAAGTGTGAAGGAACAGAGAGAACAAGGGAGGGAAAGAGGGGAGGAGAGAGAGAAGGGAGAAAGATGGGGGATGAGGAGGAGGGGTGAGGGGAGGAGAATAGGGCGGGAAGAGGGGACGGAAAGTGGAGGAGGACAAGAGGGGAGGGTGAGGAAGATGGAGGAGAAGGTGGAGTAGAGAGGGAGGATGGAGTGAGAGGGGGAGTGGGGGTGGGGGAGCAGGACAGGAAGAGTTGGGGGAGAAGGGAGGAGGAGAGACACAGGTGGAGTAAAGGGGGAGGAGAATACGGGAGGGAGTGGAGAGGAGGAAGGGGAGCGAAAGATGAGAAGAAAGGGAGAAAAAGAGGGGAAGCAGAATAGAGAAGGGGATGGAGAGGAGGAGAGGGAAAGATGAGGAGAGAGGAGGGGGTGGGGGAGGAGGAGAATAAAGGAGAGAAGGAGAGGAGGAGGGTAAGATCGGGACAGAGGGATGAGGGGAGGGTAGGAGGAGGAGGCGAATGGGGGGAAGAGGGGATGGTAGGAGGAGGAGGCAAATGGGTGGGAGGAGGGGAGGGTAGGAGGAGGAGGCGAATGAGCGGGAGGAGGGGAGGGTAGGAGGAGGAGGCGAATGGGGGGAGGAGGGGAGGGTAGGAGGAGGAGGCGAATGGGGGGAGGAGGGGAGGGTAGGAGGAGGAGGCAAATGAGCGGGAGGAGGGGAGGGTAGGAGGAGGAGGCGAATGGGGGGAAGAGGGGAGGGTAGGAGGAGGAGGAGGTGAATGAGGGAGAGGGAGAGGGTAGGAGGAAGAAGTGAATGAGGAGAAGGGGAGGGTAGGAGGAGGAGGAGGCGAATGGGGAGGAGGGGAGGATAGGAGGAGGAAGGGAATGGGGGAGCAGAGGGTAGGAGGAGGAGGAGGCGAATGGGGGGAGAAGGGGAGGATAGGAGGAGGAAGGGAATGGGGGAGCAGAGGGTAGGAGGAGGAGAAGGCGAATGGGGGAAAGGAAGGGAGGGTAGGAGGAGGAAGCGAATGGGGGGAGGAGGGGAGGGTAGGAGGAGGCGAATAGGAGGGGAGGAGGGGAGGGTAGGAGGTGGAGGTGAGTGGGGGGAGGAGGGGAGTGTAGGAGGAGGAGGTGAGTGGGGGGAGGAGGGGAGTGTAGGAGGAGGAGGTGAGTGGGGGGAGGAGGGGAGTGTAGGAGGAGGAGGTGAGTGGGGGGAGGAGGGGAGTGTAGGAGGAGGAGGCAAATGGGGGAGGAGGGGAGGGTAGGAGGAGGAGGAGGCGAATGGGGGAGGAGGGGAGGGGAGGAAGAGGAGGTGAGTGGGGGGAGGAGGGGAGGGTAGGAGGAGGAGGTGAGTGGGGGGAGGAGGGGAGTGTAGGAGGAGGAGGTGAGTGGGGGGAGGAGGGGAGTGTAGGAGGAGGAGGCAAATGGGGGAGGAGGGGAGGGTAGGAGGAGGAGGAGGCGAATGGGGGAGGAGGGGAGGGGAGGAAGAGGAGGTGGGTTTGTGGTATTGTTGGGCTAGTAAACTCAGGCAGAGGTTAGTGCTCTGAGGGCATGAGTTTAGAAATACATCTGGAATTAAAAGCCCGTCATTAGTGATGGCGACTGGGATAACCAACTGCTATTGCTGTTAGAAATCCATCTGCCTCAATGACTCCCTTTAGGGAAAGAAATCTGCCATCCTTCCCCGGTCTGACCTACATAGTCATGTGGTTGATTGGATTAGATTAGATTCACTACAGTGTGGAAACAGGCCATTCGGCCCACCAACCCTCCGAAGAGCAACCCACCCAGACCCATTTCCCCTACATTTACCCTTTCACCTAACACTATTTCCCATGGCCAATCCACCCTAACCTGCACATCTTTGGACTGTGGGAGGAAACCGGAGCACCCAGATGAAACCCATGCAGACACGGGGAGAACGTGCAAACTTCTTATAATTGCCCTCAGAAATGACCCTAGCAAGTTCAATGAGGGATGAGTTGCCAATGGGGCTTGCATCCCATGAAGGAATTAAGTGGAAATCTTGGAAGGCACATCCACAGTTCCCTGAAGATGGTCAAAAGGGTTAGCTACCTTTGTGGCCTAGAATATAAGACAGCGAGCTTATGGTTGAAATTTTACAAAGCACCAAGTGGGACTAGAAAACTGTGCACTGTTCTGGTCAGTGCATTACAGGAAGGTTATGATCCCAAAAGGGAAGATCAACAAAACTTGCTAATCCCACATCAGAGTCTAACTCATCTTATAAAGCTCAAAATGGAGTTTCAGTACATTGAATTCCGAGTGTGCTTGTGTCCTTTTTGGGATTATACAAGAAAGGGTTTCAAGGAGATTTACGAGATATTGCCAGGAGTAGAGAATTTCAGTTATGAGGAACGATTGGATAAATTAGACTGATTCAGTTTGAAACACAGGAGATTGAAGATAGATTTAATTGAAGTATATAAATTATGATGCCTCGAGTAGAGTTAATATGAAAGATGCGTTTCTCTTAGCAGAGAGGTTAATAACCACAGGGCAGAGATTTAAAGTAATTGATAGAATTGTGAGGTATGTGGCGAGTCCATACAACCCAACTCTGTGATTGAATATTATGTCAGTTGCTGCCTACGCTTGTGAGTGTGGAATGGCCAAGTGGCTGATTGGTAGCAGAGCTGTTACTGCCTGAATTTAAACAAGACTTCAGAAGATGAGAAAGGTCAGAAAGAGAAGGGAGGGGAGGGATCCTGAACACTTTTACAATGGCTTCTGCGACAGCATACAGATGGATGCTGCACACAATTTGTGATGTAAATAAACCGTGCCTGACTAAGACAAGCGTTGAGGCACAACTGTTTTACCCCACAGCCGTCCAACGTTCACCAGTGATCGAAAACACGGCACATTTCAGGTTTTAAATTGCCCCTTAATTGGAACGTTGAAAAAACACAGCCACATTCTGCTAGACTTGCATGGCCGCACTTGGGAATTGTGTAAATCTCATTCCAGCTGTTAGGAGTGGGAGTGTTTGTTTCACAATCATGACTCAATTCACAAGCGAGAACCTTTATTGCTAGCTGGGAGAAGTGTTAAAGAGAGACAGAATCCCACTGGTTTGAGACATAATGTAGCGTGAAGCACTTTTCTCCATTTCCGAAGGATAAGAGGTATGAGATCAAGACTTCACTTGAGGATCTTAGTTTGATATCTGAGGTGAGCTAAACCCAATCCTATCTCTAAATCTAACCCTAACCATCCAACTCTAATCTTTATCTAACCCTTACCTTCACGCTAACCCTGATCCAAACCCCAACCTTATTCCTAACACTAACCCTGACCCTAACCCTAACCATAACTCTAACCTTAATTTTAACCCTAACTCTAACCTTTGCCCTAACCCTAACACTAACCTTAAACCTAACCTAACTCTAACCTTTACCTTAACCCTAACTCTAACCTTAAACCTAATCCTAACGTCAATCTTAACCTGAATTTAAACTTAACCCTAACGTTAATCTTAACCCTAACTCTAACCTTAACCTTAACCTAAACCAAACCTTAAACCTCACCCTAACCTTAGCCCTAATCCTAAGCCTAACCCTAACCCTGGACAGTGCAATGCTCCCTCTTTTCTGGCATTGGGATTGGCAGCCAGGACTTTGTGATCCAGTACTTGGAGGAAGAGATTTGAACTCACAACACTCTGAGGTAATCTACTGAGCCGTGGTTTTCCAGGGGAACCAGGTAGAATATAGGGCTTCAAGGATAAAAAAGATGACCTTTAACAGTGACGAGCTATATGTAAACTATCCCGTGAACATTATTTGTAAGCATTGGGGCCGGCAATTGGATTGGAGCAGCTTGGCTTGAGAAGGAGTGATCTCAACTTTCAACTCTCCAATGAAGAGCTGAACCCCATTTCCTTCAATCCAACTATATAAGTGAAGGCCCTCATCCCCGGCACCAGCCCCTTGAACCTTTCCTGCATTCTATCTGCATTATTTTAAAAAAATGATGCCAAACGTTGGACACTATTCTCCAGTTTCAGCCAAATCACTTTTTTATTATGGTTCAAGAACATCCTTACGTTTGTACTGTATGCCTCTATTTGTAGTACCCAGAAACCCAAAAGCCATCAGTCTCATAGCTTGCCCTACCATTTCCAATGATTACTATACATGCTTGTTTTCATTTATTGTCTCCTGTCCACCATCTACAAGGCACAAATCAAAAGGGTGAGGAATACTCCCCACTTGCTTGGAAGGGTGCAGCTCCAATAACACTCAACAAGTCTGTCATCATCTAGGACAAAGCAGCCCACTTGATTGTCACCAATTGCACAAGCATCCACTCCCTCCACCATCAATACTCCGTAGCAGCTGTGTGTATTATCTACAAGATGCACTGCAGTAATTCACCAAGTTTCCTTAGACAGCACCTCCCAACGATTTCCATCTAGAAGGACATGGGCAACAGATACATAGGAACATAACCCCCAGCAAGTTCCCCTCCAAGCCATTCACCATCCCAACTTGGAAATATTAGATTACCTACTCTATGGAAATAGGCCCTTCAGCCCAACAAATCCATACCGACCCTCCGAAGAGTAACCCACCCAGACCCATTCCCCATATATACCCCTGACTAATGAACCCAACACTATGGGCAATTTAGCATGGCCAATTCATCTGCCATGCACATCTTTGGAGTGTGGGAGGAAACCAGAGCACCCGGAGGAAACCCGCACAGACACAGGGAGAATGTGCAAACTCCACACAGACAGTCACCCAAGGCTGGAATTGAACCCGGGTCCCTGGTGCTGTGAGGCAGCAGTGCTAACCACTGAGCCACCGTGCCGCCCCGGTCATTCCTTCAGTGTCGCTGGCTCAAAATCCTGGAACTGCCTCCCTAAGGGCATTGTGGGTCAACCCACAGCAGGTGGACTGCAGTGGTTCAAGAAGGCAGCTCACCCCTCACCTTCTCAAGGGGCAACTAGGGACAGGCAATAAATGCTGTCGCGATACCCATATCCCCAACAGAAATAAACATAAAGTCACAACTGCTTCAAGCTAGCAAAACTTTCACCAGAAAACAAGTTACCTGATGAAGGAGCAGCGCTCCAAAAGCTAGTGCTTCCAAACAAATTTGTTGGACTCTGACCTGTTGTTGTGCGATTTTTAACTTTGACCAGAAAACAAGAACAAATGAATGCCATGGAATATCCTGCTTACCCCAGGAACACGTTTCTTTTCAGTGAAATAATTTTCTCTTTTAAATCTTTTCGAACAGATTGGCCATGGGTAATATTATGGCAATCAATTATACATGGTATGCAAATGCTGACATGCAAGATTTCTGTAAACAGAAAAAAAAATTCTGCTATATGGATAAATAATGGGATTGAGTTTGGAAGCTGTTCATCCAGGTGCATGCGGAAAAGTGCCAAGGGATCAACACTTGGTCCGATATTGGCACTCTGATCTTCGGAAGTCACAGGACAGCTACAGTGGTAAGTGATACAAATTGCAAACTGGGCATTGGGATAGCTGTTTGGAACCCTCCATTTGAGCTGCAGTTGAGCAAATTTCACCCTGGCTTCCAGTAGAGTGTTCCCTGCTCTTCAAGTATTCTTTTTTCATTCTCAAATCTTTTCTTCACATTCTTTCTTGTCCTTGTAACCTCCCAAGTGACTGATAGCCCTCCAGGATCTCTCTGTTTCTCCTATTCTGGCCTCATGTGCATCCTTCATTTGTGTTGCTTCAGCCACAGTAACTGTATCTTCTGGGCCCAAACCTCTGGGGAATTTCCTCCTAAATCCTCTCTACTCTGCTTCCTCCATTGAGATGCTCCTCAAAACCTACGTCCTGGAGCAAGCTTTGGACAACTGTACCATCAACAGCCATTTGTCCTTTGTCCATGTTTACGTTTGATATTAACTAGTTAAGGTTAAGGATAAACAGATGGAGGGCATTAACTAAGTACCTTGTGCACATGTAAAGCAGGACTGCTGGAGCGCATCATCATACCCCAAATCCCGATAATTAACTTAAATTTCTACCAAAGGTTCAGGTTTTGTTACACGTCTCCATTAAAGGGGGCCGTTAAATAAAGTTAAGTTGGTTAATTACTGACTTGTTTCACAAAAGAATATGAAAAGGGACTGCTCATTTCATAATCAATGACCCTGAAGAGGTACATAATCACCATCTGGAAATTATGATTTAAGTGTGATACATTTCTCTTATACGTTTCTATTAACGTTTTGATTTTTGTTATATTTCCCTACCAAGGCCTATCTAAGCCATAACTGAGTCATCGAATTGGTCCACCCAGTCTGTGTCGATCTTAATTCCAAGCTAAACCAGTCCCACCTGCCTGCTCCTGGCCCATATCCCTCCAAGCCTTTCCTATCCATGAACTTATCCAAATGTCTATTGAATATTCTAACTATACTAACATCCACCACTTCCTCAGGAAGTTCATTCCACACACAAACTGCTCTCTGTGTAAAGAAGTTGCCCCTCATGTTTTTTAAATTTTTTTTTTTAAAATGTGCTTCCTAGTCTTGAAATCCCCCACCCTAGGGAAAAGGCACCTGCCAATCATCTTATCTATACCCTTCATGATTTTATAAACTTCTATAACCTCAACCTCCTCCATCAAAATCCCAGTAATTTTAAGGAGGTTCTGTCAAGTCATTAGGGTATGTAGTAAATTCTGAGGCTTGTCTCTCAGTGTTAGATCAAGAGACAGCAGTTTGGAGAGTTGGGAATCTTCAAACAGAGAAGCAGAACCTGATAGTTTCTCTTGGGAGGGTTGGCCTGGTTCCAATTTAACTTTCAGTGAAAATCACATCAAAAGTAATGAGGTTTTCAAAGTCTTGATGTGTTATAATAACTGACCCCTTTAAAAGAAAACATTTATATACTCGCGAGCAATGTATCTACTACAGTATCTGCCCCAACTCTCTGAAAATAATGAGACATGGAAATAAATGTACTTTATGTGCATTATTGCGAACTACAAGTCAAAGAAATGGCAATGCCATTATATTTCCATTGTTCCCCAATAATGGCCCTTCCATTCTTTAGAGATTGAGAATCTGATTTGTTATTGTTTAAACAATATAAGTCTAAACAAAGACTCTCATTTTTATCATGTCTTTCGCATTTCAATTCACTCCACACAATATCAAGCAATGGTTGGAGACACTGGATACTGCAAAGCCTATGGGCGCTGACAACATTCTGCCAATACTGAAAGACTTATCCTTTAGAACTCGCCACTCCCCTAGCCAAGTTGTTCCAGTACAGTTACAACACTGGCATCAACCCAACAATATGGAAAACTGCCCAGGTATGTCCTGTGCACAAAAAGCAGGACAAATCCAACCCGGCCAATTACCGCCCCATCAGTCTACTATCAGTCATCAATAAAGTAAAGGAAGGCGTCATCAACGGTGTTATGAAGCAGCAATCACCTGCTCAGTGACACCCAGTTTGGGCCTCTCAGCTCCTGTCCTCATTAAAGCTTTGGTTCAAACACAGACGATAGAGCTGAATTCCCGAGGGGAGGGGAGGGAGACTGCCCTTGATATCAAGGCTTCATTCAAGCAAGTGTGACATCAGGGAGCCCTGGTAAAACTGGAATCAATGGGTTCAGGGGCAAACTCTGCAGCGGTTAGAATCTCACCTGATACGTAGGAGGGTGGTTGTGGTTGTTGGAGGTCAGTCATCTCAGCTCCAGGACATCTCTGCAGGAGTCCCTCAGGGTAGTGTACTCATCCCAACCATCTTCAGCTGTTTCATCAATGACCTTCCCTCCACCATAAGGTCAGAAGTGGGGATGTTCGCTGATGATTGCACAAAGTTCAACACCATTCGCAACTCCTCAGATACTGAAGCAGTCCATGTTCAAATGCAACAAGATCTGAACAACATCCAGGTTTGAACTGACAAGTGGTAAGTAATGTTTGTACCACGGAAATGCCAGGCAATGACCATCACCAATAAAAGGTCATCTAAACACCGCCCCTTGACATTCAATGGTGTTACCATCACTAAAAACCTCACTATTAACCACCTGGGGGTTACCATTGACCAGAAACTGAACTGGATCACCACAGAAACACAGTGGCTACATGAGTATATCAGAGGTTAGGAATACTGCAGTGAGTAACTCACCCCCTGACTCCCCAAAGCCTGTCCACCATCTACAAGGCACAAGTCAGGAGTGTGATGGAATACTCCCCTAGCGAGTTTTGAGAAGATTTGTAGCTCAGGTTGAGGTTTTAGATACAGGTTTGGTCGCTGAGCTGAAAGGTTCATTTCCAGATGTTTCATTACCTTACTGGGTAACACCTTCAGTGGACTTCATGCGAAGCAATGCTGAAATTCTCCCCTCTCGCCCTGGATTGGTGCAGCTCCAACAACACTCAAGAAGTTTGACATCATCCAGGACAAAGCAGCCCACTTGATTGGTACCACACCCACAAACATTCACTCTGTCCACCATCGACACCCAGTAGCAGCAGTGTGTACTATCTACAAGATGCAGAAATTCACCAAAGGTAATGAGGTAGCATCTACCAAACCCATGATCACTTCCATTTAGAAGGACAAGGGCAGCAAATACATGGGAACACCACTCCCCTGCAAGTTCCCCTCCAAGCCACTCACGATCCCGACTTGGAAATATATCACCATCCTTCACTGTCGCTGGGTCAAAATCCTGGAATTCCCTCCCTAATGTCATTGTGGGTCAACACCCAGCAGGTGGACTGCAGAAGTTCAAGAAGGCAGCTCACCACCACCTTCTCAAGGGGCAACTAGGGGTGGGTAATAAATGCTGGGCCCAGCCAGCCCACATCCCATGAACGAATAACAAAATGATCTGAAACTCTGAGCATCCAGAGGTTAGAGACTGTCATGGTGAGAAAAATATAATGGACACATTTCCAAGAAATAGTCTTTATAGAAACATCTTAGTTGCAAACTGGAAATACTTTTCATGGGGAAATAAGGCCTAGTGACTGACTGTTAAGAATCGTCTAATCAGGTAATGATGAATTTGCTTTGCAGTTGCTGTGAGAACAGGGTGGGTTGGAGGCAGGAGGTTAATTGATTTCATCTCCTGGAATAGGTCCAGTCCAAGTTGGCAACTGTAATTACCTTAAAACAGGCTTAGCATCTGTCTTGTCTTTATGAAAGCAAGAGGGGGTGTCGCTGTCCTTGAAAAAGGAGTGTTCAACTTGTCTGACCAGCTGAGGGCCTGGCATTTGAGTGGAAGTCACTATACTGCGCAAGGTGATGTGCCCAAGCCCCCCCTATGCAGTGTATGTTCTTCATGTTCACCTTGACTGTACTAGGTCTTTTATGAAGTGTCTGGAAAATGGCTGCTTTCAATACGTGTGCCTCATGATGTAGCAAACCAGGAAGGACATTTGCACACAACTGTGTTTCAGCCCAAACATCCCCATTTTCACAATAGATAAATTTGTATCCATTACTTGTGAGATATGCAATAAATTGAAACAAAGAGCTGTGGATGTCAGAGATCTGAAACAAAACCAGAACATGCTGGAGAAATGCAGCAGGTCTGGCAGGGTCTGTGGAAAGAAAACAGTTAACGTTTCAAGACCAGTGACTCTTTGTCAGAAACAAGTTCTGAAGATGGCTCACTTGATTCGAAACGCTAACTCTGTTTCTCTCTCCACAGTTGCCAGACCTGCTGAGTTTCTCCAGCAATTTCTATTTATGTTTGGCACATGACTTCTCATGCAGTGTCAGTATTCTCAGTAGTTTTTTTTCATATACATTACATATGAAGAGCATTTGTCTGTGCCTATATTTCATCCTGAGCCTCAGGAACACTCACCATTGGAGTCCAGCCCAGTTAGGAATCCTGAACCACCAAATAGAGGAGATTTTGTTGTCCCACATCAGCCAACAAACTCCATTTTCTTGGTTCTGAGGAAGGGTCACTGGACCTGAAACGTTACCTCTGATTTCTCTCTCCACAGATGACGCCAGACCTGCTGAGCTTTTCCAGCAATTTCTGGTTTTGTTTCTGGTTTCCAGCTCTTCTGGTTTCTGTTTTCTTGGGCATGTGAAAATTTCCCTCTCTTCATCTGTACAGCTCATTCTCCTCACAGTTAAAGAAGGGGATTTCCTTGTGGAAAAAAGAACAGGCTTTCTCCTTCCTCACAAGGTAGCCCCGATATTTAAAAAAAGGAATATTCCTCTAGGTTTTGTACTTTTGTGTTCCAGCGCAATGAATAATTTAGATAATACCAGCACTGAGCAGCAATGGACCTCTCCCTTGAACAGTAAGTACAAAAATTGCATTTTCTCTTCATATCTCTTTCTGTCTGTGAGATGTGTGATGTTATTTTCATTAATTTGCACTTTCTGCTTCTTTCAGTCCATTTCCCAGCTCTCGAAGGAACTCTGCATTGATTCCAATTCAGTGAAAAAAACAAAGCAGAGAACCAATTTATTTTTATATTTCAACAGCTTGTCAAATTTGCTTACTATTTAATAGTTTGGCATAGCATAATTATATAAACACACGGGACAGAAGACAACACTGATAATGCAAATAAATAGACAAAAGATAATGAGACATAATATGCCAGTTGAAGGAGCTAAAATGTACTCAAAATAGTCCCTTCATTGTGCCAAGACCTACACTCATACCGCAGTCCAAGGTTAAAAATCAAAACCAGGTTATAGTGCGACAGGTTTATTTAAAATAATGCAAGTGCAAGGCATTTAAGATGACTGTAAAACTGTATGATGTGGGAGCAGAGTTAGAACATTCAGCCCATTGAGTCTGCTTGCTGTTCAAAGAGGTCATGGAATCATAGATTTCCCACAGTGCAGATAGGGATCATTCAGCCCATCAATCCTGCACCAACCCTCCAAAAAGCATCCCACCCAGACCCAGACCCCTATTCTATCCCTGTAACCCTGCATTACCCATGGCTCACCCACCTAGCCTGGACATTACAGGGCAACTTGGTATAGCTAACCAACTGAGCCTGGACACTACAGCATAACTTAGCATGGCTAATACACCTAGCTTGGACACTATTGGGTAATTTAGCATGGCTAACCACCTAGCCTGGACACTACAGGGCAATTTAGCATGGCTAACCCATCCATCCTGGACACTACAGGGCAATTTAGTAAAGCTAACCCACCTAGCCTGGACACTACAGGGCAATTTAGTAAAGCTAACCCACCTAGCCTGGACACTACAGGATAATTTAGCATGGCTAGCCCACCTAGCCTGGACACTACAGGATAAGTTAGCATGGTTAGCCCACCTAGCCTGGACACGACAGTCTTTGGACTGTAGGAGGAAACCAGAGCACCTGGAGAAAACCCACGCAGACACTGGGAGAACATGCAAACCCCACATAGATAATCACCCAATTGAACCTGGGTCCCTGGCGCTGTGAGGCAGCAGTGCTAACCACTGCCCCAGGAGTGATCTGATAATCAATGACTTTGGTGCCAACATGCACAATGACAACAGGATCCTTCCCCTCCACTCAAATTTTCTTTCCAACCCTGAGAAGATGCCCTTAAACTCGGTGCCAGGGGGACAATTAACCTGCGGGATTCCCACTCGTGACTGAAGAGAACAGTATCGATATTGTCGCCCATTCTACTGTCCGCTATCACTATAGTGGTCCTGTTTTTCAACCCCATTTGAATGCCTTTGGTTGCTGGAAATCTGGAATATAAGCCCTTCAGCCCATCAGGTCTGGACTGACCTATCCACACTGATCTTGTTTTCCAGCACTAAAGACCCAGCAGGGTCTGGCAGCATCTGTGGAGAGAACATAGAACAGAGAACATAGACCATAGAACATAGAAAAATACAGCACAGTACTGCTGCCTCACAGCGCCAGAGACCTGGGTTCAATTCCCGCCTGAGGCGACCCTGTCTGTGTGGAGTTTGCACATTCTCCCAGTGTCTGCGTGGGTTTCCTCTGGGTGCTCCGGTTTCCTCCCACAGTCCAAAGATGTGCAGGTCAGGTGAATTGGCCATGCTAAATTGCCCGTAGTGTTAGGTAAGAGGTAAATGTAGGGGTATGGGTGGGTTGCGCTTCGGCGGGGCGGTGTGGACTTGTTGGGCCGAAGGGCCTGTTTCCACACTGTAAGCAATCTAATCTAATCTAATCTACAGGCCCTTCGGCCCTCGATGTTGCGCCGACCGAAGCCTACCTAACTTACACTAGCCCACTATCCTCCATATGCCTATCCAATGCCCGCTCCGCCTCCGCCGTATCTGCTCCCAGGAGGACCAGTTCCACCATAGGACACACCAGATGGCCTCCTTCTTTAGAGACCGCAATTTCCCTTCCCATGTGGTTAAAGATGCCCTCCAACGCATCTCGTCCACATCCCACACCTCCGCCCTCAGACCCCACCCCTCCAACCGTAACATGGACAGAACGCCCCTGGTGCTCACCTTCCACCCTACAAACCTTCGCATCAACCAAATCATCCACCGACATTTCCGCCACCTCCAAAAAGACCCCACCACCAGGGATATATTTCCCTCCCCACCCCTTTCTGCCTTCCGCAAAGACCGTTCCCTCCGTGACTACCTGGTCAGGTCCACACCCCCCTACGACCCACCCTCCCATCCTGGCACTTTCCCCTGCCACCGCAGGAACTGTAAAACCTGTGCCCACACCTCCTCCCTCACCTCTATCCAAGGCCCCAAAGAAGCCTTCCACATCCATCAAAGTTTCACCTGCACATCCACCAATATCATTTATTGTATATTTGTTGCTCCCGATGTGGTCTCCTCTACATTGGGGAGACTGGGCGCCTCCTAGCAGAGCGCTTTAGGGAACATCTCCAAGACACCCGCACCAATCAACCAAACCGCCCCGTGGCCCAACATTTCAACTCCCCCTCCCACTCTGCCGAGGACATGGAGGTCCTGGGCCTCCTTCACCGCCGCTCCCTCACCACCAGACGCCTGGAGGAAGAACGCCTCATCTTCCGCCTCGGAACACTTCAACCCCAGGGCATCAATGTGGACTTCAACAGTTTCCTCATTTCCCCTTCCCCCACCTCATCATAGTTTCAAACTTCCAGCTCAGTTACTGTCTCCTTGATTTGTCCGACCTGCCTATCTTCTTTTCCACCTATCCACTCCACCCTCTCCTCCTTGACCTATCACCTTCATCTCCTTCCCCACTCACCCATTGTACTCTATGCTACTCTCTCCCCACCCCCACCCTCCTCTAGCTTATCTCTCCACGCTTCAGGCTCACTGCCTTTATTCCTGATGAAGGGCTTTTGCCCGAAACGTCGATTTCGCTGCTCGTTGGATGCTGCCTGAACTGCTGCGCTCTTCCAGCACCACTAATCCAGTATTTGATTTTCAGCATCTGCAGTCATTGTTTTTACCATAAAGAGGGAGAGTCCACCACTGATACTGGCTGGGCATTCCATGAACTCACAACCTGATGAGTAAAGGATCTACCCCTAACATCTGTCCTATACCTACCACCCCTTAATTTAAAGCTGTGTCCCCTAGTAACAGCTGACTCCAATCGCGGAAAAAGGTTCTCACCGAACACTTCAAGGCACCTACCTGCCTTCCCCTTCTGTACTTATTGGAGTGAAACACCAGGAGAGGCCTCGTGGGCAGCTTGTCGAGACTTCGAGCCACATGAGAAGATCTTGGGAAGGTGATCATAAGCTCGTTCAAAGAGGGAGACCTTAACGAGAGATTGTGGCAAGATTTAGAGAGGAAATTCCAGAGCTCAGAGGCCAGACAACTGAAGGTACAAGCCATCAGTGGAGGAGGGAATTAAGATAAATAATAATCTGTAAAAGAAGAAAGTCCAAATAAATCAGAGGGCGTTGTGATTAATATTTTGATTTATGAAAGGTTCCTGAATTTTTCAGCCTCATTGAGGCATGAGAAGCCATTATTTGTCAATGACTACTTTAATGACTTATGTTTAATAGTGACAGATTAGTGATTGAATTGGGTCAGTTGATAAACAGCGTAAAGAGAATTTGACATGTCATTGACAGGAACACAACAGAAGCCTGCCACACACAATATAAAGCTTTGTCCAGCTTTATTGTCATCAGTAACGTCTCACACTGTGATTGATTCTGACGTAAAACAGAGTAATAGGAAATAAGGAACAACAATGCTTAAGGAGTCACTGGGGGTGGATTTAATCTCTTTCTCTTTGAGATTGTTTGATAATTCATAATCGTTTTTCTTGATAATGTGTTTATGATTTCACTAGAGAGATGTGCAGTGCTGATGTCTGTACACAGACTGACCAGGGCCTAACAATGTCCCTGTCAATTGGTAGCTCATGTCACCGAGTCAAAGAATTGTAGCTTTAAGCTGACTGATCTCCTCCACCCACACACATGTGCACATACATATACCCACACACACACTCACTAACACACACACACTCACTAACACACATACACACACTCACGCAAGTGCATAGGCACATATACACGTACAGTCACATACACACTCTCTCACACGCACACTCACTAACACACAGACACACACACATGCATATACTCACTAACACACAGGAGAAAGTGACGACTCCAGATGTTGGAGATCAGAGTCAAAGAGTGTGGCGCTGGAAAAGCACAGCAGGTCAGGCAACATCCAAGAAGCAGGAGAATCTACGTTTCGGGCTTAAGCTCTTAATCAGGATCATGAAGAGCTTATGCTCAAAACATCAATTCTTCTGCTTCTCGGATGTTGCCTGACCGGCTGTGCTTTTACAGCGTCACAGTCTTTGAAGCACTAACACACATACAGACTGACACACACACACACACACACACTCTCACTAACATAAACACAGTGGCACACTGACACACATACTCACACCTAACACACAACCACTGACACGTGCTGACACATGCATGCATGCGCGCGCACACACACACACACAATCACTAACACACATGCGTACGCACACAAAAGAGCGAAACAACTGAAAGAAGAGAGTGAAAATGAATTCATTATTGACCCTTATGTGGTCAGGTCACCATGTGCCCACGATTGGATGTTCTAAATTGATCCACAGCCGAAGAAATCAGGCCTGACAGAAAGTTGGCCAAACTTCATTGTTCCGTCCATGGAGTATAGAGATTGAGACTTCATGTTGAGGAGTACTCCATCATGCTCCTGAGTTTTGCCTTGTAGGCAGGCCTGGGGGGGAGGGGGACCCAGAGGATCCTAGTTGTTATATTCTCTCTTGGTGGGGGTGGTCAATACCTGACACTTGTGTGCCTTGAAATTGACTTGCCACTTTTCAGCCCAAAATGGCAATTGGACATGGACTGCTTCAGTATCTGAGGAGTAGCGAATGTTGTTGAACATGGTGCAATCGTCAGCAAACATCCCCACTTTTGACCTTATGATGGAGGGAAGGTCATTGATGAAGCAGCTGGAGATGGTTGGGCCAAGGACACTACCCTGAGGAACTCCTGCAGAGATGTCCTGGATCTGAGACGATTGACCTCCAACAACCATGACCATCTTCCTTTGTGCCAGATATGATCCCAACCAGCAGAGAATGCACCCCCTTAATACCCTTTGATTCTAATTTTGCCACAGTTCCTTGACGTCAATGCGTGGACTTGTTGCAAAATGCTATCCCTCTCACCTCCCCTCTGGAATTCGGCTCTTCTGTCCATGTTTGACCCAAGGCTGTAATGAGGTCAGGAGCTGAGTGACCCTGGCAGAACCCAAACTGGGCATCACTAAGCAGGTTATTACTGAGAGGCGCTGCTTGATAACGCTGTTGGTGACCCCTTCCATCACTTTACTGATTGTAGACTGATGGCGCGGTAATTGGCCGGGTTAGAATTGTCATGCTTCAGGTGGATAGGACATAACCTCTTACCTTGGTCTCAATATATCCCATCAAGCAACCTGTTGGTTAATAACCCCTGTCTCCTTTGGTTCCCCATTGTCAGATGGTCCTGTAAAGTGCCTTAAGATCGGTTCAGAGATCGTCCTTTCACTTGCTATTCAGCTGCTGACACTTTCCTCACCCCATCCGACACTCAATCACTTGCAAAGTCTTGCTATCCATTTGTACTTATTTTTTGACACTCTTAATTACCTGGTTAAAAATCACACAACACCAGATTATAGTCCAACAGGTTTATTTGGAAGCACTAGCTTTCTGAGCGACGCTCCTTCATCAGGTGACTATCACCTGATGAAGGAGTGTCGCTCCGAAAGCTAGTGCTTCCAAATAAACCTGTTGGACTATAACCTGGTGTTGTGTGATTTTTAACTTTGTCCACCCCAGTCCAACACCAGCATCTCCAAATCTTAATTACCTAGAATTATCTTCTAATTATCTCTCTGTGCCTGTGTACTTCACCTGACGAAGAGGTAGCGGTCCAAAAGTTGGTGATTTCAAATAAACCTATTGGACTATAACCTGGTGTCATGTGACTTCTGACCATGTTTTATTGTAATCCAAGATGCTACTTAAATGAAAGTTATTGGCTTCTACTCTTTTCAACGCTCTTGTTCCCAAAGCTCTTGTTTTAGGAACAGTCTCACTCCAGATAAAGTTCAACAAAAAGAAGTTAGAAGTGGCACTTCCAGAGAGAATTAGACCCAGTGTGCTAAACAAAGACCTCAAGAGTGGTTCCTGAAGAGAAGCTTTAAAAATAATCAGGAAAGGGTTTGAAGGATTGCGAGTCTCATTCCAAAAATGAAAGGTGGAAGAAACTGTACTGCTATACAGTCATAGAGATGTACAGCACGGAAACAGACCCTTCGGTCCAACCTGTCCATGCTGACCAGATATCCCAACCCAATCTAGTCCCATTTGCCAGCACTTGGGCCCATATCCCTCTGAACCCTTCCTATTCATATACCCATCCAGATGTGTTTTAAGTGTTGCAATAGTACCAGCCTCCACCCTGGCAGCTCATTCCATATACGCACCACCCTCTACATGAAAATGTTGTCCCATAGCTCTCTTTCACTTTTCACTTTAAGCGTATGCTATCTAGTTCTGGATTCCCTCACCCCATGGAAAAGACTTTGTCTCTTTATCCTATCCATGGCCCTCATGATTTTATAAGCCTCGATACGGTCACCCATCAGCCTCCAACGCTCCAGGGAGAGCAACCCCAGCTGATTCAGCCTGTGCGTATAGCTCAAACCCTCTAGCTCAGGCAACCATGGCCTTTTCTGAGCCCTTTCAAGTTTCACAACATCTTTCCGATAGGAAGGAGACCAGAATTGCACGCAATATTCCAACAGTGGCCTAACCAATGTTCTATATTATCTATTCTAAACAGAAGCAGAGAGCAGATTCCTGTTATTAAAAGGTCCTCATTCAACACAATTGTGCCTTTTCTATATAACTCATACAATTGCCTGCAATTTGAAGTTAATTCATGTTGCCATGTGAAACCAGCAATTTCCACAATATAAAAACAGTCTTGTACATAACAAACTGGCTTCTCTGTTTATGCAGTCTAGATCCAGTACAGAGAGAGGAGCAAATTTTAGCACGTGAACCTGTGTTGAAAACTGCAAAGAATCTGTGTACATTTGATTCCAAATGAATTACAAATGATCATTGTACAGTGTACTGTGTTCATCTCAGTGAACAGCTGAGCTGGAGCAGGGCAAATCCCTCGAGGGCATCTCGACTCACCCACGTGCAGTATTAAGAATGCTGAGGAAAAACTGAAAAAAATGCGCATGCTGTAAATCAGAGACAAAAATATGAAATTGCTGGAAAAGCTCAGCAGGTCTAACAGCATCTGTGAAAAGAGATCAGAGTTAACATTTTGGAACTGAAAGACTCTTCCTCAGAACAGAAGCCAGTTAGCTCTGATTTCTCTCCACAGATGTTGGTAGACCTGCTGAGCTTTTCCAGCTATTTCTATTTTTGTTTAAGAATACTGAAGTCTTATTCTAATGCAAATGCCCAAATAAGGTAATCTTGACCTAAGGTCAATTGTCTCTGACCGGAGTGGCTTGCTAGACCATTTCAGTTCAGAGTCAACGACAGTGCAGTTAATTAGCATGCAATGGTACAGAGAGAATCAAGAGATTCTCTTGAAAAGGGTATGTGGGGTGGCACGGTGGTTAGCAGTGCTGCCTCACAGCACCAGGGTCCCAGGTTCAATTCCACCCTCGGGTGACTGCGTGGAGTTTGCACATTCTCCCTGTGGGTTTCCTCTGGGTGCTCCGGTTTCCTCCCACAGTCCAAAGATGTGCAGGTCAAGTGAATTGGCCCAAGCTAAATTGCCCGTAGTGTTAGCTGCATTAGTCAGAGGGAAATGGGTCTGGGTGGGTTACTCATCAAAGGGTCGGTGTGGACTTGTTGGGCCGAATGGCCTGTTTCCACGCTGTAGGGAATCTAATCTGATTGGCACTGGGTAACAATGTTCGTCTAAAGAGCCAGTTTAGGCATGATGGGCCAAATGGCCCCATTCTGCACCATAAAACTTCTGTGATTCGGTAAGTCTGGAGGTAGGCGTGGTCCTGCCTGGGTAAGAACAGCAGATTTCCTTCCCGAAAGAAAAATGAGCAAATTGGATGAGTTTTGGCAACCATTCTTGGTAACTGCCACGGTCTTTACTTTGATATTTCTATTTTATTAATCACATTTAAATACCACCAGCTGCCTCTGTTGGACATAAACTCATGTTCCCAGAGTCTGAGCTGTAACTCAAGATTTCTAGCTCATTAACATTAACACTAAACCACTGCACTGCAGATTGGTAACTCTCCGAGGTGGTTAACCTCCCAAACAGTTGGCTTTAGTGATAATATTTTACTGAAATGTCAGGATGGACTGAGTTCAACAAAAACATATTTTTGTGTTATGCATTGTTCACATGGGGCTATTTTCATGACCTCAGTAAATATTGATTTCGGTTTAAAATGCAATATGTATCCAGATTTTGGATTTAGAATCCTGCACATGCTTCTGAGCAGATGAACTTAATATCTGGACCCAGACTGTACATAAGGAGGTTATACAGAAGGTTCATATGATATCCAATTCTCATGATGCACTGTCTCTCAGTTAAAGAGAGAAACATTTCTTTGAACGTTACGTGAAAAAAGTATGTTCAGAATGGTCATTTATTTAATGTCAAAGTGATGGACTGTCAGCCATCAAAGCACAGGTACAACTCCTGACTGCTGAATCACACCACCCTGTTCCCTATTTATCTGGTTTGAGAGCAGACTGTGTGGTTTTTGCATGTTTTTACATCTGCTCACCAATACCTTGTATTTACTGATCTCCTACTGAGGTGGAACACTGGCAAAAGTCTGCGTGTATTCCTACCCCTTGCTGTGGAAGGGTCAAGCCAGATGCTTTCCTTCCTGAGACTTGTGCTCAGTCCATTAAACTTTCAACGTTGCTCCAAGTTTAATAAAGAGCCTTCACGGTGGTATCCTGCAGGTGGCCAGGTACACACAACCCCTTTGATGTTTTGCAGTGCTCAGGATTAAAGTGGAATTGGCTCAAGTACTAACCTGTGAGGCAATACTGCCTGCATTCAGCTTCCCATTGTACTGTCCCCCTCCACCAGCCTTCAATCCCTATTTTTGTACAGTCTTACAGCACAGAAACAGACCCTTCAGTCCAATTTTTCCACACTGACCAAGTTTCCTAAATGAAACCGGCCCCACTTGGCTCATATCCCTCTCTCCCCACCCCCACCCTCCTCTAGCTTATCTCTCCATGCTTCAGGCTCACTGCCTTTATTCCTGATGAAGGGCTTTTGCCCGAAACGTCGATTTCGCTGCTCCTTGGATGCTGCCTGAACTGCTGTGCTCTTCCAGCACCACTAATCCCATATCCCTCTCAACCTTTCCTATTCAGGTACCTGTCCGATGTAGTTCAAATGCTGCTACTGTACATGCATCTACCACTTCTTCTGGCCGGTCATTCCACATAGGAACCACCTTCTGTGTGAAAAATGATGTGAGGAATCAGCCCAACTTTGTTCAGCGGTGAAGCCTGGCCTGGTGTGATCAGTCAGCGTGGACTATCTTCTCCCCTCTCTTGGTCTCTACTCTACCATCCACTAGTCTTTGACTGACCCACTCCATTGCATTCCTAAGTAGAGTCACATCAAATTTGAAATCTGTAACATGCTACCGGACCTGCTGAGTTTCCTCCAGCACATTCCAGATTTCAGTTTCTGTTGTCCTTTCCTTTTTATCAATTAGCTTTTGGCACTCTCCTCCATTACTCTCTTTTCTATCTCTATGTGTAACATTGCCAGTCATTGATTTGATACTGGATTAGTGGTGCTGGAAGAGCACAGCAGTTCAGGCAGCATCCAACGAGCAGCGAAATCGACGTTTCGGGCAAAAGCCCTTCATCAGGAATAAAGGCAGTGAGCCTGAAGCGTGGAGAGATAAGCTAGAGGAGGGTGGGGAGAGAGTAGCATAGAGTACAATGGGTGAGTGGGGGAGGAGATGAAGGTGATAGGTCAAGGAGGAGAGGGTGGAGTGGATAGGTGGAAAAGGAGCTAGGCAGGTAGGACAAGTCAAGGAGACAGTAACTGAGCTGGAAGTTTGAAACTATGATGAGGTGGGGGAAGGGGAAATGAGGAAGCTGTTGAAGTCCACATTAATGCCCTGGGGTTGAAGTGTTCCGAGGCGGAAGATGAGGCGTTCTTCCTCCAGGCGTTGGGTGGTGAGGGAGCAGCGGTGAAGGAGGCCCAGGACCTCCATGTCCTTGGCAGAGTGGGAGGGGGAGTTGAAATGTTGGGCCACGGGGCGGTTTGGTTGATTGGTGCGGGTGTCTCGGAGATGTTCCCTAAAGCGCTCTGCTAGGAGGCGCCCAGTCTCCCCAATGTAGAGGAGACTCTACTACATTTGGACTAACCTTGGCTGATCCTCTTGACCCACTTCCAAGCTTCTACACTGGTCTGCAATGCCATGTTCCAAATGTCACCCTCTGCCTGGGTACTTTAACACAACAGCGCCTGACTCATTGCTTGATCATAGGCAATGCTTGACTTATCCTGCAGATTGAAGGGTAAAGTCACCTTAGTCCCACAGGGCCACGCGGTTGCTCTCTCATTAGAGAGAGATGACTGATGGTGGCTTCACCCAAGGGTCACCATGTCTCAGGTGAGGGGAAAGGTTGAGAAGGAATGTCCTTCAGGGTATTCTCAGCTGGTGCAGGAACTGAACCCATGTTGCTGGCATTACTCTGCACTATAAATTAATTGCAGATGCTGGAAACCAAATTCTGGATTAGTGGTGCTGGAAGAGCACAGCAGTTCAGGCAGCATTCAAGGAGCAGCGAAATCGACGTTTCGGGCAAAAGCCCTTCATCAGGAATAAAGGCAGTGAGCCTGAAGCATGGAGAGATAAGCTAGAGGGAGGGTGGGGGTGGGGAGAGAGTAGCATAGCTTCAGGGCAGAGGAAATGACCTGGGAGTTGCAGTGGGAGAGGGACTCCCTGAGATTCTTGTAGAGAGAGGAGGAAAACTTCTTCAAGGCAGGCATCCTTGCAAGAGGATTCGCAGTAGGGTTAAAATCAATGAGGTAAAAACAATAACTGCAGATGCTGGAAACCAAATTCTGGATTAGTGGTGCTGGAAGAGCACAGCAGTTCAGGCAGCATCCTTTCGCTGCTCGTTGGATACTGCCTGAACTGCTGTGCTCTTCCAGCACCACTAATCCAGACTATAAATTAATTGTCCTGCCTGGGTTAGAATGGCTGATTTCCTTCCCGAAAGAAAAATGAGCAAATTGGATGAGTTTTGGCAACCATTCTTGGTAACTGCCACGGTCTTTACTTTGATATTTCTATTTTATTAATCACATTTAAATACCACCAGCTGCCTCTGTTGGACATAAACTCATGTTCCCAGAGTCTGAGCTGTAACTCAAGATTTCTAGCTCATTAACATTAACACTAAACCACTGCACTGCAGATTGGTAACTCTCCGAGGTGGTTAACCTCCCAAACAGTTGGATTTAGTGACAATATTTTACTGAAATGTCAAGATGGACTGAGTTCAACAAAAACATATTTTTGTGTTATGCATTGTTCACATGGGGCTATTTTCATGACCTCAGTAAGTATTGAGTTCTGTACAAAACCCAAAATGTATCCAGATTTTGGATTTAGAATCCTGCACATGCTTCTGAGCAGATGAACTTAATATCTGGACCCAGACTGTACATTAGGAGTTTATATGGAAGCTCTAAATGGTATCCAATTCTCATGATGCACTGTCTCTCAGTTAAAGAAAGATGCATTTCTTTGAAGGTTACACGAAAAGAACGGTCGTTTAATTAATGACAGCTACCCAAGCCCTGAGATTGAAAATTCGTACTGGCAAACAGCAGCTGTATCACTCAAACCAAGCTCCGTCTTCTGTACCTGCAGTGAGATGTTCAGCTTTTCAAACAAGGGATAGGTTTCATGATATTTTTATAGCTAGCTTGCACAGGGCTCTTCAGAATTCAAAAGGTTCAACAAGATCAGAATAGATTTTCCCCACAGATTGATATGTGTTGCACAAATTAGATTACACTAATGCATAGGAACAGGCAAACATCACATAGGGACATAACACTGGCTCCTGGGCGTGAAGAGAATCTTAATCCTTTCATTAGTCAAATACGCTATCACAGCTCTCAAAGTTTAATTTTTATTCTTGTGGCATGTGGGAATCCCTGGCTGGGCCAGCATTAATTGTCTGCTTCTAGTTGCCCCTTGAGAAGGTGGGGGGTGAGCTGCCTTCTTGAACCGCTGCAGCCCACCTGCTGTGGCTTGACCCACATTGCCCTTAGGGAGGGAACTCCAGGATTCTGACCCAGCCATACTGAAGGAACAGCGATATATTTCCGAGTCACAATGGTGAGTGGTTTGAGGGCAGCGTGAAGGTAGTGCCGTTCCCACATCAGTGCTGCCCATGTCCTTCTAGATGGAAGCAATCATGTAGGGACTGTTTCCCTGCTCTATGACTCTATTTCTCTCTGGCTCTATTTGGCCTTACCTTTATTGTTTATACTTCACACAAGCCTCTCTAATTAGTCCTTCCCCTCAATATCACTCTCGGATACCATATTCCTTTCTCTCTCTCGTTTCTGCATCAAGCTAATAGCATTAATGCAATTTAATTATCTACAAAATGTTAGCACCCATTCTCCTAATAAGGATATTCCTTCTAAATTACTCATCTGATCCTTGCAAGTCTTTCCTGCACTTTTGCCAGTGGTTTAACATCCTTGTTGTACTTTGAAGACCATGAACTACACATAGTAATCCAACCATGCTAGAGTATTATTAGGTAAGGCTACTATAGTCATGGCTATGGGGCAGATGCAACAGAAATTTGCTGCGATGTTACCAGTGATGAAGAGTCTAAGATTTGACGAGAAAGTTGAGAAGTTGCAGAGTATTCACTCCCATTCATGAGGAACTCTATCTAGATCTGAAGAGTTACAATACATGAGTAGTGTCTTCTTTGGTCTGCAAATAATTGAGGGGATAAATTTCAACTAGTCAGAGTGAAAGCAGAAGTTTTCTGTAATGGTGGCGTATCTTTCAAGAGGTAATTTTGTCCTGGGTCGTTTGAAGAAGAGGTTGTGAGGCAGAGATGTCGAGTCACCTACTGAAGACGACTTTGAGTAAACAGCAATGTGAGGCCCTGAGGTTTTTGTTAAAGTTGGAATAATGGAAGCAGCTTTAATGGGGCCAATTCTCACAAACCAGGCTATCAAGCTTGTTTTAGTTTTTAGGTGTAGCTTTAAGCAGAAGCTATTAGATTAGATTCCCTACAGTGTGGAAACAGGCCCTTCAGCCCGACCAGTCGACACCAACCCTCCGAAGAGTAACCCACCCAGACCCATTTCCCTCTGACTAATGCACCCTTAGGATAGAAATGAGGAGAAACTTCTTCACCCAGAGAGTAGTGGCAGTGTGGAATGCTCTACCCCAGAGGGCAGTGGAGGCCTAGTCTCTGGATTCATTTAAGAAAGAGTTGGAAAGAGCTCTCAAGGATTGTGGAATCAAGGGTTATGGAGATAAGGCAGGAACAGGATACTGATTAAGGATGATCAACCATCATCATATTGAATGGTGGTGCAGGCTCGAAGAGCAGAATGGCCTACTCCTGCACCTATTGTCTATTGTCTAACGCTTTGGGCAATTTAGCATGGCCAATTCACCTGACCTGCACATCTTTGGACTGTGGGAGGAAACCGGAGCACCCGGAGGAAACCCACGCAGACACAGGGAGAATGTACAAACCCCACACAGTCGCCCGAGGCTGGAATTGAACCTGGGGCCCTGGTGCTGTGAGGCAGCAGTGCCAACCACTGAGCCAGCTGGGGTCTCAAAAGAGTTGGAAGATTCAGTGAATGCCTTCTAGCTGTTATTCTCTCTAAATTTTCTCTTAAATGTTTTTTTCTCCTACATTGGAGAACTGTATGTGAGAATCCATGCCAGAATTTTCCTTTTTTTTTATTTGCCAAGGGTGTTTTTATGGAATGTTACCACATTGGAACAGTTCATTAGTAATAGTTACTGTGTCTATTATTCTGTTAAGTTTTCCAAAAGAGTTAAGTTATTCTAAATTCCTCTTTGTTTGGTTGTATTTTAACTACAGTGTTGAAAGAAATAGTGTTTTGCTTAATATTCAGTAGTTTGACCATCGCATCGGGAACAGACAGTTTACACTTGCCTTTAAAATAAGAAAAAGTTCAGGTCGAGGTTACCTTGGTAAAATATTTTGAGGAGGTCTGGTCTGGTCAATAACAAATCCACTGGAAGCAGTAGGCAGTCTACATCAACTCCTCCAATCTGTAGTCACATCACCAGAGATTCCACATCCAATACAGAGGAACCTCAATTATCTGGCATTCAATTATCCAAATTTCTAATTATCCGGCAAGATCGTAAGGTCCCGATTCTTGGCTAAACTATCCGGCATTCGATTATCTGAATGAAGTACACCCCTCCCAAGCCCTTCAGATAATCAAGGTTCCTCTGTTTGTGGTGTCCAGCTTTCTATACCATCTTTACATACAAGCTCCAAATCTGTTGCCCCTCTCCAATTGCCCTGACTGACTTTAGCCATTGCAGAGGGCAGCTCAAAGACAACCATATTGCTGTGGGTCACATCCATGCCCCACCCAATAAAGATGGCAGACTTCCTTCCATTAGATGGACCAGATGGGGGTCGTCCAACAACAAATTGTAGTTACACAGGTACCATCACGGAGACAAGCTTTCAACTCCTGATGTTATGAATTGAATTTACATTTCAGCAGCCCCTGAGGTAGTTTGGATTTGAACCTGTAACCCCAAGAATATGAGCCTGGATTACTATTTCAGTGACGTTATCACTACTGTCCCAATATCCATTACATTCTACACTCTGGTAATCACAGCATTTGTTATCGGTCTTGCTGATCAGTTTTACCCAGCTGCCTTTTCAAGGAACATAAGAATAGGATGAAGTTATTTTGTCCCCTGAATGTTGTGCACAATTTAATGATTGTCACTAATCCTGTCTACAGTCTGGTGCCCAGGACAGTTTAGTGTATTCTCTGGTATAATTGAGCATTTTTCATTCAGTTCTGGGGTCTGTTAATGAAATGTTAATGGTCTATATGCCTGGACCTCCAATTCACTTCCAACCACCACTGTTTCACTCTTTTCTTAATTAAGGAAGTATTTGAGTTTGCTGTAAGATCAAAGTTATGCCCAGCGAGGAAAATCTCTGGAGGGTGATTTCAAACAAGTCCCACAAACAAGGCAATCTGGCAATGGAGGGATAAAGATTGTCCTGAAACAACAGAGCGAACAAATGCAACAAGAGCTGGACAATATCCAGGCTTGGGCTAACAAGTACCATTTATGCCACACAAATGCCAGACAATGACCATCACTAATGAGAGACAAACTAACCACCACCCCCTGGATATTCAAAGGTGTTACCATACTGACTCCCTCACTATCAGCAATCTGGGGGTTACCATTGACCAGAAACTCATCTGGACTTGCCACATAGGCAAGGCGACTACTAGAGCAGGTCAGAAGCGATGAAGACTGCAGTGAGTAACCCACCTCCTGTCTCCCCCGAGATTGTCCACCATCTACAAGGTACTAGTCAGGAGTATGATAGAAGGTTTCCCACTTGCCTGGACAGATGCAGCTCCAACAACACTCAAGAAGCTTGACACCATCCAGGATAAAGCAGTCGGGTTGATTGGCACCAGATCTACAAACATCCATTCGCTCCACCACCAACTGTCAGTAGCTGCGGTATTATCTCCAAGATGCACTGCAGATATTTGCCAAAGATCCTGAGCCAACACTTTCCCAAACATACAACCACATTTTCATCCAGGAGGACACGGATAGCAGATACATGGGAACACCATCCATTGTCTTAAAACGCATAAAAGTGGATAAATCCCCAGGACCTGGTCATGTGTACCCTAGAACTCTGCGGGAAGCTAGGAAAGTGATTGCTGGGCCTCTTGCTGAGATATTTGTATCATCGATAGTCACAGGTGAGGTGCCGGAAGACTGGAGGCTGGATAATGTGGTGCCACTGTTTGAGAAAGCTGGTAAGGAAAAGCCAAGGAGCTATAGACCGGTGAGCATGATATTAGTGGTGGAGGGAATCATGAAAGACAGGATTTACATATATTTGGAAAGGCAAAGATTGATTAGGGATAGTCAGCATGGCTTTGTGCATGGGAAATCATGTCTTACAAACTTGATTGAGTTTTTGGAAAAAGTAACAAACAGGACAGATTCGGACATGATCCAAATGGACTGCAGTAAGGCATTTGACCAGGTTCTTCGTGAGACTGGTTAGCAAGGTTAGATTCTGTGGAATACAGGGAAAATGAGTCATTTGGATACAGAACTGGCTCAAAGGTAGAAGACAAACGGCGGTGGCGGAGGGTTGCTTTACAGACTGGAGGATTGTAACCAGTGGAGTGCCACAAGGATCAATGCTGGGTCCACTGTTTTTCATCAGTTATGTAAATGAGTTGGACGTGAACATAGGAGGTATGGTTGGTAAGTTGGCAAATGACAACAAAATTGGAGGTGTCGTGGACAGTGAAGAAGGTTACCGCAGGGTACAACAGGATCTTGATCAGATGGGCCAAATGGGCTGAGGAGTGGCAGATGGAGTTTAATTCAGATACATGGAAGGTGATGCATTTTGGAAAAATAAATCAGAGCAGGACTTATACATTTAATGGTAAGGTCCTGGGGGCTGTTGCTGAACAAATAGACCTTGGAGTGCAGATTCATAGCTCCTTGAAAGTGGAGTCACAGATAGATAGGATCGTGAAGAAGGCGTTTGGTATGCTTTCCTTTATTGGTCAGAGTATTGAGTATTCAAGCTGGGAGGTCATGTTGCAGCTGTACAGGATATTGGTTAGGCCACTTTTGAAATATTGCATGCAATTCTGGTCTCCTTCCTATTGGAAGGATGTTGTGAAATGTGAAAGTGTTCGGAAAAGATTTACAAGGATGTTGCCAGGGTTGGAGGGTTTGAGCTATAGGGAGAGGCTGAACAGGCTGGGGCTGTTTTCCCTGGAGTGTCAGAGGCTGAGGGGTGACCTTATAAAGGTTTATAAAATCATGAGGGGTATGGATAGGATAAACAGACAATGTATTTTCCCTGGGGTGGGGAGTCCAGAACTAGAGGGCATAGGTTTAGAGTGAGAGGGGAAAGATATAAAAGGGACCTAAGGGGCAATTTTTTCACACAGAAGGTGGTACATGTATGGAATGAGCTGACAGAGGAAGTGGTGGAGGCTGGTACAATTACAACATTTAAAAGGCATCTGGATGGGTATATGAATAGGAAGGGTTTGGAGGAATATGGGTCGGGTGCTGGCAGGTGGGACTAGATTAGGTTGGGATATCTGATCGGCGTGGACGGGTTGGACCAAAGGGTCTGTTTCCTGTGCTGTACATCCCTATGACTCTCTGACCATCACCTGCAAGTTCCCCTCAGAGCCACTCACTATCCTGACTTGGAAATATGTCGCCGTTCCTTCACTGTCACTGGGTCAAAGTCCTGGAATTCCCTCCCTAAGGGCACTGTGGGTGAACCCACAGCAGATGGACCGCATCAGTTCAAGAAGGCAGCTCACCCCCACCTTCTCAAGGGGCAACTAGAGACGGGCAATAAATGCTGGGCCCACTTCCCACAAACGAATAAACCAAAACGCATTTGATCTTTGATGCCAACCAGAGGGGCAGTTGAGGGTCCCACATCGCCTAAAGACAGTGCAGCACTCCTTCAGCGATGCACAGTGAGTGCCAGTTTGGATATTTCTTTGTGCTCCAGTTTCCTGTAAGGAATGGGAATCCATAACCTGTGACCTTCGAGGCGAGTGCCCCACCCCCTGAGCCAGTTCAAAACTAACACAAGGGTAAGCTGATGGGGCTGTGCACAGAGGACAGTGCACATTCACGTAATTTATGTTGAATATGTAATAAACAGAAAAAGATCTTCCTTTAATGAAAATTAAATAGTAATGCGAGTATACAGTCGAAGGAGAATCTAGCTTGATACTTGAAAGGAACATTCAATTATAGAGCTGAACGTTAATGGCAGAGCAGGAAGACATAGGTTTATATGATGACTAACCATTAGGAAAAGAAACCGAATTTCATTTCTCACAATGAATGATTTTTAATCTAAAAACGCTCCCTGCTCTCAGTGAGTTATTAGGAATAGATAAAAGCAGCTATTTAATCAACAACATTCGATGGTGGTATGAGATGCCAATTTAATACAGTCACCCATTTCTTGTCATTACACACTCAATTCATTCATATCCTGTTTATAATATTTCACAGTAACCATCTTCTGTTTGCAAACGGGATGAATAGAACCTGTTTGGCATTCGCTATGATTTTCCAATGGCACGCAGTCGGTTCAAATGAACCTCACAAAGGGTGACTGGGGCAAGAAAGTTTGTACTGAATGGGATCTGACTTTCCATTGAGAGGCTGGTTGGGCTCCCCCAGTGAGGCAACCTGTGTCAGGAAGTGGGGGGCCGAGAAATTCATTTAGAGATGGACTTAGGAAGAGGGAGGAGATCTTCCACTTATGCAGGAGTAGGACCTAATGGGTAACCTTTACACACAGAGGGTGGTGTGTGTATGGAATGAGCTGCCAGAGGAAGCAGTGGATGCTGGTACAATTACAGTATTTAAAAGGCATCTGGATGGGAACATGAATAGGAAGGGCTTAGAGGGATATGGGCCACACGCTGGCAAATGGCACTGGATTAATTGGTCGACATGGACAATTTGGACCGAAGGGTCTGTTTTCACACTGTACAGCGCTATGACTCGATGACTGAAGAGAAAGACAAAAATTAAGGACTTAGAAATCGTCAGTAACAAATCCAATCAGAAATTCCCAAGAAACATCTTCACACAGAAAGTGGGAGAGAATGTGGAAGTTGCTACCCCAGGGATTTGTCAATGTTAATAGTGTAAAGGAAAGCAAGATAAGGACATGAGAGAGAGAGAGAAGGATGTGGTGACTGAGTGAGATAACGAAGAGTGGGAGGAAGCTGGATGAAGAATATATGTTAGAATGGAGCAAAGGGACTGAATGGCCTTTTACCCATGCTATCTAAGTTTATGTACTCTCACCGTAGAAAGTACAGTGTCTCAAATCTGAAAAGTGGAGATGTCTGAAAACTGGGCATTTTTGTTATTGAGGTAAAAACAATGACTGCAGATGCTGAAAACCAAATACTGGATTAGTGGTGCTGGAAGAGCACAGCAGCTCAGGCAGCATCCAACGAGCAGCGAAATCGACGTTTCAGGCAAAAGCCCTTCATATTTGTTATTGGCCAGGCACAAGTTTTAATGTATCTTAAAAACCTCAATAATGTATGGATTTGTTTGGGCCAGTTCTGCAGTGGGGTGGACTAGCTATTGTTTTTGCACACCAGTCTTTTATTCCAAATGGTGTGGCTGAATCTGAACCAACTTGGCGCAGCCTCCTTCACCACCCTCTCACCCCCTCCACACTCCCCACCCACCAACTCCCCACGTGCCCTGGATGAGTGCAGCTCCAACAACACTCAAGAAGCTTGACACCATCCAGGACAAAGCAGTCCATTTGATTGGTACTATAAACACTCAGTAGCAGCAGTGCGTACCATCTACAAGATGCACTGCAGGAATTTACCAAAGATCTTTAGACAGCACCTTCCAAACCCACATCCACTGCCATCTCGAAGGACAAGGGCAGCAGATGCATGGGAACACCACCCTCTGCAAGTCCTCCCCCACCAAGCTACTCACCATCCTGACTTAGAAATACATCATCGTTCCTTCACTGTCACTGGGTCAAAATCCTGGAACTCCCTCTCTAATGGCATTGTGGGTCAACCCACAGCAAGTGGACTGCAGCAATTCAAGAAGGCAGCTCACCCCCCAACCTTCTCAAGGGGCAACTAGGGACAGGCAATAAATGCTGGCCCAGCCAACACTCCCCACGTCCCATGAATTAATTTTTAAAAACGCACTCTCCATGAGCCAAAATCCAGCAAAATCTCAAATCTAACACGGATTCAGTCCTGACTTTCCTGTTTCAAGACATTACCACCACCATTTACGAATTAAAATAGTGACTTTGTTATTGCACAACACACCAGAGCAGGTTCAGACAAAACAAAACCTGACATTGAGCCAGAGGAGGAAGATCTGGGCATGGATGACCAAAAGCTTGGCTGGTTTTGGTGTTCCTAGCCCTGGACTGACAGACCTAGGTTCAAATCCCACCTGCTCCCAAGATGTGTAATAATATCTCTGAGCAGGTTAATGAGAAAATATATATTAAGGAGGGTCTTTCAGCAAGAGATGATTATTGAGGAAATTTAAGAGTTTAGGACCCAGGCAGCAAGCTCACAGTCATTGATGGTGGGGGAAGAGATGCCGGCAGGAGATCAGGGAATTGCAGAGATGGGAGAAACCAGAGAATGATTGGATACTCACTAAACTCTGCAGTGCGATTTCCAAATGCATTCAAACTTGTGCGGATTACAACCATCCAAAATAGGAGCAGCAGTAGACCATTCAGCCCCTGGAGCTTACGTTGAATAGTCTGCTTCTGTTCCTGCTTTGTAAGCTTGCGTCACTCCACAGAGGCCGGTATCCTTTAGCTAAACGCAGAGAGTCCTTGACACTGATTCAGCTCCCTCAGAGCCTGCTCTCAGAGTGAGGAGAACCCCTGACACTCCTGGTTATACCTGTCAGACAGGGCTCCCGGACTTGAACAGAGCAACAGCCTTAATCAGGGAACTCAGATTCTATGAGGCCCCTCTAGCTGACCTCGTTACAATCACTGCATATGGAACCCCAGGACATTTCTGCAATAATCTTTAGCTGGATGGCTGGGGAATAATTCACAAACATTTAAGCAGTAGGCTTTAAGGAGGGTCTTTTATCTTCCGTATCTAATGTCTCACACAGAACAGCTGAATATTTACACCCCCGTCCTGCAGGGGATTTGGATCCAGATCTTCTGATTGCAAGGAAGTTAAATATCTCGCTTTCCCTCCCAAGGGCATCATGTAGCACTCCCCCTTCTGCTCTGCTGTTAAATTTATGAGGGCGAGAGAAAAGACATTTAAATGTAAAGCAGTAACATTTGTCATCACCTCCAGCCAACTGAGAACACTGGGAGCTCATGATTCTCTATCACGGCAGCATCAATTCGTCAGCTCCAACGCTGAAACATAACTGCAAGGGACACTTGAAGGAAATGCACATTGCCAGATTCTCACCCTCTCCAGCTTCACCCACCACCTCCCCCCCCCCCCCCCCCCACTCCAGTCAAGCTGTCACCCAGGGGCAAGCTGCAGGAAGTTGACAGGAACAGTGGTAATCGAGCACGGTACAGCCTTTGTCCCCTGGTTACCCCGCATCTAATCAATGACTGAGAACTAGAGAGAATGGAGTGGGGAGTGGGCCAGGAGGGTCGTTTCACAACATTGTCCCCCCTCCAGCGAGGCCAAACTTTCAACAGTGCTTTTCATGATGACCACCTGTGATTTTGACATGCAGCCACCGCTGGGACGTTGGAAGCACAGCACATTTGCGAGCAGCACTGTGGGAATGATCAAATAGTTGTGTTCCAGTGACTAACATAAAGGGGAAGTCACTGTAATCGCACTCTCTGATTAGAAAGGGATACCTGGTGATGAGTTGCATCACATGCCGCATGTGAGGCCTGAGGTTGAGAAGGTATGGTTACCCCGGTGGGTGCAGGAATTGAATCCATTGCTGTTGGCGTCACCTCTGCATCACAAATGAGCCATCCGATGAACTGAACAAACCAACCCGATAGTGGCGCAGGCCACTGGGAAGAACATAGAGTCATATAGCACGGAAACAGACCCTTCGGTCCAACCAGTCCGTGCCAAACATAATCCCAAACAAAACTAGTCCCACCTGCCTGCTCCTGGCTCCAAACCTTTCCTATTTATATACATATCCAAATGTCTTTTAAATGTTGTAACTAGACGCACATCCTCCACTTCCTCAGGAAGTTCATTCCACACACGAACCGCTCTCTGTGTAAAACATTTGCCCCTTGTGTCTTTTTTAAATCTCTCTGCTCTCACCTTAAAATATGCCCCGTAGCCTTAAAATCCCCTACCCTAGGGGAAAGACACCTACCATTAAGCCTATCTACACCTCTCATGCTTTTATAAACCTCAATAAGGTCACCTCTCAACTTCCTACGCTCCAGTGAAAGATGTCCCAGCCTCTCTTTGTAGCTCAGATCCTCTGCTCTGCTTCCCAGGCTTGGCTATGTGATCTTCTACGCCCACTGGACAGGGCAGAAGGGCCTCAGTTTGGGATCCCAGAATACCGCAGTGCTCTCTCAGTGACAGGTAGGCCGGAGTCTGCAGCCACATCTCAGGGATGGGAATCGGGCTCGAGAACAGAACGCTGTGGAAAAGAAATATCCACAATGACACTTAACAAACTGAAACAGGGCCTCACATTCATGGAACTTCAACTAGCCTGCCAAACAAAGATAGGAAACGCATTCAAACAAACCCAGACACCGTTGGAGAAACTCAGTGTGTCTGGCAGCATCTGTGGAAAGAGAAACAGTTAATATTTCAAGCTCAGTGACCCTTCTTCTGAACTGTATGAATTTTTCATTACAGCGCTTTAACAAATCAACACATCCTGATCTAACTTGTCTTATACATCTCAAAATGGAGCGCCGGAACATTCATTCCCAAGCATGACTGGATTATTTAAGTGTGTGTTTCTCTCTGGGGGAGTTTGTGGGGGCTGGGAAGGTGGGAGGATGTAAAAAAGGCTTTTTAAACTGGTCCCTTAGTGTACTCCCTTTCCATATTAGGGATAGCGTAGCAGTCTGCCTGAATAATGAGTGGGTGAGAGATTATGAGCATCCTGGAATTCTGCAACATCCAGTCTGTTATTGTTCCCAGTAGACATCAGCTTATCTCGAGATAGATCTCAGATGAGCCAATTTGTCAAAAATGAAATCTTTCTCATCTTATCTGGAGAGATTCATCCCTCACGGAGGTTAAAAAAAACAAAACACTCGTCAGTTTTACCTTTAATATCAGACAAGGCAGTGTGAAGCTCTGAGGGAGACAGTTAATAAGCTTATCAGAAGTCTGTGCATTGTGGCCTGTTATCACTCAAGTTGCCACAGTCACCCTCTCAGTCTATCCTATCTCCTCCATAGCCTACACTCTAAACACACTGACCTTGCCCAGAGCTCTTATTGGCACCACCTAATGGGGTGAGGGAGCTGGGGGGGAGTGAGGGTGCTGTGGGGGACGGTGAGGGAGTTGGGGGGAGGTGGTGAGGGGGCTGGGCAGTGAGGAGGTTGGAGGATGGAGGTGTGTGACAATGCTGTTCCCTTAACATGATTATGTTGTCCTTGGCTTTTGTTTCAGAGGGATCATAAAGTCATAGGCTCCGAGATGTCTGGGTTGAACTACTTAAAGAAACTTTTAAGTTTAAAAAAAAGGTGCTGATACAATGAAAGGGGATTGGTCAATTCTCCCCAGCACAGCTTTTCGCTGGTTTGGTTTAGCTTTCTGGCTGTCTGGCTGTTCTGGGCTGCTGGTCAGTTGTTATCTGGGAATCCATGGCTCCGTGGAAGAAGGTGTTCCATACTGCATCTCTCTCTCTCTCTCTCCCCTGTAACACTCTGTGTTTGATTTTAATTTTGTTTGCCATGGGGTGTTGGTGGGGATCATTGTAGGTATTTGGAACAGCTTCATTAAATTGGGATTTTTGGATAGGTTAAGTTATTCCATATTCTGTTCTCTTTTGTGTTTCATTCGGCAATCTTGCAAATAAATTCTGTTTTTGTTTAAAACTGAGTGGTTTGACCAGCTGCATCCCTCCTGGAATATTCACGTTATACCTGCTTAACACAACTAGAAAAGTTTGGGTCCAGGCTACCTTTTGAATTGTTTTTGATGGGGTGGGGGATCTAGCGTGGTCCATAACAGGTGTCAATGAATTTAAAGTGCATTAACAATCCCAGCTGCTCAGGGAAGAGTCCTACCAGACTCGAAACATTAACTCTGTTTCTCTCTTTCTCTCTACATTTGCTGCCAGAGTTTGTCCAGCACTCTCTCTCTCCGTGAGGACAGGGTCAGCAGACACTGGCAGTGCCCACTCGCACGTTTTATCACGGGATGTGTGCAAGGCTTCCAGCTGTTGCCTGTCCGCAGCTGCCCCTGAACCAACAGGATTATCCCGGGGGGCACTTGGGTCAGTCGAACAACAGTCAGATAAAGGCAAGATCCTGCGAATGCTGGAAATCTGAAATATACTCAGGGAAACTCAACAGGTCTGGCAGCCTCTGTGGAGAGAGAGAAACAGAGCTAACGTCTTGAGGTCAGTGAACCTTCTTCTGATACATAAAACAAAGATGCCGAAAGTCTGAAACAAAAAGAGAAATTGCTGGAGAAACTCAGCAAGTCTGGCAGCATCTGTGGAGAGAGAGAGAAACAGAAGGAACACTTTGAATCCAATATGACTTTTCTTCATTGCAAGCTTGGGGGATACTTAGCCCTGCTAGTTTTTTTTAATTTCAAATATATACTTTACTCATAAAAATATCTTTCTATACCTCCGTAATCACTAAGTTAAAAATCACACAACACCAGGTTATAGTCCAACAGGTTTATTTGGAAGCACTAGCTTTCAGAGCGCTGCTCCTTCGTCAGGTGGTTGTCAGGAGCAAGCGTTCTAAAAGCTAGTGCTTCCAAATAAACCTGTTGGACTGTAACATGGTGCTGTGTGATTTTTAACTTTGTACACCCCAGTCCAACACCGGCACCTCCAAATCATACATGGTCACTAGCGCAGTTCTGTTCTGGATGTAGGTTTGCTCGCTGAGCTGGAAGGTTCTGAGCTGAGCTGAGGGTCTAGAAGCATGGCATTCCAACCAGAACTCTATCAACAAACACATTGGCTTGGATCCCATTTACCACCCCTGAGAAAAAGAACAGGAAATGACATCACCATACGAAATGGCATCACCAACCCAAGGAAACCCAAATGGGCTACACCCACCAGTGCTTCATCCAGAGGCTCACTGAAGATGTTACCTAGTATGGTGACGAAACGTCTGGAAACGAACCTTCCAGCTCAACGAGCAAACCTACAACCAGAACCTCAACCTGAGCTACAAATCTTTTCAAAACTCGCTAGCAGTTGAATTCTGTGCAGCAGCATATAAAGAAACAAACCTTAGAGTTTGACTCTAGCCAGCAAACCAACCCAAGGCGTTTCTTACTTGTACAAGACTATATTTATATATATTTGAGGTACCAGGAGGGTCCAATAACTGGACCCCCATTTACCTTCAGCAGAAAGACCTCAGATGATGATCTTTCTCCAGGCTAGTTTGCAAAGATAGCAACCGCATGAGTTCAATTCCTACACCAGCTGAGGCTACCATGATGCTCCCTCCTTTGAACCTCACCTGAGGCTTGGTTACCCTCAGGTTAAGCCACCTCTTTTTCTCTATGGAGAGAGTAGCCCGATGTTGACTTCATCTTTAACTCTACGTCGCTCTCTCTGCTGCATCTCCCCAACACATCCTAGGTTTCTTTCAGAGAGTAGTTAATTTATTTTAGCTCCACAAATGATCAACGGTGCAACGCTGGTAATGCAATAATCGATTGCTGCTCCCTCTCTCCTGACTGTCACTTATTAAAGGCCTGAACAAAAGGGGGAATTCTCCCCAAGAATGAAGAACACAAAAAACAAAAAACAAAACTCCATTGTATCGATTGCACGTATTCCACTTCCAGATTTATACACAGTTAATCTTCATCAGACTGGAACCAGCAAATACTTTACAGCCATACAGTGAAATGGTTTCCAACACCAAAGGTCCAACAAAAAAAATACAATCGGTTTGGAACAAGTATGCATGAAATCTAATTCAAACTGTGATACAGTGGCAGTGTTCCTACTCTGGACTAGAGACGATCTGCCTCTATTCCTGACAAAGGGCTTTTGCCCAAAACATTGATTTTCCTTCTCCTTGGATGCTGCCTGAGCTGCTGTGCTTTTCCAGCACCACTCTGATCTAGAACCTAGAGACACTGGAGTTGAGCGGCACGGTAGCTCAGTGGTTAGCACTGCTACCTCACATCACCAGGGGCGAGGGTTCGATTCCAACCTCTGTGTGGAGTTTGCACATTCTCCCCCTGTCTGTGTGGGTTTCCTTTGGGTGCTCTAGTTTCTCCCCACAGTCTGAAGGTGTGCACGTTAGGTGGATCGGCTGTGCTAAATTGCCTGGAGTGTCCAGGGATGTGAAGGCTAGGTGGGTTAGCCATGGGAATGCAGGGTTACAAGGATAGAGTGGCGGAAGTGGTTCTGGGTGGGATTCTCTTCAAAGGGTTGGTATGAGCTGAATGGCCTGCTTCCACACTGTAGGGATTCTATGAAATGCCACTTGCTTCAGGGTATATAATAACATTGCTGAAGAGGTTGAGCATAAGAATGTTTCGAACATCAGTTATAGGTATCAAGGAGACAAAGCATAATGTTCTCTCACACTTAGTCTGACAACACATTTGATTTGCTTAAGTAACCAGCTTTCTCCAAATCTTTGTTTACAACAAAAATACAATTGAGCTCCATAATGTAAAGAGAGAAATTGCTGGTGAAACTGAGTATATCTGGCAGCATCTGTGGAAAAAGAAACAGTCGAGTCCAAAACAATTCTTCTTCAGAAACGTTAACTCTTTTTCCCTCTCCACAGATGCTGCCAGACTAGCAGAGTTTCTCCAGCACTTTCAGCTTTTCTTCCATGAGCTTCTATATTGTGCAAATACTTTTTATGTGACAATCTATCAAATGCCTTCCGGAAATCCAAATACTGTACATCTATCAGTTTCTCTTCGTCAACCTTGTCTACTATATCCTCAAAGACCTCCAGCAAAGTTCTCAAATGTGGTTCCCCTTTCACTAAACTATGCTGGTTCTGGTTGATTACGCTAAATATTTTAGGTAGCACGGTGGCTCAGTGGTTAGCACTGCTGCCTCGTAGCGCCAGGGACCCAGGTTCAACCCCAGCCTCGGGGCAACTACCTGTGTGTAGTTTGCACATTCTCCCAGTGTCTGCATGGGTTTGCTCTGGTTTTCTCCCACTGTCAAAGACCTGCAGGTTAGGTGGATTGGCTGTGCTAAATTGTCCATAGTGTTGAGGGATGTGTAGGTTAGGTACAATAGTCAGGGATAAATGTAAGTTGTAGGGGAATGGGTCTGAGTAGGTTACTGTTCAGAGGGTCGGTGTGGATTTGTTGGGCCAAGTGGCCTGTTTCTACACTGTAGGACTTCAATGATTGACATAAATGTCCTGTTATTTCTTTCTAAATAGTGGACTCTAGCATTTCTGTCTCCCTCTCTCCTAGGATTGGTGGTTTTCCAATATGTTGGAATCTACTGAATTATGGGATATTTTAGCTAATATCTTCTCTATCTCTGCAGCCATTTCCTTTAAAACTCTTGGACGCCAGCCATCAGGCTTCAAGTGACCTGTCTGCCTTCAGTCCCATTAGTTTGTCAAATACTTTGCATCTCCTGAGGGAGACTATCACAAAACCTTTCTACCCATCAGAACCTTGCTTAACTGATATCTTTGGGATGTTTACAAGGTCCTTCAATGTGAAAATTAATGCAATATACTGGATTAGATTATCTGCCAATTCACCGTTCCCCATTATTAATTCCTAAGTTTCAACCTCCAAAACTCCCACATTCACCTTAGCTGCTCTCTTCCTTTTTAAGCCTCTGTAGAACTTCTTGCCATTTGCTTTTACATTTCTTACCAATTCACTTTCAAAATCAATTTTCTCCTTCTTTGTAAGCTTTTCAGTCATCTGCTACTGAATCCTAAAAGATCCCAACCAATAATTTTCAGCACTTTGTATGTTTTCGATTGATTACTGTCCTTGACCACCTTTGTTAACCAAGAGTGGTCTGTCCTCCTCAACGAATCTTTTGTCTGGAATAAGTCTTCACTGAGTGTTGTGACGTTTCTGACACAATTTCAAGGAAGTGCAGTGACCTTCTCCCTGTTATCTCTCAGTCAACATCACAAAAACACTCCAACTTGGGCCTTGCCATATCGTGGCAATAATGGCTCGGTTAGTTCAGTTGACTGGATGACCAGGTTGCCATGAAGGGTGATGCCAACATTATGGGTTCAATTCCCACACTGGCTGAGGTTACCATGATGGACATTTCTTCCCATACCTCTTCTCCCTTTACCAGAGGCTAGTGACCCTCAGGTCAAACCACCCCCAGTTGAGACCATAAGACATAGGAACAGAGTTGATAAGTTTCTCAACCCCATCTCCCACTTTCTCCCTGTAAACCTTGATACTCAAGAACCTATCTATCTCAGTCTTAAATATACTCAATGGCCTGGTCTCCACAGCCTCCTGTGGCAATGAATTTCATAGATTCACCACTCTCTGGCTGAAGAAGTTTCGCCTTGTGTCCATTCTAAAAGGTCTTCCCCTTTACTCTAAGGTTGTACCCTCAGGTCATAGTCTCTCCTATCAATGCAAACATCTTCAGATTCCCCACAGTGTGGAAACAGGCCCTTTCGCCCAACCAGTCCAAACCAACCTTCCGAAGAGTAACCCACCTCGCCCCATTTCCCTCTGACTAACGCACGTAATGGTATGGGTGATTTAGCATGGCCAATTCACCTGACCTGCACATCTTTGAGCAGAGCACCCAGAGAAAACCCATGCAGACAATGTGCAAACTCCACACAGACAGTCACCTGAGGCTGGAATTGAACCTGGGACCCGGGTGCTGTGAGGCAGCAGTGCTAACCATTGAGCCACGTGCCACCCTAACATCCTTCCCAACATCCACACTGTCCAGGCCATTTAGAATATGGTGCGTTTCAATTAGGTCTCCCGCCACCGCTCCCCCCCCAACCCCCCACCCCGCATCCTTCTCAACCCCATCGAGTATAAGCCCAAAGTCCTCAAACGTTCCTCATATGTTAAGCTTTTCATTCCTGGGACGGTTCTTGTGAACCTCCTCGGAACACGATCCAGGGCCAGTACGTCCTGCCTGAGACATGGGGCCTAAAGCCTTATGGGGCTTCAGAAGTACATCCCTACTTTCATATTCCAGTCCTCTCAAAATAAGTGCCACCATTGCATTTGCTTTCCTAACTAGGTGCCTCTCTAATGCGAGTGCAGGACTGCAGTGACTTTGCTGTCACATTGTAAGGGCATGCTGTGCACATTTCCTACATTACAGCAGTGCCATACTTCGAGAAAAGCCTGTCATGTGCTATGGAAGGTGCTATAGAATTGCAAATCTCCTCTTGTTTGGAACATAGATCAGTACAGCACAGGAACAGACCTTTTCGCCCACAACGTTGCGCTGAACCTAACGCCAAACTCATCCCTTCTGCCTGCCCTTGGTCCACATCTTTGGCTGTCAAAGATTTCAAGGTGGAATTTCTCTGGCCAAAGAAATTTAAATATTCGAGCGATTTTGTCCTTGGGGTGTGGAACAGACCTCGGAGAGTTCGCTCACGATGCAGATGTCAATGGGAATCGAGTGCGGAACCAGAAACAAATTGGCTGGCAGCACAGTCAATTTTCAGGATAATAATAGCACTGCCCAGCAACACCAAGTTCAGCTGATTTCCTGCAGCCAATGGGGGTGGCTCCGTTGTGAGTTATTAGCATCTAATGATCAAGCATTATTTATCAGCATCAATTATCAGCTAATCTGCCGCAGCCTGGAATACTCCAGATCACTAATGTATTCATAACAGCTGCAGTTCTTCAAGATAAAGACAAAGGGAAATCATCCTCAATTCTGCTCCAGCCAAACGAGACAATTTACTCAAACTAATCTCCGCAAAATGTTCTCAAAAGAATCAAGGACGACTTTGAGAGGAAAGATACAAAGTGTAGACTCATGTTGGTCAACACAAGCCATTTGTTCCACTAACAGGCCTAATTTACACATGTTTATTTACATTGATTGGCGCTTAGCCAATATTAACGTGTAAAACAGTCACACATTTGCAACACGCTAATGAGACCTTTGGGCATTAGAATGCAATTGTCCCCTTCACTGTTTTGATCACACAGCATTACCCTTTGATGTGAAGGGCAGTGCTTGTCACTGGCCACTTGGGTGTTTTGCCTATCTTGGGAAGTTGGATCTGTGTGTGTACGTGCAAGGACTCTCCTCCTATTGAAGGGGACTCTCCCTGTTGCTGCTTGGGGCCTGCCAAAAAAAAAGAGATAGAATGCAATTGTGACTCTGGCCAGATATGTTTCACCGCGCAAGGCCAACCCGCTGCTGTGGGATAAAGCTCTTTCTCTTACGCAGTGTGGTCTCAGCCGGGATGGACGGAATGCAACAGCTCACTTATGCACAGCAAGATCCCAGAAGCAGCAATGTGACAATGATCAGGCAATCTGTTTTTGACAGTGGTATACACAACATTGGCCCAGGCAGAGGTGCCTTGCACACCTTCAGATAGTGATGTGGGACCTTACCCCAGGTTTAATTGGGCGTCTTAACCCATCGCCTTCCTCTCTCAGGTTAGCTCAGGTGGGCTGGTTAGAGATACCAACAGGATGGGTTCAATCCCCACACCATATTTTGTTCCGTCTGGAGTGTCGGAGGCTGAGGGGTGACCTTATAAAGGTTTATAAAATCATGAGGGGCATGGAGAGGGTGAATTTCTCAGGTTAGAGGGGTCCAAAACCAAAGGGTATAGGTTTAAGGTGAGAGGGGAAAGATTTAAAAAGGCAACTTAGAAATGTATAGTATGGAAATGGACCCTTTTGTCCAACTCATCCATGTCAGCCAGATATCCTAATGACCGATGAGAGGATCTTCGATTCATCGAGTAAAGAAAGAACAGTCAGTTAAATCAATAACTGAGAATATCTCAAATAGTGACCAATTTGCCAGCATTTGGCCCATATCCCTCTGGACCATTCCTATTCATATACCCATCCAGGTGCCTTTTAAAAAAAAATCACACAACACCAGGTTACAGTCCAACAGGTTTATTTGGAAGCACTAGCTTTCAGAGCACTTCTCTTTCATCAGGTGCACTATAACTGCGTTGCGTGATTTTTAAGACTGGCTCTTCCACATCATGCCTTTTAAATGTTGCAATTGTACCAGCCTCCACCACTTCGTCTGGCAGCTCATTCCATACACGTACCACCCTCTGCATGAAAAAGTTGCCCCTTAGGTCCCTTTTATATCTTTCTCCTCTCACCTTAAACCTATGCCCTCTAGTTCTGAACTCCCCCACTCCAGGGAAAAGCCCTTGTCTGTTTACCCTATCCATGACCCTCATGATTTTATCCATACCCTTCATGTTTTTGTAAAAGGAACTCCAAAAGCATATTCTATAAAGGCAGCTGAATAAAGTTTAAAATCCTTTGACCGACCATCTCCTGAAATTTAACCTAATTTCCCATGATATTCCAAGTGCCATGCCGCGGAGTGTTAATTAAGGTCAGGACAATGTCTCCACAGAACAATCTAGTAGAGGGATTATGCTACCATGAAATGACCGAGGAGAGGATCTTCGATTCATCGAGTAAAGAAAGAACAAACAGTCAGTTAAATCAATACCTGAGCATATCTCAAAGGACCTCAGTTCGCAGCCGGAGAACTGTCTTTGAAGAGTAGCCCTTGTCGTTTAGTTGGCCAAGCCAGTGGCCAACATTCGCACAGCACAGTCTCACAAAGAGAAAGAAAACTGAATGGTCAGCCCGTCAACTCTGACAGATCTATTTAGCTTCGAACACAAGATGTCATTGTTGAGCTGCACTGAGCCTGAGTTGGACCAGAGGAAGGAGTCAAAAGGTGTGACTCTGGAAAAGCACAGCCGGCCAGGCAGCATCCGAGGAGCAGGAGAGTTGACGATTTGAGGATAGGTTCTTCAGCTTATGTGTGAAACATCGATTCTCCTGCCCTTCAGCCGCTCCATGACCTGCTGCGCTTTTCCAGCGGCACATTTGTTTTGACTCTGACTCTCCACCATCTACAGTCCTCGCTTTCTCCCAGGCCTGAGGAAGGGTTATACCCGAAACATCGACTTCTCCTCCTCCTGATGCTGCCTGTGTTCTTCCAGTCTCCTGCTCGTCTACCTGGGGTAGCTCTGAGCTGTTCTGGGCATTGTGCTTTAGCAGTGACAAATTTGCCTTGGTCAATTCAAAAGAGTAAATGTCAGACTTCTCATGCATTTAAACTGAGGAGAGACTGCACAATAAAGGGCTGTATTTCCCCAAATTTAGATGGTTCAAGGGGCTACATGATTAAAACCCATCAAGATATTAAGGGGGAATTGATAGGGTAGAGGAAATGAAATTACTTCTGCTGGTTGGTGAATTGAGACATGGGGATATGGCTGAAACTTTAGAGTGATGTTAGGAAGTTTTTTGAGACACAAGGGAACAGAGTGGACTTGTCTCCCACAGATTGTTAATTGCATTAAATTGTTAACTTTAAATCAAAGGTTGATAGGTTTCTTAAGGGATATGGGGCAATGACAGGTATTTGGAGATAGGTCACAGATCCCATTGAATGGTGGAACAAGGGGCTGAATGGCCTGATGCTATGTTCCAGTGAACAGGTCACTAGCATGTGGTAAGATAAATCTCCATCACTGCTCATGGTGCTGTCTGAGCTGTCCAACAAGTTACTGTCACCATTCTCTTTCTTGATAAGGGAATACAAGGCTTGATGGGCTGAATGGGGCAGAGGAAATCCAGTCTAATGGGAATGAGACTCTTTTCATCAATAAAGTGTGGTTTATTGCAGATAACGGTCAGGTATGAATTATATTGGCATCGTGGTCATCATTACGGAGACTCTGGGGGAAGACCCAGATGGTCGGGCTTACTCCTTTGGGATCCTAAATTGTCCTTTCTCCCTGCAAGTCTCTATGGCATCTTCCCATTACATGGTGTTTAAGGTACTCCTCAGCACTAACCCCTTTCAGACTCTTACACATCAAAGAGGACAACTGAAACCCCACTCCTTTTTGAAATATAGGAACATGGGAAGGAAGATAAGGAACGGGAAAAACCATTTCACCTCTCAAGATGGTTCCACCGTCCAATTAGATCTCAATCTCTCTGCCATGGCTCCAGCACACCTAACACCATCGCCCAATAAAAATCGGTCAACCTTCCTCGCAAACTTCCAATCAATGCACACTATCAACAGCTTTTTTTTGTGGGGAGAGAGAAGTTCAGATTCCTAATCTCCTTTTGTGCTTCCTGACACCCTCCCTAAATGAGATTCTGCCCCCATTATTCTGAACATTCCTCACAGCCCCCAAACCCCAGTGGAATTTTTTTTTCTTTATTGACCTTATGGAATCCTTTGACCCTCTTCAATGAGATCATCCCTTAATTCCCCATGCTACAGGGAAGGTCAAACTGCTCCATGAATCGTTTTAGTCCTGGTATCATTCTAAAGGGCATCTTCCCTACCATTATGACCTTCCTGAGGTATAGTGCTCAGAACAGAAACCATACTCACGATGGGGGACCATATCCAGAGTGGTATGTAAATGGATGCTCCCTTGTTTTGACTCTTTCAGGGAAACATTGATTTAATCCTTTTAAACACTTCAATGAGATCATCTTTTAATCCACATTAAAGCCTTTTTGCAATCCACTCGTGGACAGATGGGTCTCCTGTTTAAAATCTCATTCAAACGACGACACCTCCAACAGTGCCAGAGCCCTTCAGTGCTACACTGCAATGTTAACCCAGAGTTGTGAAGTTTGAACCATGACCCTGTTGACTGCGATGCACAAATGGACAGCTAAGCAAGTGCCAATTTCCCTGGCCAAGGGGTTAACAGTAAGTGCCTACTCCATTCACATCTCTCAGAGCAATTCGTATTCTCCTAGAAACTAACAAGTGAAATGAAGATGGAAAAGGTGCCTTGGGTTTAAGTCAGACACTATTCGAAGTATTCCTGTTCATTGTCATTGGAGGAACAAAGATTATGTTACTGGAATGATAAATGGTTTCTTTATGTGCTCACTAACAAGACATCTGGGATTCCGAGTGAGCCGTGTGTGTTCATTCTGTATCAGATGTTCACTGCTTCTGAAATTAATTCCAACTGTGGGAGCCCTGCCACATTTCAACTCCCTCAAGTTATCTTTGATCATTTAATGAGAGCCACTGAATTAACTGAAGGGAAAGGAATGGGGATCGAAAATTGATGCAAGTGTGGAGTGCAAAACAGCCTAAACATTTAGTTGTGTTTCAAAGTCACGCACACAGAACAGCTGTCAGTTATCTATTTCCTTTGGTCACAACTGGAAGGAGTTCTGAGGGTCTTTTTGTTTTTGTTTTCAGTGCGTGTTCAATCAGACTGCACGCTGTCATGCAGGATCTCTGACAAGATCAATGTTTGCTACCCATCCTTATTTGCCCTTGAGTGGAGTGGTCGGTTAAGTGGTGAGGTTAAGAGGCTGTGGGTTTGGAGTCACATCTAGGCCAAAATGGCAGATTTCCTTCCCTGAAAGAACATGAGTAAATCAGATGGGTTTTTACAACAATCAATGGTTGTTGGCATGATCACCATCACCAAAGCTAAATTTATATTCTAGAGTTATGAACTGTTTTAGATTCCACCAGCCGCCCTCATGGGATTTGAACGCATGACCCCAAATAGTTAGTCTAAGCCTCTGGATTGACAGCCTACTGGCTTTATCACTACCTCACCATATTGTACTTAAAAGACACAAGAGTGATTTATAGAGAGCACCCTTTGGCTCCAATGTTAATCTAGTCGAACAGGAGTCCACAATTCTGCCACATCCAACAGCATAGTCACCCTATCAGCCCCGGTTAAACAATCATCTTTTTTACTACCGATGGTCGCACGGTGTACCATCTATAGCATCTGACCAAAATTCCATTGACAGCATTTTCCAAAGTGGGGTATGATGGCCAAATGGTATTGTTGTTAGATGTATGAATCCAGAGTTCCAGGTAATGCTCTGGGGAGCTGGGTTCATAACCTGCTATGGCCAATGGCGGTAATTGAATTCAATTAAACAATTTGGATTTGAGAGTCGAATGATAAAGCCATTGTTCATGGTTGAGGGAAAATCCCAAAATCTGGCTCCTTAATGCCCTTTAAGGAAGGAAATCTGTCATCCTTAGCTGGCTCAACTATCCTCCCAGGCATGTCAGACTCCCACTACACTCTGGATGAGAGCGCTTCTCCTCAAATCCCACTAAACCTCCTGTCTTTCAATTTGAAATTATTTCCCATTGTCACTGGCCTTTCGAGTCAGAGGAACATCTGCTTCTTACCCGACCTTTCCATGCTCCTCGTAATCTCATATACCTCAATCAGGTGCTCCCTCAGCCATCCCTGCTCCAAAGCCAACAACTCAAGCTTATCCAGCCTCTCCATGTCTATATGGATTCAGTAAGGCATTCAACAAGGTTCCTCATGGTAGACTGGTTAGCAAGGTTAGATCACACGGAATACAGTGAGAACTCGCCATTTGGATACAGATCTGGCTTGAAGGTAGGTGACAGAGAGTAATGGTAGAGGGTTGCTTTCAGACTGGAAACCTCTGACCAACGGAGTGCTCGGAGAAAGTGAGGACTGCAGATGCTGGAGTACCAGAGTTGAAAAACCGACCGACTCCCACAGCTACCTAGACTACACCTCCTCCCACCTTGCCCCGTGTAAAAACGCCATCCCATAATCGCAATTCCTCCGCCTCCACCGCATCTGCTCCCAGGAAGACCAATTCCACTACCAAACAACTCAAATGGCCTCCTTCTTCAAACACTACAATTTCCCCTCCGACGTGGTCGACGATGCTCTCCACCGAATCTCCTCCACTTCCCGCTCCTCCGCCCTTGAACCCCGCCCCTCCAATCGCCACCAGGACAGAACCCCACTGGTCCTCACCTTCCACCCCACCAACCTCCAGATACATCGTATCATCCTCCGCCATTTCCGCCACCTCCAGACAGACCCCACCACCAGGGATATATTTCCCTCCCCACCCCTATCAGTGTTCTGGAGAGACCACTCCCTCCGCAACTCCCTTGTCAGGTCCACATCCCCCACCAACCCAACCTCCATTCCTGGCACCTTACCCTGCAACCGCAAGAAGTGCAAAACTTGCACCCACACCTCCCCCCTCACCTCCCTCCAAGGCCCCAATGGATCTTTCCATATCCATCACAAATTCACCTGCACCTCCACACACATCATTTACTGCATCCGCTGCACCCGATGTGGTCTCCTCTACATTGGGGAGACAGGCCGCCTACTTGCGGAACGTTTCAGAGAACACCTCTGGGACACCCGCACCAACCAACCCAACCGTCCCGTGGCTGAACACTTTAACTCCCCCTCCCACTCCGCCAAGGACATGCAGGTCCTTGGCCTCCTCCATCGCCAGATCCTGACCACACGACGCCTGGAGGAAGAGCACCTCATCTTCCGCCTAGGAACCCTCCAACCACAAGGGATGAATGTAGATTTCTCCAGCTTCCTCATTTCCCCTCCCCCCACCTTATCTTAGTCCCAACCCTCGGATTCAGCACCGCCCTCTTGACCTGCATTCTTCTTCCCGACCTCTCCGGCCCCACCCCCTCTCCGGCCTATCACCCTCACCCTCACCTCCTTACACCTATCATATTCCCAGTGCCCCTCCCCCAAATTCCCTCCCCCCTACCTTTTATCTCAGCCCGCTTGGCACACCAGCCTCATTCCTGAAGAGGGGCGTATGCCCGAAACGTCGATTCTCCTGCTCCTTGGATGCTGCCGGACCTGCTGTGTTTTTCCAGCACCACATTTTTCAACCAATGGAGTGCCACAAGGATTGGTGCTGGGTCCACTGCTTTTTGTTGTTTATATAAATGATTTGGATGTGAACATAGGGGATATGGTTAGTTCATTTGCAGATGACAATTGGTGGTGTAGTGGACAGCAAAGAAGGCTACCTCAGGGTACAACTCCTTGATCAGATGGGCTGATGAGTGGCATTTGGAATTTAATCTAAATAAATGTTGAGTTGTTGCATTTGGAAAGGCAAGTCAGGGCAGGGACTCATACAGGCTGAGGCGTGACCTTACAGAGGTTTATAAAATTATGAGGGGCATGGAAAGGGTAAATAGAAAAGGTTGCTTCCTTGGGCTCTAGAATTAGAGGGTATAGGTTTAGGGTGAGAGGGGAAAGATTTAAAAGGGACCTAAGGGGCAACTTTTTCACGCAGGCGGTGGCGCGTGTCTGGAATGAGCTGCCAGAGGAGGCTGGTACAATTACAACATTTAAAAGGCATCTGGATGGGTGTATGAATAGGAAGGGTTTAGAGGGGTATGGACCAAGTGCTGGCAAATGGGACTAGATTAATTTTGAATATTTGGGTGGCATGGACGAGTTGAACCGAAGGATCTGTTTCCTTACATCTGTATGACTCCATGTCTCTAATGGTAAGGTCCTAGGGAATGTTGTGGAACAAAGATACCTTGGAGTGCAGGTTCATAGTTCCTTGAAAGTTGAGTCACAGGTAGACTGGATATTGAAGAAGGCCTTTGGTACGCTCGCCTTTATTGGTCAGTGCATTGAGTATAGGAGTTGGGAGGTCTTGTTGTGGCTGTACAGGTCATTGGTTAGGCCACTTTTGCAATAGTTCTTGCAGTTCTGCTAACCTTGCTGTCGGAAATATGTTGTGAAACTTGAAAGGATTCAGAAAAGATTTACAAGTGTGTTGCCAGGGTTGGAGGGTGTGAGCTATAGGGAGAGACTGAACAGGCTGGGGCTGTTTTCCCTGGAGCATCAGAGGCTGAGGGGATGACCTTATAGAGGCTTATATAATCATGAAAGACATGGTTAGGACAAATAGCCAACGTCATTTCCCCAGCATAGGTGAGTCCAAAACTAGAGTGCATAGGTTTAACGTGAGAGGGGAAAGATATAAAAGGAACCTAAGGGGCAACATTTTTATATAAAGGGTGGTGCGTGTATGGAACGAGTTGCCAGAGGAAGTGGTGGAGGCTGGTACAATTACAACACTTAAAAGTTTTCAGGATGGGTACATGAAATAGGAAGGGTTTGGAGGGCTGTGGGCCAAATGTTGGCAAATGGGTCTAGATTAGTTGAGGATATTTTCTCAGAGAGGGTAGTTTGTATGTGGAATGAACTGCCAGAGAGAGGAAGTGGTAGATGCAGGTACAGTAGCAGCATTTAAAACACTCTTAAGACAGGTACATGAACGGGAAAGGTTAAGAGGGTTATGGACCAAACGCAGCCATGTGAGACCCAGTTTAGTTTGGGAACCTTGGTCAGCATGAAAAAGTTGGACTGAAGGGTCTGTTTCCGTGCTGTACAGCTCTATGACTCTATGATCCTCTTCATAGCTGAATCCACCCCAGGCAACATCCTGGTTGCAAATGACTGTCCATTTTCAGTGGTTAGAAATACTTTTCAACACTTTGTCATCCTCGCATCTTAATGTGACTTTCCCTAGGTCCAAACTGAACCAGTTAATTCAGATATATATGGTTAAATTTGGGAGCAGATTTATTTCCAACACAGTACATTCATCTTTGGAAGCTATCTGTATCTGACTTGTACTCAATGACGCACATTACATCAGTGTACTGTACTTGCAGGACATGCTTAGATTTCATTTTTCAATTGATTTTGTCCTGCCACACGTATCTTGTCTACTAACCCCAATTTGACCCATTAGCTAGTTAAATCTGTGCAGATTTAATTATAAAATTGCAGTGATAACATTTCCTGTGCTCTCTTTCCCTCAAAGCAAGATTGCTGAAGGTTATGATCCTTCACAATGGACAGGAAGGAAGACAATATGTGCTCTTGCATTGCACCTGAGATGTAAAACCGGGCACGTCTTACGCTAATCAAGGCTCTATATAAATGCAAGTTGACAATGCAGCCACATTCAGCGTAGGTCACACTGTCATCTCTGAGTCAGAAGATTGTGTGTTCCAAAACCACCCCAGGGATCTGAGCGCAGTAAATGAAGGCTTCATTCGCGCTCTCTGGAAGGCGTGCAAATTGAGGGAGTCCTCCTGATACAATGCCTAATATTTACCCCTCAATCAACAGAATACAGAGGGTCACGATCACATAGCTATTTGTGCGATCTTTTATGTGCACAAATTACAGTATAGTCACAACACTGGCATCTACCCGACAATGTGCAAAATTGCCCAAGTATATCCCGTGCATAAAAAGCGGTCTGAGGTTACCATGAAGGATTCTCACTCCCATCCTCACCCCTCACCTGAGGGATGGTGACCCTCAGCTTAAATCGATGCCAGATGTCTCTCTCTAATAAGGGAGCAGTAAGGCTACGGTGGTTTTATCTCTATAGTGTAGAACAGAGAATTTGATTTATTCTTGTCACATTTACCTAAGTACAGTGAAATGTTTTGTTTTGTGTGCAATAAAGGCAGATCATACCATACAGAGATCATGGGGTGATTGAACAGAGTGAGGAATTCAATGCTAAAGCCGTAGGGAAGGAGCAACAAAAATAAGATCAACATTAGATTTGAAATTTGAGAGGTCCATTCAGAAGTCTAATAACAGCGAGGAAGGAGCTGTACTTGAATCAGTTGGTGCGTGTATTTAAGTTTTTGTATCTTCTGCCCGATGGAAGAGGTTGGAAGAGAGTATACCAAGGAGGGGTGAGGGGTCTTTGATGATGTTGGCCACCTTCCCGAGGCAGTGGGAAGTGTATATGGAGTCAGTGGATGCGAGGCTGGTTAACGTGATGGACTGGGCTGTGGTCCTGTCAGCGAAAACCAGGCTGCAGCACACCCCTGATGCCTGATTTGCAATATCAGGAAGGATGAAAAATCCTTCTTCCGAATCGCAGTGACTGGAAAGGCAGACTCCTTGGGAGAATACCTGCTATTGGACAACAACTGAGCGGCAGAGAAGAAAATACAGTCGTGTCAAATAACATGCAACGCTTTCAGTGCTTTCCACTTAACAGTAATACAGAACTTCTCATGATTAAAGAAAACTGCTCATGATTCTGAAAATGTCATTTGGACTCAAAATGCCAACTGTTTCCTCCCACAGTCCAAAGATGTGCAGGTCAGGTGAATTGGCCATGCTAAATTGCCCGTAGTGTTTGGTAAGGGGTAGATGTAGGGGTATGGGTGGGTTGCGCTTCGGCGGGGCGGTGTGGACTTGTTGGGCCAAAGGGCCTGTTTCCACTCTGTAAGTAATCTAATCTAATCTAACCTCAGCCTGCTGCTCCAACAATTTACTCAAAACCATTTCCCAGAGAATCCTAGGATAAATGCCATCAGGCCCAGGGGACTTATCTATTTTCACCCTTGCCAGAATTTCCAACACCTCTTCTCTACATATCTCAAAGCCATCCATTCTACTTATTCGTGCCTCAGTATTCATATCGACAACAATGTCCTGTTCCTGAGTGAATACTGACGAAAAGTCAGTATCTTTGGACTGTGGGAGGAAACCGGAGCACCCGGAGGAAACCCACGCAGACACGGGGAGAATGTGCAAACTCCACACAGAGAGTCACCCAAGGCGGGAATTGAACCCAGGTCTCTGGCGCTGTGAGGCAGCAGTGCTAACCACTGTGCCACCGTGCCGCCCGAAGGCCTTTGAAGAAAAAGCTGCTTCGATAGGTCAGAGAGGAGGGTGGTGTGGATAGGTGGGAAGGAAGATTGGCAGGTAAGACAGGTCATGAGGACAGCGCTGAGCTGGAAGGTTGGAACTGGGATAAGATGGGGGTAGGGGAAATGAGGAAACTGTTGAAGTCCACATTGATACCCTGGGGTTGGAGTGTTCCAAGGTGGAAGATGAGGCGTTCTTCCTCCAGGCATTGGGTGGTGAGGGAGCGGCGGTGAAGGAGGCCCAGGACCTCCATGTCCTCAACAGAGTGGGAGGGGGAGTTGAAATGTTGGGCCACGGGGCGGTGGGGTTGATTGGTGCGGGTGTCCCAGAAAGGTTCCCTAAAGCGCTCTGCTAGGAGGCATCCAGTCTCTCCAATGTAGAGGAGACCGCATCGGGAGCAACGGATTCAATTAATGACATTGGTGGATGTGCAGGTGAAACTTTGATGAATGTGGAAGGCTCCTTTGGGGCCTTGGATGGAGGTGAGGAGGGAGGTGTGGGCGCAGGTTTTGCAATTCCTGCGGTGGTAGGGGAAGGTGGGCCAACAGAAAGTGAGAATGTGGAATTAATAATGGAAAGCAAGGTAGGAGAATTGAACAGACCTTTTTTGTATTGGTTTTCTGAGGGGTTAAAAGTTACCTCCCAGAAATAGTGAGAAGCTTGAAAATAACTTGAGAAGACTGAAGAAAAGGGAAATGGTTTTGAGTAAGTTGTTGGAGCTGCAGGCTGAGGTTAGATTAGATTAGATTACTTACAGAGTGGAAACAGGCCCTTTGGCCCAACAAGTCCACACCGCCCCGCCGAAGCGCAACCCACCCATACCCCTACATTTACCCCTTACCAAACACTACGGGCAATTTAGCATGGCCAATTCACCTGACCTGCACATCTTTGGACTGTGGGAGGAAACCGGAGCACCCGGAGGAAGCCCACACAGACACGGGGAGAATGTGCAAACTCCACACAGAGAGTCACCCGAGACGGGAATTGAACCCAGGTCTCTGGCGCTGTGAGGCAGCAGTGCTAACCACTGTGCCACCGGGCCGCCTGAAGGCCTTTGAAGAAAAAGCTGCTTCGATAGTTAATGCCTTAGTTTTATTATTTAAGATCTGTGGATCTGGGGAAGGTTCTAGTAGAATGGAAACCAGCCAGTGTAACTCCATTCTTAAAAAACAGGAGGAGATATCAAACAGGAAACTACAGGCCAGTTAGTTTAACATCTGGCATACAGAAGAGATGTTATTGTGGGACATTTAGAAAAGTGCAAGATAATCAGACAGAATCAACATAGTTTTGTCAAAGGGAAATCACGTATGACCAATCTATTGGAATTCTTTGAAAAGCAACACGTGTTGTGGAAACAAAGCATAGTTGTAGATATACTGCACTTCAATTTCAATCAGGCATTTGATAAGGAGGTTTTTCAAAGGTTAATTTTGAAAATAAAAGCTCATTGTGGATGGAGAAGGGATAGGAATTTGGCTGGCGAACTGAAAATGAAGGGTCGTAATAAATCAATCATTTTTTTTTTAGTTGGCAGTTGTGCTCCAGAAGGATCAGTACTGGACCTCAATGTTTGAAAAGTTAAATAAATGGTCAAAATTATGGTTGTTATATTTGCTGAGGACATAAAAATAATTGGGAAGATGAATTCTGAAGAGGAAATAAGGAGGCCACAAAGGGAAACGGATAAGTTAAGTGAGTGGACAAGGATATGGAGAATGGGGCAGATGTAGGAAAACATGAAATTGTCAGTCTTGACAGGGAAGTGAAAAAGCATGATGTCTAAATGATGAAAGGTCACAGAGCTCTGAGAATACAGAGGAATCTATTGTCCAAGTGCATGAACTGCAAAAAGTTAGTATACAGATACAGCAAGTAATTGGGAAAATTAATAGAGTATTGTGAGGGGAATTGAATATAAAATCAGGAAGGTTATGCCCCAGTTATACAGAGCACTGGTGAGGCCACACCTGGAGTACAGCACACAGTATTTGTTCATTTATTTAAAGAAGCATGCAAATGTAATAGAGACAATTCAATATAGGTTCACTCAACTAATACCTAAAATTTGTAGATTTTGAGGAAAGCTTGGAGGGAATAAGCTTGTAACCACTGGAGTTTAAAAAAGGTGACTTAATTAAAACAGGTAAGATGCTGAGGGGTCTCTTGACCAAGTAGATATGATGGGGACGCTTCTTGTGGAAGAACCAGAGGTCACTGTTTAAAAACAGTTTTAAAGTTAATTTAAGACTAGGGTGAGGCAAAATGTTTTCTCTCAGAATGTTGAGAGTCTTTGGAACTCTCTTCCTGAAAGGCAGTGAAATTAACATCTTTGAATATTTTAAAATAGAGATAGAGACGGATCCTTGATAACGCAAGGGGTGAAAGGTTGTCTGGGGTAGATAGGATGTGGAGTAAGCAGATCAGTTAGGATATTATTGAATGGTACAACAGATTGGAAGAGTTGAGTGGTCTACTGTTGCTGTGAATTCATGTTTGTATGATTTGCCCTATGTTAGCACTAATTAGAGAATGATTCCTCTGTAACCATAACAACACCCTTGATGTGATAACTGCAAAACCTAATTATTGACGACCACCTCAAAGGCAATGCTGACTGTATATAAGGCTCAAACTGCACAAAAAGAATTACTTATTCATCTTGTTGCTGTCAGACTCCCCACTGGTGACCAGGGTAGTTTAACCTCTTCCTGGAAATACAGTTCATGCATTTGCCTTATGGAGTATCTCACACAACTGGAACTCACAATATGAATGCTTTCATTACAAAGATGTTGGATTCAGAACTTTAAGATGGAGAGCAGTACTTCAACTCTCTGAGGATTAATTAGAGATCTGAAGGCATGCAAAAGTGTCTGTTCTTGGATTAAAAATAGACAGATTGTACTATGCTGAACATTTCCCTTGGTCCATCGTTTGAACCTTTGGCTCTCTGATGGACTTAAACTCCAATAAAAACAGATGGCCAAAACAGTTACCCTGACAAACATGTTCTGAGGTATTTCATCTCCAAATTTAAGCATTGAACCATTCCCTCGTCTGTCTTTTCTTCACCCATTCGTGTAAAAACCTCAGTGGGCAGACTATGGATGAATGCGTAGTGCTAAGTTTAATTGTGACCTATTTGACTGTTGCCAGATACTGTGGTGCTGTTACTAGTCAAAAAGCCATGAGTTCAAGGCCCACCTTAGGCAGCATATGGATTTCAAATGATTTTGAAAAAGTGCAAGGATCAGATCAGTAAAAACGAGAGGAACCTGTTTGGGGGGTCACTATCATAAATAAAACCTGCTGTCCTTGCCTAGCCTGAGGCTTAACACCAACGTGGTCAACTCTGAAGTGCCCTTCAGTTACGTCAAAGTCATACCACCATCTTCACAAAGCTGAACAATAAATGATAATCTTGTCAGTCAAGTCCTCATGCTGAGAGTTAATATTTTAGAATTTCCATACAAACTGATCATATTTCATAACAATGATGCAGACTGACCTTGCAAAAAAGCCATGAGCTCAGGAGCATCTCTGCTCTTCAGATTAAGGTGGGGAGCAGGGACAGGGAGAAAAAGCAACACTGAGGTCATCCCTTTCTAAACTTTACCCAAAAACATTTACAGAGTCTACTTAATTACTTTTTAACACACAGTCTCTTCTAACGTGGGATATACAGCAGCCTTTTTGCCTGATTAGTCTCACAGAATCGAGGGTAATAGACAGATAGATAGAAAGAAAGAAAGAAAGAAAGAAAGAAAGAAAGAAAGAAAGAAAGAAAGAAAGAAAGAAAGAAAGAAAGAAAGAAAGGAAGGAAGAGAGAAGGAAATAAATTGGTTACCTGTATTTGCAAAAATATGGTAAAAATGTGTATAGGTCACTACAAAAGAGCAGCATTTAATACCATATATTATACATTTAAGAAAAGACAACAATTCAACAAATGACATTTTTTCCATTCATTCCATGGCCTCTTGGCTTCACACATTGACCACCTCCAAGGACTGGGCTCATCCAACTGTTGATGACCAGGGCCTTTCCAACTGTCGAGGACTGGGGCCTATCCAACTGTCAATGACTGAGGCCTATCCAACTGTCGATGACCAGGGCCTATCCAACTGTCAATGACTGAGGCCTATCCAACTGTCGATGACCGGGGCCTATCCAACTGTCGATGACCGGGGCCTATCCAACTGTCAAGGACTGGGGCCTATCCAACTGTCGAGGACTGGGGCCTATCCAACTGTCAAGGACTGGGGCCTATTCAACTGTCAATGACCGGGGCTTATCCAACTGTCGATGAACAGGGCCTATCCAACTGTCAATGACCAGCGCCTATCCAACTGTCGAGGACTGGGGCCTATCCAACTGTCGATGACCGGGGCCTATCCAACTGTCGATGACCGGGGCCTATTCAACTGTCGATGACCGGGGCTTATCCAACTGTCGAGGACTGGGGCCTATTCAACTGTCAAGGACTGGGGCCTATCCAACTGTCAATGACCAGCACCTATCCAACTGTTGAGGACTGGGGCCTATCCAATTGGAGATGATCAGGGCCTATCCAAATGTCGATGACCGGGGCCTATCCAACTGTCGATGACCGGGGCCTATCCAACTGTCAATGACCGGGGCCTATTCAACTGTCGATGACCAGGGCTTATCCAACTGTCGATGACCGGGGCCTATCCAACTGTCAAGGACTGGGGCCTATCCAACTGTCGAGGACTGGGGCCTATCCAACTGTCAAGGACTGGGGCCTATTCAACTGTCAAGGACTGGGGCTTATCCAACTGTCGATGAACAGGGCCTATCCAACTGTCAATGACCAGCGCCTATCCAACTGTTCATGACCAGGGCCTATCCAACTGTCGATGACCGGGGCCTATCCAACTGTCGATGACCGGGGCCTATTCAACTGTCGATGACCGGGGCTTATCCAACTGTCGAGGACTGGGGCCTATTCAACTGTCAAGGACTGGGGCCTATCCAACTGTCAATGACCAGCACCTATCCAACTGTTGAGGACTGGGGCCTATCCAATTGGAGATGATCAGGGCCTATCCAACTGTCGATGACCGGGGCCTATGCAACTGTCGATGACCGGGGCCTATCCAACTGTCAATGACCGGGGCCTATTCAACTGTCAATGACCGGGGCTTATCCAACTGTCGAGGACTGGGGCCTATTCAACTGTCAAGGACTGGGGCCTATCCAACTGTCAATGACCAGCACCTATCCAACTGTCGAGGACTGGGGCCTATCCAACTGTCGATGACCGGGGCCTATCCAACTGTCGATGACCGGGGCCTATCCAACTGTCGATGACCGGGGCCTATCCAACTGTCGAGGACTGGGGCCTATCCAACTGCAAATGACCGGGGCCTATCCAACTGTCGATGACCGGGGCCTAACCAACTGTCGAGGACTGGGGCCTATCCAACTGCCGATGACCAGTGCCTATCCAACTGTCGATGACTGGGCCTATCCAACTGTCGATGAGCAGGGCCTACCCAACTGTCGATGACCGGGGCCTATCCAACTGTCAATGACCAGTGCCTATCCAACTGTCGATGACCGGGGCCTATCCAACTGTCGATGACCGGGGCCTACCCAACTGTCGATGACCGGGGCCTATCCAACTGTCGATGACCGGGGCCTAGCCAACTGTCAATGACCAGGGCCTATCCAACTGTTGATGACCAGGGCTTGTCCAACTGCAGAGTACCAGGGCATATCAAAACCACAGTGGACCAGAGCATGTTGAAACCGCTGAGGCCTGGGGCATGTTGAAGCCGCTGAGCACCGGGGCATGTTGAAACCAATGAGGACAGGGGTACATTGAAACCACTGAGGTCCTGAGGCCCAACAAAATTTCAGAGGACCGAGATCTGTCCAACCAAAACTGGCCCACCTCATCAACAGAAAAAAGTAAAGCTGAACTTGATACAAAAGGTGAAATTAAGAAATAATAAAAATAAGAAGGAATAATTTAGAAAAGAAGGTTGTGTTCGGACAGCCAAAAGGGAGCGGATGGGCCAGGGTCCCAGACATTACCTAACCTGCTGTCTCTCCCATATTGTCAATGGAGTCTTGGTGATGTCGCTGGGTTAGTAATCCAACAACCCAATCGTAACACTGGGGTTAAAATCCCATTACTGCAGCTGATGGAAGCAAAGCACTGGCCATGCTAAATTACTCATAGTGCCCAGGGATGTGCAAGTTAAGGTGGATTGGCCATGCTGATTTGCCCCATTGTGCCCAGGGATGTGCCTGGGGGCTGGACTTCCAGATTAATGTTTATTTGAGTGAGATTACTAGTGAAAATAACAAAGAACTGTGGATGCTGGGAATCAGAAATTTCTGGGAAAACTCAGCAGGTCTAGCAGCATCTGTGGAGAGAGAAAGTGGAATTAGTGTTTCGGGTCCAAGAACGTCCATCAATAGCATGTGGTAACTTCAAGTGATGTCTCACACACAATCTTCCTCTTTTCAGCTCACATTTTACAGAGAATCACCAGAGAGGCTCCAGAGATGAAGAACACCCTCATCGGACTCGAAACGTTAACCCTGTTTCTCTCTCCTTGGACACTGCCAGACCTGCTGAGTTTCTCCAGCACTTTTCAGTTTTTATGTATGAAAATATCATCGATGGTTGTAAAAACTCAACCAGTTGACGAACGGCCTTTAGGGAAGGAAATCTGCTGTCCTTACCCAATCTGTTCTAAGTTGTGCTGACCATGTAGTGATTGTAACTGGATCAGCCAGGTGGACCTCATAGAATCTGAGTTCCCTGGGTGGGGCTGTTAACCTGGTCTGGTCAGGGAGCCCTGGCTGACAGATATCAACAGGAGGGTCAAAGGTTTTGTTCACTCAGAGAGCTGGCTCTGAGGGAGCTGGACCAGTGCCAAGGACTGTATATAAAGGGAGACTTGGTGACAGGTTACCAACCTCTCTGGAGCTATTTCACACTAAGCTCATAAATATATTTCAATAAAGAATGAAAAGTTCCTAGCAAATACCTCATGGGAAAATAATTTTAAAGAAAGGTTTTATTGGTTAATAAAAATAAAGTATTAAGCAAAGTAGAATCATTAATTTCGAAAATTGGTTCAATGTTGCGTGTATTGAGAATCCATTGTTGCATCATTGGTATCTACAAGCTCTTTTGCTCTTTTTATTGGCCTTTGGCCATTGTAGACAAGACTCACACTTATTGTTCTTTCCTCTTTGTCCTTGAGGTGGCGGTAGTGAGGCACCTGTGTCTGAGTGGCTTGCTCAGCAATTTTGGAGGAGAGTTGACAGTCAACCACATTTCTTTTAGATTAGATTAGATTACTTACAGTGTGGAAATAGGCCCTTCGGCCCAACAAGTCCACACCGACCCGCCGAAGCGCAACGCACCCATTCCCCTACATTTACCTAACACTACGGGCAATTTAGCTTGGCCAATTCACCTGACCTGCACATCTTTGGACTGTGGGAGGAAACCGGAGCACCCGGAGGAAACCCACGCAGACACGGGGAGAATGTGCAAACTCCACACAGTCAGTCGCCTGAGTCGGGAATTGAACCCGGGTCCCTGGTGCTGTGAGGCAGTAGTGCTAACCACTGTGCCCAATTTCTGCAGGTCTGGAGTGACGTGTAGGTTAGACCAGGTAACAATGGCAGATTTCCTTCCCCCTTCCAATTGAGAAAGATTTCTGTGGCAATCCCGCAGTTTCAACTGAACTAGAGTTGTCATTAATTAATTGAATCTAGATTCCAACCCTGGTGAGATTTTAACTCGCCTTTCCAGATTTTGTTTTTGGGCTCTGCTGATGCTTTAGCTAAGTATATGGGCATATAATTGAGAAATGCACAGACCTGCATATAACAATGATAAATTCTGATCTATGGTATGTAAATGTTGACATATGTATGGCATGACCAAATGTACAGACCATCAAATCATTTATGAATAAAGTATATTTTGAAAAAAAAACCAGCTGTAACCACTGAGCCACCCTTTTGAACTCTGAGTTGAGGGTGCTACACACTGCATCAAGGCTAGGACTCAGGCCAGGTACAGGCTGATCTGTAGTTCCCATTGTCTGGCTCTGCCGATCCTGAAGACTCTTGTGTGTGAACAGAAAGGGAAATCCAACCCGAACTGGAAAGGGCAGGCCCCCGAGTGTGGTGTTATCGGCTGCAGGGGGAGTCAGCCTTGAACCCTGAGACTCAGTGCATGTTTGTACATTAGGCCTGCTCCATTTTGTTTGGGAGAGCTTGCAGAGCAGGATGATCGATGATATTGTGGGACCTTGGATGAACTGGAAGGCAGTAAATCACGGGGTTGTCACCTCTGCAGTTAGACAGAGGGTCACAGTCAATCACAACACCAATAGCCTAGGAGGAATGTTGCAAACACAGTGACGCTGTGAGAAATGCTGCATTTTAATCATGAGCAAATCTATAGCCGAGTATAGACTTAGCAATGCACATCCCACCTTTTTGAAAAGGGTCAAATAACTATCCTAGAGATTCAGTTCACATAAGAAGCCAAACTTTATTATTTCATACACAGAACTTTAAAATGCTCTTTCTTTTCCAACTAATTTTATCTCTCTCCAGTGCTCTGAATTGAATGGAATGATTTATTACCACTTGCCTTTTTACAGTGAATAATGCAGTAAAATACAGAGAAAAGCTTCAACCGCTGCCTCATTCTGGTACTGTTTCGAATAGTTTGAGAATAACTTGGTACAACTGAAAGTGAGTCCATCTTCGTTCTGACCAGATTCACCACTGAGCACTGAGCTGCTCACTAGCAATGTCCATGCCACCACTGCTCCCCCACCCCACCATTTACACTGGGCCCCACCAACATCAGAATCACCACTCTCCAGGTGCCATCTCTTTGACTTCACCGCTGCCAAGTCCCGTAACCAGGAGTCCCCACTCTGGGGCTGTCACGACCACAATCAGGGGTCCCCGCTCAGGACATACCGCACTGCCAGCGCCGTCTCACCAATGCCAGGGGTCCCCAATCTGGACATCCCACACTACCATCACCATCTCACCAATGCCAGGGGTCCCCAATCTGGACATCCCACACTACCACCACCATCTCGCCAATGCCAGGGGACCCCGCTGGGGACATACTGCATTGCCATAACCGTCTCATCAATCCCAGGTGTCCCGAATCTGGATATACCCTATTGCCAATACCGTCTCGCCAATGCCAGAGGTCCCCCCTCAGGACATACCATACTGCCATCACCGAATCACCAATGCCAGGGGTTCCCACTCCAAACATACCGCACTGCCATCACTGTCTTGCCAATGCCAGGGGTCCCTGCTCAGGACATACCACATTGCCATCACCATCTCACCAAAACCAAATCACCTGCCCCTTAAATCCCTTTTACATCTTTCCCGTCTCACCCTAAACCTATGCCCTCTAGTTCTGGACTCCCCCACCCCAGCGAAAAGATCTTGTCTATTTATCCTATCCATGCCCCTCATGACTTTATAAACCTCTATGAGGTCACCCCTCAGCCTCCGACGCTCCAGGGAAAACAGCCCCAGCCTATTCAGCCTCTCCCGGTAGCTCAAACCCTCCAACCCTGGCAACATCCTTGTAAAGCTTTTCTGAACCCTTTCAAGTTTCACAGCATCCTTGCGAATAGAAGGGAGACCAGAATTGCACATAATATTCCAAAAGTGGCCTAACCAATGTCCTGTACAGTTGCAACATGACCTCCCAACTCCTGTACTCAATACTCTGACCCATAAATGATGTTGCTGGGAATGGAGAGTTTGAGATATAAGAAAAGGCTGAAAGGGCTGGGTTTGTTTTCATCAGAGCGTAGGAGGGTTGAGGGGTGACCTTATTGAGGTTTATAAAATCATGAGGGGCATAGACAAGTTAAATAGCAGGTATCTTTTACCGAGGGTGGAGGATTTCAAAACGAAAGGGACATATTTTTAAGATGAGAGGCGAAAGATTTTAAAAAGACACGAGGGTCAATCTTTTTCCACAGAGAGTGATTCGTGTGTGGGATGAATTTCCCGAGGAAGTGGTGGATGTGGATACAGTTACAACATTTAAGACATTGGGATAAGGACTCAAATGAGAAATGTTTGGAAGGACATGGGCCAGGAACAGGCAGATGGGACTAGTTTAGTTTGGGATTATGGTCGGCATGGACCGGCTGGACCAAAGGGTCTGTTACTGTGCTGTATGACTCTATCTCTGGTGTAGTGGGGGAATATAGTAACTAATCCATTTGTTGAAAGAGACTGGGATGGTTTGGGGGAAATACTTTAATTTCTTCTGTGAGATGTGGGCACCATTGGCTAGGCCAGCATTTGTTATGCACCCCTTAACATTTGAACATCAATCTCATTGCTGGGGGTCTATGCTGATCAGATAAGGACAACTGACTTCCTTCCCTAAGGGGCAATAAAGAGAACATGGTGGGTTTTTTTACAACAATGGTTTCATGGTCATTATCATTGAATTCAAATTCCTTCATCTGCTGTGGTAAGTCTTTGAACACAACTCCCCAAGAACACTAACTGGGCTGTTAGATGATTAGTCCAGCAACAACACCATGATTACCATCACCTCTGTTTTCAACGGGACACTTAGGGAGAAAGTGCGAGGAATCACTGAACAATTGCCAGTGGGTATCTGTGTCCCTGAATGCATGGCCAATGTGATCAAGCAGGACATAAACCTCAGGATTGTTACTGGGAGACCGGCCCTTTAGGTCCCCTTTAAATCCTTCCCCTCTCACACTAAACCTATGCCCTCTCGTTCTGGACTTCCCTACCCTGGGGAAAAGACCTTGTCGATTTACCCTATCTATGCCCCTCATGATTTTACAAACCTCTATAAGGTCACCCCTCAGCCTCCGACACTCCAGGGAAAATAGTGCCAGCCTGTTCAGAGAGTTGCAGCGATGAATTGAAATGACGCAAGAAACCCTCATTCAGTACACGGTAACAGATTGCAGCTTTAAACCAGATCTCCTTTGGAATCCTTGCATGTTATTGAATTTCCGAATTCACAACTGATGCCAAGAATTTCATCAAATGTTACCCAGCTCTTGTGACCTGATTTGTTATTGGTTTCATTCTCAATGTTTCATTCACACCAGCAGGAGGTTGGTTAATAAGCAAATTATCATTGCTTATTGTGGAGCTGCTGTTTTCGCTGTTAATTAATCCATGCTGTTTCATTCATTCCCAAACTAGCCCAATTTGGGATTTTTATTTTGGTGGCTTACAAAATGAGATTGAGATTGAGAACAATGGGTGGCATGGTGGACCCAGGTTCGATTCCAGCCTCGGGCAACTCTCTGTGTGGAGTTTGCACGTTCTCCCTGTGTCTGCGTGGGTTTCCTTCGGGTGCTCCGGTTTCTTCCCACAATCCAAAGCTGTACAGGTTAGAGTGCACTAGCCAAGGGAAATGTAGGGCTAGAGAGATAGGATGGGGGATTGGGTCTGCATGGGGTGCTCTTTGGAGGGTTGGTGCAGACCCGATGGGCTGAATGGCTTTTTTCCACACTATGAGAATTCTGTGATTGTACAATGGGTCTGTATACTGTGAAATTTAGGTGAGGATTCTATAGATTCCCTCCTCCCCCCACCCTCCACCCCCCTTCTCTCTGCTGAGCGGTTTCTCAGTGAAACAATATTTGAAATTATTGAATACCTATTGTTTGGGAACAGGCCATTTGGCCCATCAGGTCCACACTGACCCTCTGAACAGCATCCCAGCCAGACCTGCCCCTGTACCCTATTCTTCTAACCCTGCATTTTCCAATAGCCAATTCACCTAACCTGCACATCTTTGGATTGTGAGATGGTGAGTGGCATGGAGGGGAGCTTCAGGTAGTGATGCTCCTATGTATCTGCTGCCGTTCTAGATAGAAGTCATCATGGGTTTGGAAGGTACTGTCTGAGGACCTTTGGTGAATTTCTGCAGTGCATCTTGTACTGGTACACACTGCTGCTACTGAACATCGGTGGTGGAGGGAATGGATGTTTGAGGGTGTGGTGCTTTGTCCCGGATGGTGTCAAGCTTCTTGAGTGTTGTTGGAGCTGCACCCATCCAGGCAAGTGGGGAGTATTCCATCATACTCCTGACTTGTGCCTTGTAAATGGTGGACAGGCTTAGGGGAGTCAGGAGGTGAGTTACTCGCTGCAGTATTCCTAGCCTCTGACTTGGTCTTGTTGCCACTGTGTTTATGTGATAAGTTGAGTTTCTGGTCAATGGTAACTCCAAGGATATTGATGACAGGGGATTCAGTGATAGTAAAACAATTGAATTTAGGGGCGGTGGTTAGATTGTCTCTTATTGGCGATGGTTATAGCCTGACATTTGTGTGGCAAAAAGGTTATGTCACTTGTCAGCCCAAGTCTGGATGGACAATTAAGGATGGACAATAAATGTTGGCCTGACCCGTAACGTCCACATCCCACAAACAAATATAGACAAATCAGGAATTGAAAGCTATCTCAAGAACATCAAATTATCATTGATTATAAAAATTAGCTTCAGGTCATGAAAGCCCTTTGAGATTCAAAAGCCAACAGTGTTGCTGAGGTGGTCTCCGTGCAATACCAGACCTATCGTGATGCCATTGACTCTCAACTCTGCTCCTGGGCAGAGAGGAATGGACAATAAATGCTGGGTTTGCCAGAGTTGTACGTATCCTGTAAGCAAATTTCTTTTTTTTTAAATTGGCAAGTCAACGAGAGTGCTAGTCTTAAGAGACTAAGTCTAAGGAGGGAACAGTACCATTTGCCACACTGTTCCCACTGTTAATCAAAGATTGGATATGAAAGTCGAGCAGAGATGAAGGGAAGGGAGGAATAGAAGAACTTTTATTTATGCAGCACCATTCAACTCTTGAAGACATGCCCAAAGCTCCTTACAACCGACGAATTATGTACAAAGATCAATCAGTGTTGTTTAGTTAGCAGATGCCACCTTGCACAGCGAGTCTGGTATGAGAGCTTACATCAAAGCTGTGAGGGGAGCCTGAGGATGCCTTTGAATAGTGGGGGATCTAAGAGGCACGAGTTTGGGATGAAGAGTGTTTAAATTGTGAACATGTGGAATAGATAAAAGTACTTGGGTGTTGGGGTTGGGGGGCGGGTTTGAATTCCTCGCTTGCTTCCACCAGGGAAAGAAGGGTCATTAATTATCGAGGAAACTTTAAACTGAGACTCGTGGTGTATGAAATCACTCTCTTCCATGTATATATTCAGGTTTCTCTGCTGATTTTCACTACATGTGACTCTGAGTGTGATCCTCAATGTCCCCATCAACTTCCCACTAGCCATGAGTTGCCATATTACCAATCAGATACCTGCGTTTTACATCAATGAGTGACGGGGGATCATTCAGTTGATCGATGAATTGCAATGTGGCACAGCACCAGTGGCACAAATACAATTCCTGTACTGGATGAAGTCTCTGATTTACTGTAGTAATTGTTATCAAGCTCCATCACCAGGGGGATCATACTTGTCTCTGACCTTGGCAGGTCCCTGACCAGGTGAGACTTAGCTGTGAAGCTCAGAAACAAGCTTTTCAATTACAAACAAAGACTATTTGATTGGATCATATGGTGTAGAGGAGGCCCATCAACACTGAACTATTTCTGTAAGGACTGTCTTTTAATATCTTTTTTTTTCATTTTTCCTAAGATTTTCATAGAATCCCTACAGTGTGGAAGCAGGCCATTTGGTGCATCAAGTCCATACCAACCCAGAAAAGATCATCCTGCCCCATCTACCATATCCCTGCCTTTTCCATGGCTGAGCTACATAACCTGCACATCCCTGAACACTATGGGCAATTTTGCACAGCCAATTCACCCTAACCTGCATGTCTTTGGACTATGGGAGGAAACCGGAGCACCCGGAGGAAACCCACGCAGAGAATGTACAAACTCCACACAGACAGCTGCCCGAGGGTGGAAACGAACCTGGGTCCCTGGTGCTGTGAGGCAGCAGTGCTATCCACCATACCATCACTATTTTGTACTGAGGTATGTTTGTACCTAAGATGGCACCAGAATTGGTGACTTTGTACACATTTCACTTTACTTATTTATCCCGTGTACTTATGTACACACAACGATAAAATCTAATTCTAATTCTAAATCTACCTGGAAACCACTTTCTGTTTCCCTTGTGTTTCTGCAAGCATAACTTTTAAATCAAATTCTTAGTTTTGTGAGCGCGCTTAGCCAAAGTCATTTTCGATCTGGCAGGCTAAGTGGACAATGAAGATGAACACAGCATCGTCATGGTGATAAAAGCAAAAAGTACTTTGTACTTGCTAAAGTAAGAGTGTTACAATGATGATGTGCTAAACTTTGCAGTGATGCAAATTTACAACCATGGTATAAAAGGCAGCAATGTTACTTTTACTTTCTGCTTGTTGATAATTCATCAATGTGAATGTTTTTGTCTGGCATTCACAGTAAAACGCTGCACCCCCCACCAACACTTCAATCCCCACTGCCAAATTAAGCCATTCCTCTTCCAACGAATCCCTCGTACTGGAAAGATTTAGGTCAGAGTGTCTCAAACAGGCCATCACAATTCTTCTTCATTACCTGGGGAGCCATCGATTCTTGGTAATGTACCTCAAGGCACAGCCAGTAACTCACTCAAACTGTCAAACGACTTATAAAATTGCAAACAAATGGCATGCTTTAGCAATGCAGTTAGTGAGGTCTCATTAAACACTCAGGAAACACCTAAATCCTTTTAAATTGCCCCATTCTCAAGTGTCACACATAATACTTTTCCAGGGCTAAAAATCCTGGTGTGAGATCAGCCTGACAGGGAGAGGAAGAACACTTAGCATTTGATAAATTGAGATGGGCTGCTCTACAGATAAGAAACAGTGCTGTATGTGTTTGTGTGTTTGTATGTGTGTCTGTGTGCCTGTGTGCGTGTGTGTGTGTGTGTGTGTGTGTCTGTGCCTGTGTGTGTGTCTCTCTCTGTGTCTGTGTGTGTGTGTCTGTGCCTGTGTGTGTCTCTCTCTGTGTGTCTGTGTGTGTGCGTGTGTCTGTGTGTGTATGCCTGTGTGTGTGTGTGTCTGTGTCTGTCTCTCTCTGTGTCTGTGTGTGTGTGTGTGTGTCTGTGCCTGTGTGTGTGTCTCTCTCTGTGTCTGTGTGTGTCTGTGCCTGTGTGTGTGTCTCTCTGTGTCTGTGTCTGTGTCTGTGTGTGTACGTGTGTGTGTGTCTGTGTCTGTGTGTGTATGTCTGTGTGTGTCGACAGCAGCAGTGTGCAGATGGAAAGCTCAGCAGGAATAGGAGCGAAAGATGAAGAATGTAGGGCTCAGGAGCTGGAGTGGGCCATTCTGCCCTTCAGATCTAGAATAACCAACCTCATCAAAGACTCGTCCCAGCCCAGTAATCCTCTCTTCAAACCTCTTCCATCAGGCAGAAGCTTGAACACACGCACCAACAGATTCAAGAACAGCTTCTTCCCTGCTGTCATTAGACTGCTGAATGGACCTCTCTAATTTCAAATAATGTTGACCTTGCTTCTGTACACCTACTGTGCAGCCATAACCCTGCAAGCCTCACTCTGTTCAAGCACCCTATGGTCTGTATGTCCTTCTTTACTATGATCTGTCTGCACTGCTTGCAAAATCAAGCTTTTCACTGTACTCAGGTACGTGACAACAATAAATCAAACCAGATAAGACCCTGGCTAAGGTGGTCTCAGCTCCACTTTCCTGCCTGTCCCACATAAACCCTATTCCCCTATCAATCATAAATCTATAATACTCAAACATATTTGAAGACCTGGTTTTCAAAGATTCCATAGATCGATGATACTTCAAGAGAAAAAGTACCCTCATATTTGTATTTTAAAAAGACCCTTTTTTAAATGAGTTCTGGTGTTGTCCATTCCAGAATTGATTGCCTGTCCACGGTTGCCCTTGAGAAGGTGTTGGTGAGCTGTCTCCCTGATCTGCTGTAGGAAAGGAATCAGCCAGCCTGCATTCAGCAATATCCCACATGCAGCAAATGTGGCCACCATCATATAATCTGAGCTTCTGTGTTGATGATTAAGGATAAATACTGCACAGTTCACGCAGCAAAACTCTATTTCAAAAAGTTTCACACACACCTGAGAAGGCAAATGGAAACTCCGACGAGAATCTAGGTATTTCTGTAGCCATGGTGACTTTTTTCAAAGCAAATGTGAGAGCAAGACTGGTTGGATTTTTGTTTACGTTAAAGTTTACACATAAACAATGTCAGCATTCGAGCATTAGAGATGACAGGGATCGATTTTTTTTTCTCTCTCTTTGTTGATTCGCAGAAACACATGTAGTCCTAAAAAATCAAAGACCACTTATCAGTCAGTTTCAGATTCGAGGTTCAATAGGCTGAAACAGCACGTTTAGAGCAAATTTTCCTGAGAAAGACAGAAGATAATTTAGAAGTATTAAAAATAGCTTACCTTAGTGTAAGGAGTTTGATAAATGTTTCTGACCAGAAATGTTAGGTTAAAACCCGATGGGATTATTTGAAGCTGAGAAAGTTTAAGCTCCATGGAATGAAGGCTCCGTGGAATGAAGGTTCAAGGAAGAGGCTATCAGATTCTCCAGATGGGGAGTTATGGTCACAATTAAATTTATAAGTGATAGAGAAGGTAATTCTCTGGTGCTTGGGGGAATTGTTGCGGTTACCTTTTTGTTGCGTTTTTAAATCATTAAAATTATGACATACATAAATAATTCAATTTATTCTAGTTCATCTTTAATTTTACATGTAATAAATATCTGTGTTAGCATTAAAACCAAATTTGCAACGTTTTGTGCTTATGGTTCAGTGAAAAGACAACCTCATTAAAACTTTTAAAAAAGATTGACCAAGCCAGATGTCAGTCTGGTAACTGAATTGTCCAGTAATAACATCAACAGGAATCAGAGGAATGCAGAATCAATACTTCCATTATCCACACAAATGATTCAATGTCATAAGGCATTGCCACTCAACAGGGAATGAATGGCAGCCATTCACACTAGCTTGTGATGAAATTGTTTCTTGACATTCTTTTTTATTAGATTTGAGTTTATAGACACAAGTCTGGGTGTCACCACTCTGGTTATGTTTCTATGAATATCCAGATGACAGGGCATTTAAATTCCACATGTCAACTGCATCCTGTATGTCTGTCCATATTTACATTTCAATGACTTTCGAGGAAGATGAATTACCTCCTGTCAGAACAGTAATTACAAAATGTCTCCTGACCCCAGGAAGCCATCTTGGGTCAAGGTAAATTATTAATATTCTTTGCTGCTTTAATGAAATGTAGAAATGTCCATAATATTCATACATTTATATGCATTTACTGTAAGCACCACAACCTATTAAAAACATATTAGCCAATAGAGTTAAGAGTTATACATTTATTACATTTTTCTTTGTGAATAAATAGAAAACAGAATAAAGGTTGATGTCTGGTCTCCTCCTTCATCAGTGTGCTGTAAGAATAGAATGGCTGGTATGATAAACTGAGAGATTTGAATTGGATTTGAACGAGATTCGTGGGCGGCACGGTGGCACAGTGGTTAGCACTGCTGCCTCACAGCGCCAGAGACCCGGGTTCAATTCCCGCCTCAGGCGACTGACTGTGTGGAGTTTGCACATTCTCCCCGTGTCTGCGTGGGTTTCCTCCGGGTGCTCCGGTTTCCTCCCACAGTCCAAAGATGTGCAGGTCAGGTGAATTGGCCATGCTAAATTGCCCATAGTGTTAGGTAAGGGGTAGATGTAGGGGTATGGGTGGGTTGCGCTTCGGCGTGGTGGTGTGGACTTGTTGGGCCGAAGGGCCTGTTTCCACACTGTAAGTAATCTAATCTAGATTATTTCCAGGTCAAAATTGAATCGTTGAAGTACATGAAATTTTACAGGGCTCAACAGGATAGAAACTGACAGGATGTTTCCCCTGGTAGGAGTGAGCTCTCTGGTGAAGGACTGAGATGAGAATGAACTTCTTTACTTAGACAGAGGTGAATCTTCGGAATTCCCTGCCCCAGTCTTTGAGTACATTCAAGACAGAGCTCAAAAGGTTTCTAGATATTAAAGATATCAAGGGATATTAGAGGACAGTGAAGAAGGTTCTCTCAAAGTATCAGATGGACCAATGGGCCAAGGAGTGGCAGATGGAGTTTAATTTAGATAAATGTGAGGTGCTGCATTTTAGAAAGGCAAATCAGGACACTGACATACACAGTTAATGGTAAGGCCCTGGGGACCATTGCCGAACAAACAGTCCTTGGTACAGGTTCATAGTTACTTGAAGGTGGAGTCACAGGTAGACAAGAAAGCAGTGAATAAGGCATTTGGTTCGCTTGCCTTAATTAGTCAGTGCATTGAGTATAGGCGTTGGGAGGTCATGTTGCAGCTGTATAGGACATTTGAATATTGCATTCAATTCTGGTCTCCCTGCCATGGGAAAAATGTTGTTAAATTTGAAAGGTTGCAGAAAAGATTTACAAGGATGTTGCTAGGGTTGGAGACTTTGGGCCATAGAGAGAGGCTGAATAAGCTGAGGGGTGCCCTTATAAAGGTTAATAAAATTGTGTCAAGCGTGAGTAGTGTGAATAACCAAGATGTTCTCCTCCCTCCCAGAGTAGGGAAGTCCAACACAAGAGGAGCATAGGTTTAAGGTGAGAGGGGAAAGATTTAAAAGGGACCTTATGGGCAACTTTTTCACACAGAGGGTGGTACGTGTATGGAATCAGCGGCCAGAGGAAGTGGTGGAGGCTGGTACAATTACAACATTTAAAAGGCATGTGGATGGGTATGTGAACAGGAAGAGTTTAGAGGGTTATGGATCAAATGCTGGCAAATGGGACTAGATCAATTTATGATATTTGGTCAGTGTGGATGAGTTAGACCAAAGAGTCTGTTTCCGTGCTGTACATCTCCATGACCCAATATGGGATGGTGCGGTAAAATGGTTTGAGATGGAAGATGAGCAAATATCCATTTAAATGGACTATCCATGCTCCTATTCCTTTTAATCCTAACCCTCTGTCATTGTTGACTCAGCATCTTTACACTCTTTGCTCGAGCAAAGGAGCTTTGATTACTGTAAAGTTTGCAAAGAAAAATACATTTACTGCCAGCAAGAAATGACAAGAATGCAAAGGATTAATCACCCCTTCAATCCAATTCCTATCTGGAAAAAAAACAAATTGCTCTCAATATATCACTCGTGTTGCCCATCCAAATTGCCCTTGACCTATTGACCTGTACCATTTTGCAGGAATCACATGTGGACCACAGCCGGTAAGGACAGCAGATTTCCTTCCCTAAACTATCATGGTGGCTCAGTGGTTAGCACTGCTACCTCACAAAGACAGGGACTCGGGTTCAATGCCACCCTTGTCGACTGTCTGTGTGGAATTTGCACATTCTCCCCGTGTCTGCGTGGGTTTCCTCCAGGTGCTCCGATTTCCTCCCACAGTCCAAAGATGTGCAGGCTAGGGTGGGATTGGTCATGCTAAATTATCCATAGGATCCAGGGAGGTGCATGCTAGGTGAGTTAGCCATGGAAGATGCAGGGTTACAGGGATAGGGCATGGGATCCTCTTCAGAGAGTATGTGCCAGTTTGCACAGCTCAGGGATTGTAAGATAAAGGGCACAGGCATACCAGATTGGATTTTAGAACAGTAAATGATAGTTTCACAGTCACCCTTACAGAGATTAGCTTTCAGTTCCAGATATTCTGTCATCAACCAGCTCAGAGATATCACACACCACTGGACTAGTGGGACTCAAATGCAGGCCTCTTGGCCCAGAGAGAGGAACACTACCACTGCACCACTAGAAAAGGATTTCCAGAATTTATTAATTGAATTTAAATTCTGCCAGCTGTTGCAAAGAGATTGAAACCCACGTCCCCAAGATCGTTTATTTGTGTCTCTAACTTTCTAACGTTACCACGACACCCACAGTAAACTGTTGAACTCCCTTCGTTAACTTAATTACTGCTGAGGTTGGTGGTCATAGATCATTCTAAATTCTCTCTCCATTTTCCATGAGGAAAATAGCCCAGCAGGAACAGAACAGAACCAGACCCTTCCCAGTGAAGTGAGTGCCAGTCCCTATTCCCATTAACCTATCCCTGACAATGGCTTTGGTGACAGTAACTAGCCTACACGTGATGCCTAATTTCGAAGTTAAATCAGCAGGACGCTATATCCGCCAAAGGGCTCTTCATAATAGCCGGACTTAACTTCTGACTTTTCATCCTCAATGCAGTGAATAAGATAGATAGGTTAATTATGAACCACGTCACAGCTGTTAACCTTTGTGACTTCTTCCACTTTAAGATTCATGAAGTGTTAAATAATTTGTACAATCCATTTCAGTCATTATTAGCCCACTTTAAATGCTTTGACGTCCCCAACTATTATGATATGCATAAGTCATCATTCTTTTACAGCAGATTTCCTGAGTGTTTTTGAATCATTATTAATAGCATTCACATTTGATATTGAGAGGTGTAGTGGACAGTGAAGAGGGTTACCTCAGATTACAACAGGATCTTGACCAGATGGGCCAATGGGCCAAGAAGTGCCAGATGGAGTTTAATTCAAATAAATATGAGGTGCTGTATTTTGGGAAAGCAAATCTTAGCAGGACTTATACACTTAATGGTAAGGTCCGAGGGAGTGTTGCTGAACAAAGAGACCTTGGAGTACAGGGTCATAGCTCCTTGAAAGTGGAGTCACAGGTAGATAGGATAGTGAAAAAGGCGTTTGGTATGCTTTCCTTTATTGGTCAGAGTATTGAGTACAGGAGTTGAGACGTCATGTTGTGGCTGTGCAGGACATTGGTTAGACCACTGTTGGAATATTGTGTGCAGTTCTGGTTTCCTTCCTATTGGAAAGATGTTGTGAAACTTGAAAGGATTCAGAAAATCCAAGTCAATGTATTTGTTGATAGAGTTGACTTGGATTCCATTTACCACCGCCTGAGAAAAATAACAGGAAATAATATCACTATAGGAAATGATGTCACCACAGGACATGACATCACAAACCCAAGGAAACCCAAAACATATAAATAGAAAGCGGGCTACATCACCAGTGCTTCATTCGGAGGCTCACTGAAGATGTTACCTAGTTTGGTGATGAAATATCTGAAAATGAACCTTCCAGCTCAGTGAACAAACCTACATCCATTAAAGAACCTGTCTATCTTAGTCTTAAAAGTACTCAATGACCTAGCCTCCACAGCCCTCGGTGGCAATGAATTCCATAGAATCCCCATTCTCTGGCTGAAGACATTTCTCCTTATCTCCGCTCGAAAATGTCTTCCCTTTAAGGCTGTGCCCTCAGGTCCTAGTCTCTCCTACCAATGAAAACATCTTCTCAACATCTACTCTGTTAAGGCCGTTCAGTATTCTGTAAGTTTGAATTAGATCCCCCCCTCCCCCCCCCAGCCTTCTAAACTCCATCGATTATAGACCCAGAGTCCTCAAACGTTCCCCATTTGTTAAGCTTTTCATTGCTGGGATCATTCTCGTGAACCTCCTCTGAACACACTCCAAGGCCAGTCCATCCTTCCTGAGATATGGGGCCCAAAACTGGGCACAATACTCTCAGATCTGGTTTCTGGAGCCTCACTCCAGAAAGGAAACAATACCTTCAGGAGGGATGTACAGAGAGAAGGTGATGAAATCCAGCCCATAAGAAGGTAAAATGTGTGTAGACTAAGCCATTGGTTCCAAGCTCTTACAGATATACTCTTCTGGCACAGTGTGTTTTATATCACAACGTTTTCATTATTCATTCCCAATCAGCTGTAACCCAAGAACTTTGGAGTGACTGGGCTAGTAAGCAAAGGCCTATTGAAATGATTAAAACTCACAAAACATTGCCGATTACAGCAAGAATTATTCCTTCATAAAACACAACCACTATCAAAATTTGAAGCTTAATTTAGGGGAATGTTTAAACTCCAGTGAGCACCAGCCATAAGCCACACTTGCAGGCAAAGATTCTCCAAGGCTTAGAGTTTGCTGTAATTGATAGCAAGAGCATGGAAGGGACAGTATCAATGTCAGCTCGGGATCTTACCCATTACTCACCCTCTGAAAGCATGGGGTGACCATGAAAGGCTCTGGGTTACGGATTGCATTTCAATCTTTCAGCCATAGCCTCAGGAGGAACAGCTAGACAGAATTGGTGATTTCAGCCAGAAAATCAAGGTGTTTCTACCTGGTGATGACATCACTATGATCACCCATGTCTGTAACGTCACCCGACATGGTCTGTAACGTCACCCGACATGGTCTGTCTTAGCTCATCCACTGATGAGTTCCTCCCTCCTGCCTTTACATATAGACCTGACCATTCCAACACACTGGTCTCCCACTTCCTGGGCTGACAGCAAACCCCTATTCCCCTGCGCTCACAAGCTTCTATTCAACAGCAGGAACTTCAAACTTCTCAACCAAGTTTCTAAACGCATCCCACCTTGACAAAACTCCTCCGTGCTCCACTCATCCATGCCCACCACCCTCTGTGATACCTGTATCCCCTTAATGCATGCCTCTTGTGCATCCTCAGTTTCAGTCAGTCTACCAATGGTGGCCGTATTTTCAGGTGGCAAGGTCCCAGGCTCTTACACTCTCCCCTAAACTTCTCCACCACACTTTCCTCCGTGGATTCACTCACTGAAACCTACTTATTTGACATAGCTCACACCCATCTGACTTCATTGTCATATCTTGCTTTATAATGCTCCAGAGGAGAATCCTGCAGAATGTTTTCATCAGATGAAAGTACATAAGGACAGGTTATTATAGTTCTGGACATGCTTTTGGATTCTTACTCTGATCTGACCATCCACTATGGTGGTGTAAAACTAAGTCAATTTACTTGGCAGGTTGGGTAGCTCAGTGACTCTCACCAACCTGGGGTACCACAGCTATTTAAGGTATTACTGGTACCAAATACCATGGGTACCACAGATATCTTGGGATGCCTCAGGCTACCCTGTGTAAAGCACCTCCTGTCCACTCAAACATGTGGAAAACATGCTGGAGGTACTTGACAGGTCTGTCGGCATTTGTGGTTAATATGTCAGGAATGTGACCTCTCAAGACAACGGTATAGAAACACGAACTCGGTCGCCCCCACTGCCCCCTCCTCCCCCCCCACCCCCCCCCCCCCAACATTGACCTGCTGAGCGTTTCCAGCATTTGCTCTTTTTATTACAGAAATTGCAGGAATCATATTGACTGTTCCTTCAGTATCTTAGAATTCCCTACAGTGTGGGAACAGGCCATTTGGCCCAACAAATCCACACCGACCCTCCGGAGAGTAACCCACCAAGACCCATTCCCCCATCCTGTTACTCTACATTTACCCTGACTAATGGCACTAGCCTACACATCTATGATGTGGGCAATTTAGCGTGGACCTAAGCTCCACCTCTTTGGACTGTGGGAGGAAACCCATACAGACACAGGGAGAATGTGTACACTCCACACAGACAGTCACCCGAGGCTGGAATCAAACCCAGGTCCCTAGTGCTGTGAGGCAGCAGTGCTAACCACTGAGCCACCGTGCCACTGGGTTGAAATGCTGAAAAGTACTGTAACATTTGATTTATTCATTCACAGGATATGGGCATCATTAGTATTTATAACTCATCCCTAATTGCCCAGAGTCAACTACAATGCTGTGGGTCGAGAGTTATATCTAGGCCAGACCAGGACAGTATCTCCCTTCCTGAGATGACATTTGGGAACAAAAATGTATGTGTCCAATATTCACTTCATGGTCAGTGTTAGCCTTTTAATTCCAAAGTTAAAAATCACAGAACACCAGGTTACAGTCCAACAGGTTTAACTGGAAGCACTACTTCTTCATCACAACCACCTGATGAAGGAGCGTCGCTCCGAAAGCTACTGCTTCCAATTAAACCTGTTGGACTATAACCCGGTGTTGTGTGACTTTTAACTTTGTATATCCCAGTCCAACACCGGCATCTCCAAATCATAACTCCTAATTACAGATTTTTTTAAACACTGAATTCAAATTCTACCATAGCAGCTCTTGAGCCCAGACCCCAAGAACATTGCAAGGTGCTGGTATCAACAGCCACGAGATAATACCACTGGGCCATTGTCTCCCAACTGTGCAGTGAGGCAGATCAACAGCTTCTTCAGGGCAATTAGAGCTACCCACGCCTGTGAATGATTTAAAAACTGGTCTCGTCCAGATTCTTTTTAGCACCCAATTGCAATCAACAGTTTGTCAACCTCTTTCATAATTACCCAAAACCTTGAAATGAGAGGGAAATATTAATCCTCAGAGAGCCACCTGCTCACATCATTAAAACATCCTAATCATCCGTACAGTTAATAGAGAAATGAACCTCAGTGGTACCATTTCCAGAGCTGTCAGTTATTCCTTCTCTTTGAGGTATTATTCACGCTGTCCTTTTACAGGATAAATTTGTATTAAAATATTGCAATTGAAACTCAGATCACATCATCCTCTGACAGACTACTGCAACATTGAGCAGAAAACTAGAAAACGTAAAGGACAGGGAAAATTTCACTGAACCTAAATTGAGTTTATCTTAATTGCGGAAGATATTCAGTTGATTAAACATGAGTTTTGTGAAGCATTAATTCTCGAACTCCTGTGTGCACCAGAGTAAATCGATTATGATAAGGCAGGAGCACCTTGCCGTGTGTGGTGTCACAGCCTTCAGCACAGCAATGATGATGAAGACTACAGCAGTCGAGTGTCAAATCCTAAAAGCTGTTATTGTACATTGATGGCTGAGAGCAAGTGAAAGAGGTATGATAACTATTCCTGTAAACTCCACTAGCTCTTACACCCCTCCCTAACTCTGTAACCTCCTCCAGCCCCTACACCCCCTCCTTAACTCTGTAACCTCCTCCAGCCCCTACACCCCCTCCCTAACTCTGTAACCTCCTCCAGCCCCTACACCCCCTCCTTAACTCTGTAACCTCCTCCAGCCCCTACACCCCCTCCCTAACTCTGTAACCTCCTCCAGCCCCTACACCCCCTCCCTAACTCTGGAATCTCCTCCAGCCCCTACACCCCCTCCCTAACTCTGTAACCTCCTCCAGCCCCTACACCCCCTCCCTAACTCTGTAATCTCCTCCAGCCCCTACACCCCCTCCCTAACTCTGTAACCTCCTCCAGCCCCTACACCCCCTCCCTAACTCTGTAATCTCCTCCAGCCCCTATACTCCCTCCCTGTATGTCACCTCCTCCAGCTCCTATCCTCCTTTCTGTCTCTGTCACCTCCTCCAGCCCCTACACCCCCCTCCCTATCTCTGTAACCTCCTCCAGCCCCTACACCCCCCTCCCTATCTCTGTCATCTCCTCCAGCTCCTACAACCCTCCCTATCTCTGTAACTCTCTCCAGCCCCTATACCCCCTCCCTATCTCTGTAACCCCCTCCAGCCCCTACACCCCCTCCCTATCTCTGTAACTCTCTCCAGCCCCTACACACCCCTCCCTATCTCTGTAACCCCCTCCAGCCCCTACACCCCCTCCCTATCTCTGTAACTCTCTCCAGCCCCTATACCCCACCCTATCTCTGTAACCTCCTCCAGCCCCTATACCCCACCCTATCTCTGTAACCTCCTCCAGCCCCTACACCCCCTCCCTATCTCTGTAACCTCCTCCAGCCCCTATACCCCACCCTATCTCTGTAACCTCCTCCAGCCCCTACACCCCCTCCCTATCTCTGTAACCTCCTCCAGCCCCTACACTCCCTCCCTATCTCTGTCATCTCCTCCAGCCCCTACACCCCCTCCCTATCTCTGTAACCTCCTCCAGCCCCTACACTCCCTCCCTATCTCTGTCATCTCCTCCAGCCCCTACACCCCTCACTATCTCTGTAGCCTCCTCCTGCCCCACACCATCCCTTTCTCTGTAACCTCCTCCAGTTTCTATATCCTTGCCAATCTCTGTAACCTCCTCCAGCCACTATACCCATCCCAATCTCTGTAACCTCCTCCAGCTCCTACATCTCTCCCGATCTCTGTAACTTCCTCCAGTCCCTACACCCCTCCCTATCTCTGTAACATCCTCCAGCCCCTACACTCCCTCCCTATCTCTGTAACCTCCTCTAGCCCCTGCACCCCTTTCTATCCGTGTAACTTCCTCCAGCCCCTACACCCCCTCCCTATCTCTGTCACCTCCTCCAGCTCCTACATAAGACCATAAGACCATAAGACATAGGAGTGGAAGTAAGGCCATTCGGCCCATCGAGTCCACTCCGCCATTCAATCATGGCTGATGCGCATTTCAGCTCCACTTACCAGCGTTCTCCCTGTAGCCCTTAATTCCTCTAGACAACAAGAATCTATCAATTTCGGCCTTACAAGAATCTATCAATCTCGGCCTTACAAGAATCTATCAATCTCGGCCTACATCCCTTCCCTATCTTTGTAACCTCCTCTAGCCCCTACACCCCTCCCTATCTCTGCAACCCCCTCCAGCTCTTACACACCTTCCCTATCTCTGTCACTTAATCCAGCTCTTATGCACCTCCCTATCTCTGTCATCCCCTCCAGCCCTGTACCCCTCTCTATCCTCGTAAGTTCCTCCAGTCTCTATACCTCTCCCTATCTCTGTAGCTTCCTCCAGCACCTCCCTATCCCTGTAACCTCTGCCAGTCCCTACATTCCTCCCTATCTCTGGTTTGTCACATTTTGTGTTGAAGGGAAGCTGGGAATGATAGGAAAGGGCAGATGAAGATAAGAGATGAAATTGTTTAGCTCTCTATAGTTTGTCTTGGGAGTGGGAGGGGGTGTCAATGAAAACTGAGATAATTTGTTGGACTAAAGCTACCCCTTTGATCATTTCCTTAGCATTGTAACAATCTTAAAAATGTTACTGATTATGAGCACACACTTGAGCTGTTTTGTTTAATACAATTTAATAACATTAAGCATCAAAGATTGATGTGATAGTTACGTGTATAGACAATTTTGTAGTGCACTATATGAAACCTGACACAGTAAATCTGACTGCGATGTCCATTGGAGTTAACTCTCGAATGAATACAAAGTTAAAACCGATGGCAAGCAATAAGACAAAGCTATTTGTGCTGAGAAATATTTATGGAATGTTAATTGTAACTCTATTTGCACTGAGCCCTGCCTCACATATAGACTTCTAACCCAACTATTATGAGGTTACTCTTCAAGAGAGAAGTTAATTTGTTTCGCTGTCTGTTTAAATTAATTTCATCCAATTGAATTGAATCTAACTAAGTTTAAGTCCTTTGTACCATTCCATATTATTGAATGATTACAGAGCACTGGAGATGGTGCAGGAACGTTCCACAGAATGGGCATAATTTCCAGAAAAACCAGACAAGCTTGAGAGTATGTCTGTGGAAGGCTGAGTTGTGATGATAGGAACTTCAAATTTTTCAGGGGGTTTGGAGGGAGAGACGTCGAGTGCAGGTTTCAAATTATGAGAGAGTCCAAAGCAAACAGTAAGATAAATATATGACAGTCATTGAGTTTGGACTGTTGTGGCGCAGTGGTAATGCCCCCAGCTCTGAACCTGGAGGCCTGGGTTCAAGCCCCACTGGTTCCAGAGTGTATGTAGTAACTTCTCTGAACGGGCTGATTAGAAAATCAGGGTGGCTCAGTGGTTAGCACTGCTGCCTCACAGCGCCGGGGACCTGGGTTCAATCCCACCCTCGAGCGACTGTCTGAGTGGAGTTTGTTTCAAACTCCTATGTGCTTCAGAATAAATCGATTATGGTAAGGCCTGTAGCATCTTGCAGTGTGTAGTGTCACAGCCTTTGGTACAACATTGACAAAGAAGCCAATATTGTGTGTCAAATCACAGGTTTTCTCCCACAGTCCAAAGATGCGCACTTTAAGTGGATTGGCCATACTAAATTATCAATAGTGTCCAGGGATTGTGCAGAGTAGGTGGGTCAGCCATAGGAAATGCAGGGTTACAGGGGTGAGGTGGAATGCTATGCCGATGGGCTGAATGGCCCGTTTCCACATTGTAGGGATTATATTCTATGAATATAAGTCATTGATAAATCCAACAGGGCGGTTTGGAGAAATTGATAGGGTTCATGGTAATAAAGGATGTGATTGACGTGAACAACATTGTTCTATTTGAGTGGAAGCTGACTAAAGACACAAGGGTTGAAAATGCGTTGCTGGAAAAGCGCAGCAGGTCAGGCAACATCCAAGGAGCAGGAGAATCGACGTTTCGGGCATGAGCCCTTCTTCAGGAATGAGGAAAGTGTGTCCAGCAGGCTAAGATAAAAGGTAGGGAGGAGGGACTTGGGGGAGGGGCGTTGGAAATGCGATAGGTGGAAGGAGGTCAAGGTGAGGGTGATAGGCCAGAGTGGGGGTGGGGGCAGAGAGGTCAGGAAGAAGATTGCAGGTTAGGAAGGCGGTGCTGAGTTCGAGGGATTTGACTGAGACAAGGTGAGGGGAGGGGAAATGAGGAAACTGGAGAAATCTGAGTTCATCCCTTGTGGTTGGAGGGTTCCTAGGCGGAAGATGAGGCGCTCTTCCTCCAACCGTTGTGTTGCTATGGTCTGGCGATGGAGGAGTCCAAGTACCTGCATGTCCTTGGTGGAGTGGGAGGGGGAGTTGAAGTGTTGAGCCACGGGGTGGTTGGGTTGGTTGGTCCGGGTGTCCCAGGGGTGTTCTCTGAAACGTTCCGCAAGTAGGCGGCCTGTCTCCCCAATATAGAGGAGGCCACATCGGGTGCAGCAGATGCAGTAAATGATGTGTGTGGAGGTGCAGGTGAATTTGTGGCGGATATGGAAGGATCCCTTGGGGCCTTGGAGGGAAGTAAGGGGGGAGGTGTGGGCGCAAGTTTTGCATTTCTTGCGGTTGCAGGGGAAGGTGCCGGGAGTGGAGGTTGGGTTGGTGGGGGGTGTGGACCTGAGGCAGTCACCCGAAAAGACCACTCCCTCCGGGACTCCCTCATCAGGTCCACACCCCCCAACAACCCAACCTCCACTCACGGCACCAACCTCCATATACATCGTATCATCCGTCGTCATTTCCGATACCTCCAAACGGACCCCACCACCAGGGATATATTTCCCTCCCCTCCCCTATCTGCTTTCCGAAAAGACCACTCCCTCCATGACTTCCTCGTCAGGTCCACACCCCCCACCAACCCAACCTCCACTCCCGGCACCTTCCCTCCAACCGCAAGAAATGCAAAACTTGCGCCCACACCTCCCCCCTCACCTCCCTCCAAGGCCCCAAGGGATCCTTCCATATCCATCACAAATTCACCTGCACCTCCACATACATCATTTATTGCATCCGCTGCACCCGATGTGGCCTCCTCTATATTGGGGAGACAGGCCGCCTACATGCGGAACGTTTCAGAGAACACCTCTGGGACACCCGGACCAACCAACCCAACCACCCCGTGGCTCAACACTTCAACTCCCCCTCCCACTCCACCAAGGACACGCAGTGCCTCATCTTCCGCCTAGGAACCCTCCAACCACAAGCGATGAACTCAGATTTCTCCAGTTTCCTCATTTCCCCTCCCCCCCCACCTTGTCTCAGTCAAATCCCTCGAACTCAGCACCACCTTCCTAACCTGCAATCTTCTTCCTGACCTCTCCACCCCCACCCCCACTCTGGCCTATCACCCTCACCTTGACCTCCTTCCACCTATCGCATTTCCAACGCCCCTCCCCCAAGTCCCTCCTCCCTACCTTTTACCTTAGCCTGCTGGACACACTTTCCTCATTCCTGGAGAAGGGCTCATGCCCGAAACGTCGATTCTCCTGCTTCTTGGATGCTGCCTGACCTGCTGCGCTTTTCCAGCAACACATTTTCAAGCTCTGATCTCCAGCATCTGCAGTCCTCACTTTCTCTTTAAAGACACAAGGGAGAGAGTGGGACAAAGGGAAGCTGATGGCATGAGATGAAGTAGGGTGGGAGGAGACTCGAGTGCAGTATAAGCACCAGCTTGGACCAGATGGGCCAAATGGCCTGTTGCTGCGTTGTAATGGTACGTGGTTTCTATGTCACTCTTAAGATATTCCCTCTTTACTGATGCAATCTAAAACAATTTCTTTTCTTTGTCTAACAGCAGACAATTGCTCCTGGTGATGCAACCTGCATTTTCTTTTATCTCCTCAAATGAACGTCGGCAAGATTGTGAAATGCAGCATTTGAAATGAACATTACTTAGCAGTCAATTTCAACTGGCTCACCCTGTCCACCCAACCTCATCTCGAACCATTAGAAGCACATTGTGCCACTGTTGAATCACTCAACAAGCAAGCGCCGCACTGATTGAGCACTCACATTTTCCACAACCAATTTACTTCCGTAATTAATCAGTGGCTATTTAAATCAGTTTGTGAACCGCACAAAAATGAAAATGTAAAGCAAGCATTGCCGGATGTACATTCACAATAAATCTTGCCGAAATTGCTCTCATCTGCATTCCAAGTTGTTTGTTTTAAACCTTCCCCAAATAAATAAGTTGCTGAGGTTGGCTTTTCGTATCGTTTCCATTGTGATGGGTCTTTGCAAATAGTAATCTCCCCACACAGTTGCAAGTTTACATCCTCTCTAAATCTATGGAACATCAAGATACTGAGCATTTCTCCATTAAAGAGACTCCATATCTTCTCTGTGACAAAACAATGTTGCCAGAGTTGGAGGGTTTGAGCTATAGGCAAAGACCAAATAGGCTGATGCTTTTTTTCCCTGGAGCGTCGGAGGCTGAGGGATGAACTTAGAGAAGCTTATGACATTGTGAGGGGCATGGATAGGGTGAACAGCCAAGGTCTTTTTCCCAGGGCAGTTGAGTGCAAAATTGGAGGGCATAGGTTTAAGGTGAGAGTCATAGAGTCATAGAGATGTACAGCACAGAATCAGACCCTTCAGTCCAATTCATCCACGCCGACCAGATATCCTAAATTAGTCTAGTCCCATTTGTCAGCACTTGGCCTGTAGCATTCTAAACCCTTCCTATTTATATACCCATTCAGATGATTTTTAAATGTTGTAATTGTACCAGCCCCTCCACTTCCTCTGGCAGCTCATTCCATACACGTACCACCCTCTGTGTGAAAACGTTGCCTCTTTAGTCCCTTTTAAACCTTTCCCCTCTCAATCTAAACCTATCCCCTCTAGTTCTGACTCCAGGGAAAGATTTAAAAGAAACCTAAGGGGCAACATTTTCACGCAGAGGGTGGTACATTGTATTGAATGAGCAGCCACAGGAAATGGTGGAGGCTGGTGCAATCACAATATTTAAAATGTGGCTGGATAGGTATAGGGATAGAAAAGGTTGAGAGGGATATGGGCCAAATGCTGGCAAATGGGACTAGATTGGATTAGGATATCCGGTCAGCATGGACAAGTTGGACTAAAGTTTTTGGCTTGGACATCTCTATGACTCTATGACCCAGCCTACCTCATATGACATTCAACCATATTTAACTCCAGTCTTGCCCAAATAAAAGCAAAATACAGCAGATGCTGGAGATCTGAAATAAAGCCAGAAAGTGGCTGGAGAAACTCAGTGGGCCTGGCAACATTTGTGGAGAGAAAAAAAGAGTGAGTAACAATGCATGACAGAATTCTTCATTGAGATGGAGAGTCAGGTAGCTCATTCCCAAAGTTCCTGACTAAGTTCCTGAATCTAAATAGAGGAAACTACAATGAGGCACAAACTAGCTATGACAGATGAGAGACGCTACTTAAAGGAATGATGATGGCAATGACACAGACTCGTGAACTGCAGCAATTGTTCATTCCTGCCTGGCACCAAAGTAAAATGGAAAATGTGGCCCAACCGTGGTTACAAAGGAAATTAGAGATAACATTGGATCCAAAGAAGAGGCATACAAATTGGTCAGAAAGCAACAGCCAACTTGAGGAGTGGGAGCAGTTTAGAATTCACCAAAGGAGGACAAAGGGTTTGATGAAGAAAGGGAAAATGGACTGCGCAAGGAAGCTTGTGAAGAACTGACTGTAAAAGTTAACATAGGAATGTGAAGAGAAGCAGATTGGTGAAAACAGATGTAGGTCCCTGACAGTCAAAACCAGGGAAATTTATAACAGGATACAAAGAAGAGGCTGCCCAACTTGGTTCTGTGTTCACAAAGGACGATACAATTAATATATCAGAAATGTTAAGGTGGGAGAAGGATTTCGTGAGACGGAGGATCTGAAGGAAATCAGTATGAGTAGAAAAATGTTGTTGGGGAAATTGATTGGCTTGAAGGCCACTAAATCCCCAGGGCCTGATTCTCTAATTCCCAGAGTACGTAAGGAAGTAGCCCTAGATATCATGGATGCATTGGTGGCCATCTTCCAAGACTGTATAACTCAGGAATAGCTACTACAGATTGGAAGGTAGCTAATGTAACCCTAGTGTAATGTATTTAAAAAGGCAGGTAGAGAGAAAACTGGTATTTATAAACCAATCATCATGATGTTGGTAGGGGTTGGAGTCCATTATAAAGGATTTAATAGCAAAGCACTTGGAAACCAGCGGCAGGATCAGAAAGAGTTGGCATGGATTTATGAAAGGAAAATCATGCTTGGCAAATCCACTGGAATTCTTCAAGAATGCAACTTACAAAGTTGATGAGGGGGAGCTAGTTGATGTGGTTCAGTTGGACTTTCAGAAAGCTTTTGACAGACTCGTACATAAAAGATTGGCAGCTAAAATTAAAGCACGTAGGATTGAGAGGTGGTGTACGCAAATAGACTTTTTAAAAAACTGGCTGGCAGACAGGAAATGAAGAGTAAGAATAAATAAATTATTTTTTTCCCAAATGGCAGGCAGAGAGAGATGGATAGAGAAAGATAAAAGGAGAGAGATAGGCAGAAAGATAGTGACTACGAGACAGATAGATAGATAGATAGATAGATAGATAGATAGATAGATAGATAGATAGATAGATAGACAGACAGACTGATAGAAGGACCATTGAGGGTGAGGTAGGGAATGGAAACTCTCAGCACTCTCTATGTCACTATTTCAGGAATTGAGGATGATAATGAAGAGCTAGCTGATGATAACAATGCAGCAAAGCTGCAGCCTCTGGAGAATTACTGAGTTGGGAGGTGTTGTCATTTCAGTATCATATGATAGCAGCTGTCCATGAGGCTCCCATGGTGAACTACTGGGGATAGTCTTCATTCACTAGACACCTATCATAGAGCTGTCAATGTCGAGAACTACTCAGAGTTTTGCAACAGGGGCATGTCACATACTGAAGAAGTTCTCCTGTGGCGATAGACATGAATATATTTGGAACCAGAGCTGCTATCAATCAGAGTAGCTGCTGTGAATGGGCAAGGAAGCTTTAATAGGCTTGTCTCCCCTAACCAATGCTTTCCCTTGTTGTTTGCTCGTAGTCAACTCATTTGTTGCTTCAGCCCCAAAACAGCTGTGAGTGTGCACACTGGAGAGACACAGCAAGCAAAAAAGAGGAAAACAGCAACAAGGGCTGGTCATTCAGCACCACTATTCAATTCGACCACAGTAATCTCTCCCTTAACTCCATCCACCTGGCTTGGTTCTTTAGTAAAGTATTGGATTCAGAAACAGGTCATCCGGCCCAAGATACCATGCTGGTGTTAATGCTCCACACGAGTCTACTCCATTTTTTATTACTCCATTTTTTACCTCCTCTAACTCTACTCTGCCAACTGTAAGATGTGGGATCATAAGAAAATAGGCCATTCAGCCCATCGAGTCTGCTCTGCCCTTCAATGACATCATGGCTGATTTAAGAGTCCTCAACTCGACTTTTCTTGCCTTTTCCCCACAAACCTTGAATTCCTTGCTGATTAGAATCTGTCTATCTCAGCCTTGAATATACTTCACGACCCCTCCTTAACATCCCTCTGTGGTAAAGAACTCCACAGATTCACACCACTCTGAGAGAAGAAATTCCCCCGAATCTCTGTCTTAAATGGGTGACCCCTTATTCTGAGATTTTGCCTTCTGGTCTCTTTATCTTAGTGATGCAACTCCCTTCTTTTTCCTCATATCCCTGAAGAGTATTATTACCTTTCATGAAGAGTATTTACCCAATTCCCTTCAGAAAATCACAATGATGCACTCTCATTCTACTGCCCTTTGCAAGCATTAACTTCCAAATATAACAACTCACTGAGCTAAGTAATTTTTTCTACATGCTGTCCCACCACTCTGTATCTCATCCCTGGGTGAAGAAACTCAGTTCTCATTTCAGATCCAACCCTTTCCCTTTGCTCTCAAATACTTCAGAGGTTTTTCCCCTTAAATGCATTGGTACTATTCACTTCAGCATGGGGGAGCCAGTCCCACATGCCCACCACTGTCTGGATCATAGAGTCATAGGGTCATAGAGATGTACAGCATGGAAACAGACCCTTCCGTCCAACCTGTCCATGCCGACCAGATATCCCAACCCAATCTAGTCCCACCTGCCAGCACCTGGCCCATATCCCTCCAAACCCTTCCTATTCATATACCCAGTCAAATACTTCTTAAATGTTGCAATTGTACCAGCCTCCACCACTTCCTCTGGCAGCTCATTCCATACACCCTCTGCGTGAAAAACCTGCCCTGTAGGTCTCTTTTATATCTTTCTCCTCTCACCCTAAACCTGGGTGAAGATTTTTTTTCTGAATTCCCTGTTGGATTTCTTGGTGACAGCTTCTAGTTCTGATTTGATTTATCATTGTCACACGTTCTGAGATATAGTGAAAAGTGTTATTTTGTGTGCTAATCATACCTTACATAAGTACGTCAGTGTATTGGATCAGAATACAGAATACAGTGTTATAGCTGCAGAGAAAGATCAACTCTAATACATGAGGGGTCAGTACCACAAGTCTGACAACCGCGGGGAAGAAGGTGTTCTTAAATCTGTTGGTACGTGTTTTCAAACTTTTGTATCTTCTGCCAATAGAAGAGGTTGGAAGAGAGTGTAACTGGGGTGGGAGGGGTCTGTGATGATGTTGGCTGCTTTCCTGAAGCAGTGGTAAGTGTAGGTGGAGTCAATGGATGGGAGGCTGGTTTGTGTGATGGACTGGGCTGTGCTCACAACTCTCTGTAGTTCTTTACGGACTTGGGCAGGGCAGTTGTTGTACCAAGCCGTGATGCATCCACTTTGGATGTTTTCTATGTTGCATCCATAAAATTAGTTGGAGTCATTATAGACATGCTGAATTTCCATAGCCTTCTGAGGAAGTTGAGGTGTCAGTGTGCATTCTTGACTGTAGCAGTACTGCTCCATCACACAAAAGGAAATATTGTCTCTGTATCCATGCGGTCAAAACCTTTCATCATTTCAAAGTTCTCAATTAAGTCACCCCTTGCTAAAGAGAAGTGGGACTCAGCCTGTGCATCATCTCCTAATGTATAAACTCACGCATGTGTTACAAAGGTGTAGAAGTGTACTGTTCCTTTAAGAGAGTGAAGGACTGAGCTGACACAGAGTGCTGGAGAATTTACAATGTAACATTTGATCCAGTAGCTAGCACTGGCTGAGTTGCTATAAGACAAAAAAAAAACAAATTTCAATTCAGGCCAATCAGGTTAAATTATACCCCAAAATACCAACCTCCAATCAAGTATTTTAGTATGAATTTAGTATATTGACAATATTAAAAACCAATGAAACAATCCAATGCTTTGGGGTATAAGACCAGGGAAAAATTGAACAGTTGAGGGGAGAACTGCCAAGCCACCAGCATGTACAGACTGCACGAACCATAACTCTCTTAAAGGTACCTTTATTGATCAGTGACCTGTGAAACAGAAATCCCTATGGAGAAGAAAATCTACAGAGAAAGATAGAAAGGGAAGATTCGACAGCTACCTGGTTTTGAAATTTGAATTTTTGGTAAATCTTACTCAGAGGTTTTATCTGACTAGTATTATAGAAGGGAAAGTAAAAGATAGGTTAGAGGAAGGAAGTGTCAATATTTGTTAAATACATCTGTTATACTTTAAGAAATAAAGTTGTTAATTTTTACTTTAAATAGTTCTTGGCCTCACAAATTTTCACAGATTACTGCACGGGATAAATCTTTTCTGTGTTGCTGGCTTAAATTAAGCAGGGGGGTTTAACTGTGCTGTAACACATGCCTGGTATCATGCTCTCTGCACCCTCTCCTGGGCAATAGAAGGGTTACAGAGACTAGAAGGCAATGGACAGTTGAGGCCACAATGGGTTCAGCCATGACGTTATTGAATGGTGAGACAGGTTCGAAGGGCCGAACGGTCTTCTCCTACTCCCAACTCACATTGTTTGTCTACACCATGTATGTGACCGGGTGAACAGTTTGATAGGAGTGAGTTCCAGATTTTTGCAGTCCTTTGTGTGAGTAGCCAGTCTCACCCAGAGCAACCCAGAGATCAGAGTATTCCAGTGTGGTAGTAAGCATCGTTGTTCCCTATTCATTACTACAGAAAGTAGCTGATGCTAAGACATTGAATTTATTCAAGAGGTGGTTAGATATAGAGGTGGGGAGAGTGGGGGAGAACAGGATTAGGCTATTGACTTGGATGATTGGTCATGATCGTGATGAATGGCAGAGCAGGCTCCAAGAGTCGAATGGCCTCCTCCTGCTCCTCGCCTCTATGTTTCTATACCGGTCTCTGTGCAGTTATTTCAGGGGGATTTGAAAAAATGTTCCCAGAGGATTAGATTAGGCTTCTAGATTACTAATCCAGTGACATTACCACAACAACACCACTTTCTCCCTGTAAGGATAGTCCGTGAAAACGTGCAAAAAAGACATTGCATAAATGCAATTTATTGGTGGTGTTGATGAGGAGAGATCACACAAATTAAGCTAGTTTTCTCTCAAAATTAGAAACTTAAGAGGTTCTTTGATCAATGTATTAACAGGGAACGACAGGGTAGATAAACTATTTTCACTGGTTGGGGACTCTAGAACTAGGGAGCATAGCCTGAGAATTAGGGCCAGACTGTTCAGGAGAGATGTTCGGAAGCACTTCCACACGCAAAAGGGTGGGAGAGGTTTGGAGCTCTCTTCCACAAGTGGCAGTGGATGCTGGATCAGTTGTTAATTTTAAATCTGAGATAGGTAAATTTTTGTTAAGCAAAGGGAAATGGGTCAATGGCAGGTAGATGGAGTTGGGCCACAAATTGGCCATGATCTCATTGAATAGCAGAACAGGCTGGAGGGGCTGATTGGCCTACTCCAGTTCCTATGTTGAGAGACGCTAAGTTAAACCAAACTGAATGCAATAATCTCAAAGTCAGATGGTAGCAACTGTAACATTCGAGTATGATTGCCACTGACATATATCCCAATACTAACTAAAACAGTCCAGCGACACATTGACATTATTGGGCAGTGCACTTTTTTCAACCTTATAATATCCCACTGCTTTCTGACTTGCAACTCTGCGATCTCATTGCAATTCATAAACTCATTTTCACGGTGCCTTTTTATTGCTCCTTATAATTGATCAGCTGCTATTCTAAGTTATCACCACACCACTGCAAAGAATCAAGGGGATTATTGGAGAAAGGGAAACTGATGTGACAGCAGCAAGATAAGCTCAGTTGAATAATTACTCAATCGACATGAAAATGGAATATATTTTCATATCAATGAGAATTGGAAGGCTTTCATCACTTGAATATAATTGCTGTAATTATATCACCCAAGAAATTAAAAAAGTCTAATTTTCTTTAATGTATTCAGAATTGAATTACTGCGTGCAATTTTCACTTTCTCATAAATGAATTAAGAGTTAGAACTTTTGGGTTATTTCAAGAATGTAAATGGAATAATACATTTACTTTACAGAGAATTAAGCAGAACATTTCAAACCAATGAAACTAGAGTGTGTACATATAATTAATATATTAGTCCATTCAGAGACTGTGCCAAGACTATTGTAAATTATAACGACAAACGTAATGGCTAAAAATGGAAGAAAACCTCCATTTCAGAAAAATGTTCAAGGGATTATCTTTCTCTAAATGTCTCCTTCAAAGCTTCTGACGAGTTATTACACAGGTCCCTTCAGGATTGACCATCATCTGGATATTTCTAACGGTCAGTTTACCTAATATGAGAGCAATTAGGGACAGGCAATAAATGCTGGCCAGCCAGCAACTCCCAAGTCCCTGAAGCAATACCAATATCACCCAACTTAAGAATGTAAGAACTAGGAGCAGGAGTAGGCCATTTGGCCCTTCAAGCCTGCTCCACCATTCAATACTCAGCTCCACTTACCCCTGCCCGCTCACCATAACCCTTAATTCCTTTATTGTTCAAAAATCTATTTTTGCGTTAAAAACACTCAACCGAGGTAGCTTCATCTGCTTCACAGGGCAGGGAATTCCAGATTCCCAATCCTTTGGGTGAAGACGTTCCTCCTCAGCTCAGTCCTAAATCTGCTCCCCCCCTTATTTTGAGGCTCTGCCCCCGAGTTCTAGTCTCAATCTCCAGTGGAAACAACCTCCATGCTTCTATTTTATTTATTCCCATCCTAATTGTATATGTTTCTGTAGGATCCAACCTTATTCTTTTAAATTCTAATGAGTATAGGCCCAGATTACTCAATCTCTGCTCAAAAGCCAACCATCTCAACTCCAGAACCAACCTGGTGAACCTCCTCTGCACCTCCTCCAGTGTCAGTCCATCCTTTCTCAAGTAAGGAGACTAAAACTGCGCACTGTACTCCAGGTGTGGCCTCACCCAGCACCTTATACAGCTGCAACCTAACCTCCCTGCTTTTAAACACAATCCCCCCAGCAATGAAGACAATATTCCATTTGCCTTTTTAATTACCTGCTGCACCTGAAAGCCAACTTTTTGTGATTTACGCACAAGGACACCCAGGTCCGTGCTGCAATTTTTCACCATTTAAAGAATAGCCCATTTTGCTGGTATTTCTGTCAAAATTGATGGCCTCTCATTTACCAACATTGTACTCTATCTGCCAGACCCTTGCTCACTCACTTAACCTATCTATATCTCTCTGCAGACTTTCAGTGCTCTCTGCACACTTTGCTCTAACACTCATTTTTGTGTAATCTGCAAAGTTTTGACACAATACCCTTGGTGCCCAATTCTAAATCATCTTTATAAATTCTAAACAATTGCAGTCCCAGCACTGATCCCTGAGGCACACCACTAACCACTGATCACTAACCACTAACCAGAAAAACACACATTTATCCCCACTCTCTGTTTTATGTTAACCAATCCTCTATCCATGATAAGACATTACCTGTAATGCGGTGAACCTTTATCTTATGCAGCAGCCTTTTATGCAGCTCCTTGTCGAATGCCTTCTGTAAATCCAGATACACCACATCTACTGGGTCCCCATTGTCCACTGTGCTCATAACATCCTCAAAGAATTCCAATAAATTAGTTAAATATGACCAGCCTTTTATGAACCCATGCTGTGTCTGCCCAACAGGACAATTGCTATCCAGATGTCTCACTATTTCTTTATTGATTATAGATTCAAGCATGCTCCCCCCTACAGAAGTTAAGCTAATGGGCCTATAGTTACCTGTCTTTTGTCTACCTCCTTTTTTAAACAGTGACGTCACGTTTGCTGTTTTCCAAGCTGCCAGAACCACCCCAGAGTCCAAAGGATTTTGGTAAAATACAACAAGCACATTTACTATGTTTCCCCCATCATCTTTTTTAGTACCCTGGGAAACATTCCATCAGGGCCAGGAGACTTGTCTAACGTTAGCAACATTAGCTTGCTCAACAAAATTCCCACTTTCTTAGGTTCGGATATATTTGGGATAGTCACACAGGCAGGCCGAGAGGTAGGTGGTCAATATTTATCCCAGCATTAGGTTATGAACTCTGGTTGGTCATATTCCTGAAGGTCACACTAATTATTGCCCATCAGTGTCCTATGTTACTGTTATTAGTTAGCAATCCATCTTCAGGACACTTTCTTGCATCAATTGGTTACTCACTTGGATAATTCTTCATAGTCAAAGTTAAAAATCACACAACACCAGGTTATAGTCCAACAGGTTTATTTGGATGCACTAGCTTTTGGAGCGCTGCTCCTTCATTAGGTGATTGTGACAACCACTGAGTCACCCATCGTAACTCACACCAAGTAATTTTAGTTCTTAGAGACAGGTAGTCAAAGAAGCTGAAATTTTTTTAAAAGAAGTTTTTTTTTTGCTTCGCTTGCAGGAGTTTCTCGGAGATAGAACTTGAATCCTTGGAGACTCCAGCTCCACTCGGGAGGATTTGACAATTTCATCCTGGAATGAAGCAACCTTTTCTAAGGCTTTTGAGCAAATTGGAGAGGGGGGAATAGGTATTCGTGTCACGCGGCACATCTCAACTCTGCAATCTACTGAGGATCTGTGTAGATGACATGGGATTCAGCAAAGAGTCAACATGAATTCATAAGGACAGCAGCTCACCAGTTCACGTTATCACTGCCACACGCCTCTCCAAAGTGACAAGTCCCTGTCAGGAGGGAGCCAAAGTAATATCGAGCTGTGTCGTCTCTTAAGAGGGGACAGTGACAGCGCACAGTACAGCTGTCACATCTCACAGAGTCTGTACAACACAACTGCCACCTTGCTAGTGCTGCTGACATTTCGGGCGCCAATGAATGTATGTTTAAGGCGAAGTTCCTGCGATTAATACTGCAGACAAAAGGAGAGCCAATGCTTTCCTTTCTAATATAGAAAACCAGCTTCTCCTGGCCTGTGGTATATATGTCGAGGCTGGTCTGAGAAGCGCACATTTCTCCAAGTGCAGTCAATTCTCAGTGGTCCCCCTGGCCCTACACGTGTTTGATTTTGAAGAATTATGTTGGTTTTCACATTTCTGCACCCAAACTTATCATCTTCCTAAGAAGGTGATAAGTGCAATGGGGATTAATCACATGGCACCTCCCCACGGATACTACCTTATCTTGAGCAGACTGCCAATCAGGTAGAGCACCAGGGAGGCTGTTTGGCTTGGTGAGGCAGGTTCATCCTCGAACTGTGCTCGCTTTCCACACGCCGTCACTGGCCAGTGAGCAAGGGAGCTGAAAGGGAGGGGTGTTAATTACTAACTAATTATTACCCCTGAAGTTTTACTCTTCAATTTATTGCCTACCAGCTCAGGTAGTCTAAGCAGAATTTCTTTCCTTGCCCTGCTGATGTCTTTACTACCAATAGGAACCATGAGAACTGGATCCATCACCGCTCTCCCCCCCCCCCCCCTCCCCCCCCCTCCCCCCCACCACCATAAGTTCCTGTCCAGCCCTAAGCAGATGGTCCATATCCCTAACACATTTGTCTGGACCCATGCTCCTTGCTCCAAAGAATGGTGCCAATTACCCTTACTACATTATCCCATATTCCATCTTGTTCCCCCATGGCTAAATGGTTTCCTGTACTAGAGTGTCATTTATCTCAAGAGGGTTGGAATATAAAAGCAGCGATGTACTTCTGAGACTTTATAAAGCTCTCGTTAGGCCCCATTTAGAATACTGTATCCAATTTTGGGCCCCACACCGCGGGGAGGGCATATTGGCACTGGAGCGTATCCAGTGGAGATTCACACAGATGATCCTTGGAATGGTAGGCCTAACATATGATGAACAGTTGAGGATCCTGGAACAGTATTCATTAGAGTTTAGAAGGTTGAGGGGAGATCTAATAGAAACTTACAAGATAATGCCTGGCTTAGAAAAGGTGGACGCTGGGAATTTGTTTCTTTTCGGTGGGGACCCGTGGGCACAGCCTTAAAATTAGAGGGGGTCAATTTAGAATGGAAATGAGGAGACATTTCTTCAGCCAGAGAGTGGTGGGCCTGTGGAATTCATTGCCGCAGAGTACAGTGGAGGCCGGGACGTTAAATGTCTTCAAGGCCGAGATTGATAAATTCTTAATCTCACAAGGAATTAAGGGGTGAGGGGACAGTGGAGTTGAAATGCCCATCAGCCATGATTGAATGGTGGAGTGGACTCAATGGGCCAAATGGCCTTACTTCCACTCCTATGTCTTATGGTCATTATCAGTTAGCTCATCCAGCCTGTAGTGGTCACTCTCCCAACCAGCAGAAAGGATATTAAACACTGTCCTTGGACAATTGCAAAGGTGGTGGCTCCTACACTCTTGCCCTTAGGGTACCCATAGCTCTTTCATTCACAGCCACATCCTACCCAATACACCCCCACCTCAGAAGATGCTACCTTAAGCGGCACCATGGCTCAGTGGTTAGCATGCTGCGTCACAGCACCGGGGTCTTGGGTTTGATTCCACCCTCGGGTGACTGGCTGTGTGGAACTTGCACAATCATCCTCTGCCTGTGTGGGTTTCCTCCCACAGTCCACAGATTAGGTTAGGTGGGTTGGCTCTGACAAACCGCTCCACAGTGTCCAGGGATGTGCAGGCTAGGTGGGTTAGCTATAATAAATGTAGGGATTCGGTAGGGGAGGGGGCTGGATCTGGGCAGGGTACTCTCTGGAGAGTTGATACTGTCTTCATGGGCCGAATGGTCTCTTTCCACTTTTATGAGTTAAGTAAATGACCGATTATCAAGGATCATCCAAGTGAGTAACCAATTGATGCAAGTGTCCTGAGCATGGATGCTCTTTGGTGTGCACTTGGTGGGCTGAATAGCCTGCTTCCACATTGTAGGGATTCTATGATCTGAAAGGGGCATAACTCTGGCTGGTGCAAAGTATCCCTTTTGATGTGACACAATATTTGCTGTTTCGGCTCCAGCCCAAAAATTCTGAGCCAGAGCTACTTAAGCAGTAAACATTTACTGAGTGCAGACACGTCTGTCTTGTATTACACTGGCATCCAGGAACCCCCACATTCTGTAGCCGTGATACATCTCCTCTCCCACCATGGTTCATAATTTTGTTAAATTAACCACTTAAATAATATATGCATATTACTTGCTTCTATTTTCCCATATATCTTATTAACCGCACCACCAGAGGATAACGAATCTGTGGAATTCTTTACTGAGAGGGTTGTCGAGGCTGAGTCACTAAAGTTTATTCAAGGCTGAAATCTTTCGAATCAGTGAGGGAATCACGGTTTTTGGAAGAGGACGACAGGAAAGTGGACAATCAGATCAGATGTGATCTTGTTGAATGATGGAACTGGCTCAATGGGCTCCCAGTCCTTATGCTCTGACCTGTTCCTGTGCTATTGTAAACCTTAGAGATTAAGTGGAGTATTGAAAGAAGGCAGATGATATGGGATTGCAGACTGATGGTTGCAATTCATTTCCACTTAACTTCAGAAAGTACTTAATGGGTTGCAAACATTTTGGGTCCCCTTACCTGCAAAAGGTGCCTTATAAATTAATAATTTCATTATTAATATAACAATTAATAACCAACTTGCCCCTTTACCCAAGAGGAAAGTGCTTTACTGGCATGCAAGGGATCTCGCTTGGATGACTAAACACTGAACAAAGAGTCAAAAAGTGTGGCACTGGAAAAGCACAGCTGGTCAGGCAGCATCCAAGGAGCAGGAGAATCGACGTTTCGAACATAAGCCCTTCATGTGGAGAGCTCAAGGGGACTGAGATAAATGTGAGGGGGATGTCTCTGGGGAGAAGGTAGCTGAGAATGCGACAGGTAGATGGAGATGGGAAGGTGATGGTGATAGGTCGGAGCGGACGGAGAGGTGGGAAGGAATATGGACAGGTCAAGAGGGCAGTGCCGAGTTGGAGGATTGGATCTGGCAGAGGGAGGGGAGATAAGGAAACTGGTGAAATCGACATTGATGTCGTGCGGTTGGAGGGTCCCAACAAACAATGACCCCTTTCTCTGGGTCACTGACTCCTGGCATCTTCCAAAAGCTCCCAGCCCCTGGATGCTTCACTCAAACGGTCACCCCTCCATCTTCTCAGGATACCTTGGCAAGGCCAATAAACACAGTCTTCCCAACATTACGCCTGCTGAGCCCCAAGAGACAACCACACTCAGGAAAATTGTCAAGACAATTCAGCCTCCCTCCTGTGTGATGACTGATTCAAATTCAAATTGCAATTTTCATCTGATAGATGCAGTTTGTTTCCAATAAGACTGAAATAAACAGCATAAAAAGCCACATTTGATTGACGCTCCAGAATGCCAAGGGCTCTCAAAAGGCTGCATTATATACTTGACATTTAAATCCTATTCTCAAGTAGAAGGTTTTGAATATTCATGTGCTTTGGTTAATCAGCATTAACACAGTGATGTCAACATCGTTTTTAAAAACATCCTGATCCTTTCTAAACTGTTCTTTTAGTTGTTTTTTAACCAATTGCTTGCCTGGACTTGAAACGTCAAGAATCACAAAGTAAAGTTGCTGCAGTGTTATTGGGTCATAGTGCTGCTCTCTCATTAGAGAGGGAGGAGACACCACTGATGGCGGTTTAACCAGAGGGTCACCACACCACAAACAAGGGGAGAGGTTGCTCTGCCTGAAACTCGTTGGTCTTCCAGAGCAAGGAGTTGACCATGACCGAGCGCTGCAGACTGGCACATTCCAAAGTCCAGGATTACATTCTTTTCACTAAAGCTTGGGGTAGCTGCCGCCAAGGTACAGTGAGGTCTTTCTGCTGAAGCTAAGTGGGAGTCTGCCCAGCTATCAGAGCCTCCTGGTCCTCAAATGCATGTACCTATCGTCTTGTACAGGTAACAATCGGTTTGGCTCATTTGCTGGGTAGTCAAAATCCAAGCCATGTTTCTTCACAAGCTACTGTACAGTTCTGAACTGCTTTAGTGACTGTTCATGCAAGAAAGATATGAAGTATATTTTTGAAATAAAAAAGGAGAGGTTGAGAACTGTATAGAACTGTTTTGGTACAGTACACATGCATGTATATAAAGGGCAGCATCGGGGCTCTCAATACCTCAGGAACCTGGGTTCAATTCCACCCTCAGACTGTCTGTTCTCCGCTTCTGTGTGGGCTTCCTCCCACAGTCAAAAGATGTGCAGGTTATGGTGGATTGACTATAATAAATGTGGGGTTACAGTAGGGGGGGGATGGTCTCCAGAGGGTTGGTACAGACTTGATAGACTGAATGGCCTCTTCCTGCACCGTAGCCATGGTAAATGCAGGATTATGGGGATAGGGTGGGATGCTGCTCAGAGAGTCAGGGCAGACTTGATGGGCTAAGTGGCCTCTTTCTACACTGTGGAGATTCCATAAATGTAAGCTTCATGAATAAAGTATATTTTCGCAATAAAAAGGGGAGATGTTGAGAAGGAGAATCCTTCCAGGAATTGCTGGGAACTACTGAGATAAAAGTATCATCATGGGGGTCCACTTATAATTCTTACCTCAGGCAATGCAATATTTTGGGTGTCCTTTTTCATTCATCTGTAGAAATGACTTGACAGTGACTTCAGGAATGAAATGGATCGATTTAGCAACACTGCCCTCTTATGGCTTGCTAGCTAAACAACCAGCACTGACACAAAACGATAGCACTCATTCACTCGCATTACTGAGTGGACTTAAAATACTTTGGCATTGGCGATTCCAAAAAGAAATCAATTGCGACATCGAAAAGGAACAGTGGAGAGTGATGCTTCATTGCAAAAGGAACAAGATTGAGAGGGCACAGATATAAAGTGATTTGCAAATGAAACAGGAGTGATACGAGGAAAACTTTTTCACACAATGGGTCATTAGGGTATAGAATACACAGCCTGGAAACGTGGTGGAAACAGGTTCAAATGAGGCATTCAGAAGGACATTGAATGCTTATTTATATATTTTTTAAATAACATGATAGGGTATGGGGGATGTAGTGATTGGAACCAGGGCCAAATGGGGCTTGACTTGGTCTGCTAACCTGGATCAAACAGAGAACCCCAGCTGACAGATAAGTATAGGAAGGTGCTCTCTCTCCTGGTATAGAGTCCCACCTACACCAGAGGTGGGCAAAAGCATCTCTGAACAGGTTGATTAAAAAAAAGAAAAAAAAATATAAACATGGCTCTCAGAGAGTCCCCTCATTGTCAGGACTAGCTCTGAGCTGCCTGGTCAGAGCCAATGTACTGTGCACATGTAAAATAAAGGGAGACTTGGTGATAGGACGCCAGCCTTCAGGAAGTTACTGCAGGGGAAAAGCACGAGATTGTCATTGGGTAATGCTGCTCATTTGAAGAGGTGGCACAGGCAAAACGGGCCAAATGGCCAATCTAAATGTCAAAAGAACAATGCAATTTTAATTGCTCGGTTTTGGTATTTCATCAGGGTCATTCACAGAACTCGCACTTACATCTCAAACAGATATTTTTGAAAAAACTTTATAAAAATATTACATTTTCTTTGAAACTTTTGCCTGGGAATTCTGGATGCATACTGGGATAACAGGGAGTTTACTCGATGATACGGCAAGCTCGGAAATAGCTTCAGTTTTTGAGACAGTAACTTTTATGAGCCTATTAGATTGGGGGAAATATCACAGAATCCCAATAGCGTGGAAACAGGCAATTTGGCCCAACAAGTCCACACCGACCCTCCGGACAGTAACACACCTAGATCCATTCCCCCATCCTATAACTCTACATTTATCCCTGACTCGTGCACCTAACCCACACACCCCTGAACACTATGGGACAATTTAGCATGCTCAATTCACCTAATCTGCATGTTTTTGGACTATGGGAGCAAACCAGCGCACTCAGAGGAGACCCACGCAGACACAAGGAGAACGTGCAAACTCCACACAGATAGTCACCCAAGGCTGGAATCAAACCAGAGTCCCTAGCTCAGGGAGCAGCAGTGATAACCACTGAGCCACCCTGCTGCCCTACCACTGATGGTACAATCATGCGCTAACAGACTCTCTTAGGTGCATCAGGAAAATATCTCTAACCTGCCAGTTTAACAGGACCACTCATATCTCAGCATGTTTACTGACAGGAGATTAAATCACTTGACCTAACTCACCTTTCTGTCGAAATCAACAGGCATAAGAACAAATGTAGGCCATTCAGCCTGTCAAGTTTACTCCACTATTCAATGAGATCATGGTTGATCTGATAGCCTTCTACTCCATTTTCCTGCCTTTTCCCCATAACTCCTGTTCCTGTTCTTGATTAAAATTCGCCCTCTCACACTTGAACATATTTAATAACCCAGCCTTGGTGGTCCTCTGCACTAGAGAATTCCATAAGACACAGGAACTGGAATTAGGCCATTCAGCCCATCGAGTCTACTCCACCATACAATCATGGCTGATTGGTTTCTCAACCCCATTCTCTCACTTTCACCCCGTAACCCTTGATACTCAAGAATCTAACTATCTCAGTCTTAAATATACTCAATGACCTGGCCCCCGCAGCCTTCTGTGGCAATGAATTCCATAGATTCACCACTCTCTGGCTAAGGTTTCCCCTTATGTCTGTTCTAAAAGGTCTCCTCTTTATTCTAAGGCTCAGCCCTCAGATCCTCATCTCTCCTACTAATGAAATCATCTTCTCAACATCTACTCTACCCAGGCCATTCAGTATTCTATGTGTTTCAATTAGACCCCCACCCCCCCAATCCTTCTAGACTCCAGAGTCCAGACCTAGAGTCCTCAAACTTTCCTCATATGTTAAGCCTTTCATTCCTGGGACCATTCTTGTGAACCTCCTCTGAACATGCTCCAGGGCCAGTACATCCTTCCTGAGATATGGGGCCCAAAACTGTGCACAATACTCCAAGTGTGGTCTGACCAGAGCCTTATTGAGCCTCAGAAGTACACCCCTGCTTTCATATTCAAGTCCTCTCAAAATAATGCCATCATTGCATTTGCCTTCCTAACTACTGACTCAACCTGCAAGTTTACCTTGAGAGAATCCTGGACTAGAACTCCTAAGTCTCTTTGCACTTCAGGCTTATCAATTTTCTTCCCATTGAGAAAATAGTCTATGCCTTTATCCTTCCGACCAAAATGCATGAACACACACTTTCCCACATTGTATTCCATCTGCCACTTCTCTGCCCAATCTCCCAAACTGTCCAAACCCTTCTGCAGCCTCTCCACCTCCTCAATGCGACCTGTCCCTCTACCGGTCTTTGTATAGTCTGCAAACATAGCCAGAATGCCCTCAGTTCTGGGTGCAACACAACGGGTGCAGGGTGGGATTTCTGTATGCTCTGAGCTTTTGTGCCAGAGGAGTTTAGGAAGTAGCAGCAGTTGCAGAAATATTTGGGAGGGCAGTAAGAGATGGCAAGAGGAGTGTTTGGTTGGGAGGAGAATGGAGATTGCAGGTGCAAGATGTTGGGGGGGGGGGGGGAAGACTGAAAAAAGGGAGAGTTCAGGGTAAAGGAGGCAGGAAAAAAGTATGTGGTGGAAGGAGGATGCCGCAAGAGGGGTATTGGAGGGCAAAATGAATTTGCAGGAGGGGTTGGAGGACAGAGGAATCTCTCAGGAGGGATATGGGGAAAATAAAGACCTTGCAAGCAGGGTGTGCAGGGGAGGGGAGAGCCTGCAAAAGGAGAGAAAGTTTTAAACTTGTTAATGAAGTAAAACTTAAGGAATATTTCTTTATCTCGAGAGGTGTGGGTGTCATTGGCCGGGTATGCATTTATTACCCATTCGTAGTTGCCCTTGAGAAGGCAGTAGTGAGTTGCCATCTTGAATCACTGCAGTCCACGGCGAATCGCTGTTAGGGAACAAGTTCCAGGATTTTGACTCAGCGTCACTGACGAAACAGTGATATATTTCTAAGTCAGGACAGTTAACGGCTTGGAGGGGAACATGCAGTGGTGTTCAGAGAAGAAAACAGTCATGGGTTTGGAAGGTGCTGTCTAAAGATCTTTGGTGAGTTCCTGCAGTGTATCTTGTAGACAGTACACATAGCTGCGACTGAGCATCAGTAGTGGAAGGATTGAAAGTTTGAGGATGTGGTGCCATTCAAGCAGGTTGCTTTATCCGAGATGGTGTCAAGCTTCCCGAGTGTTGTTGGGGAGTCAGGCTTTGGGGACTCAGGTGGTGAGTTACTCACTGAAATATGGTATCAGGTAGTGCTTTAAGACTCAAATCTCCCAATGTGTATACTATAAATGAGTTGAGATGAAGGCTGGCACAGCGGCTAATCCACAAGATGGACCACTGTCATATACGCATTGGGATTGTATACCTCTTTTAGAATAATGCCAACAGTTTGGGTTCAACACCTATTCTGCTGAATTTTGGCTTATGACCGGCCTCTTGCCCTGTCTGAAAATGGATAGCAATGGAAAACCAACACTGGCCAAAGTTGCCAAGGAAAAAGCAGCTCAGGGTGAAGCATTAACAGAAAGTGAGTCAAGAACCTAACTTCAGCTGCAGCACAATGAATGAAATGGAGTCTACGTGGGCAAGGTATTGATGGGTTGATCAAAGCCCTTGGAACTGCTAGAACAGCCCTCCCCTTCAAAGAGAGTTTCTACATTATTTTGATGTAAATGCCCTACTACCCACTCCAATAAATGGGAATATTTAAATGGAAATTAGGAGGAGGAAACAGCGTAGTAAAAGTACTGAAGCACATTCTCTTGCTGGCTAGGCCCAATTGTGATACAAAATGGTCACTACATTTACTCTTTTAGAACAAAATGACAAAAGTGACCAAGCTCACCAAATCATTATTGCAACTCTAACTTTACCAGCTTTGTACATTTTTCAGTTTTTTTTTCCCCCAGCACCATTGTTCTTTTATAAGCATTAGGATTTTCATCTTAACCTTTCATGAGCTATAGATGTCAGTGAAAAGACCAGCATCTGTGGCCCATCTCGATCTGTCACTGTCCTGAGTGGTTGTCACATTATTTCAAATGGTTAAGACTGAACCACATTGCAATGGGTCTGGAGTTAGGCCTAGGCCAATCCCGGTAAGACTGGAGATTTTCTTCCCCAAAGGCATTCAGTGAACCAGATGGGTTTTACAATAATCATGATAGCTTGATGGTCAGTGCGAAGACTAGCTTTGAGTGGTGGATTTTATTAACTGAATGTTTCAGAATGCCACCAACAGCTGTGGTGGGATGTGAACCAGAGATCCCCCCTCCTCTTCTCCCCCGTACCATTAGCCTGGGTGTCTGGGCTACCAGTCCAGCAAAATTACTCCTACACCATTTCCCCAACTATATTGGTGACCCCAATATGGAGGATATCACAGCTCATTGCGATATTGCCCTTGTATGAAATGCAAGCTTAGGCAAATTGCGTCAGGGACCAGTGAGCAGAAGTCAAAAAAAATGGAGAGGCTTCAGGTGCTCCTCCTCCAGGAATACTGAAATCCGACTCTAATGCACTTGCCATTGGCCATTCACAACTACCTCAGACAGATCAAGGCATAAACAGCTGCTTCAAACAACAAATTGAAAACTCAAGCTGTGTTGTGGAGAATCTCTTTAATATTTTTGAATTAAAGCCAGACAAATAATAACCTTACATTTCCCATAACCTCACTTTCTTTTTTGCAGTTGAGCGCACCTTCAATGCGCTTTGAACTGTCGAAAAGAAATAAAGACAAGTATACCAGCTGGAAGGAACCATAAGCAACAGAAATGAATAAAGTTATTCAGTTCATATTTTCTCACCAGTAGTTCAGATCTTGACAATTACTTCTCAGGGTTGTGTTTCCAGCAGTACCTTGTGGAAGGAATGGTCAGTGGAAAAATGCACTTACAAAGAGAACTGCTGTCAAACAGGTGACTTGAAATGGCTACAAGACCAGCAGAACTGTTGGGAATCAAAGAGCCGACCAAAACTTAGGGTGATCTAAAACATTCCCTACATGCTGAGGGCTTGTGCATTTTTCTGGAGGTGATGGAGGGCACTGCTGCTAACTACCAACCAAACTGTTTAATGAATGCTACTGCCACCATAAGATTTTAAACAGTTATACAATCAAACAGCTTGTGTATTAGTGCAATCTGATCACGTCAAGCAATGCTGCATGAAGATCTGAAATGATAATCTATCCCAAAATTTCTCTGCATTGGGAAAATAAACAAATTTTGTGGAAAATATGCCTGCGTTACTCCAATAAGATTCAAACAAACAGTCTCTTTTAACACAATGCATGGCAGAAGCGCTACAACAGTGTAAAAGCAATTACAGCTCAGTCTGGCACTAACTGCATGTCATCCTATACACCGAACCAACAGTTGAGTTGTTGTGAAGAGACAGTGATATTTTAAACGTTCTGTTTCTATAACTATTAAGACCAGTTCTTTCCCTCTGTCTTAAGTGCCTGCAAGAGCGTTGGACAATGGCTAAAGACAAAGTTATTAAATACTGGGGAGAACAAGATATTTATTAGAATGTGACAGGAGTGGTTTTCACCAGGGTCTTCAATAGTGGCTGTTATTCACTTTGCAAAGACAAAACAAAAGGAGGCACTTTAAGCAGTACGGAGGATGATATGAATACCAGAATCTGTAAATACTGGGTTACTCATCTCTCCAATTTTCAGTGAGTATGTGGCTTCTTCAAAAGGTCTCTGCATTTGGCCTGTAATGCAAGCAAAGACAATAAAATAAATGCAGTACAGACAATGTATGCCCTTTTCCAGCTGTGAGCCTTTCATATTAAAAAATACAGACACAGCAAGGTCTAAGACACTGCTTCCCAAACTTACTCATTCTGTGGCCCCATTTGAAGGCTTGAAAATTGTCACAACCCCTCACTGAGAAGTTCTGGAGAGTAAGACAGCTGTTGTAAATTGGTCAGAGCTCACAGTGACAATTACTGCCTCAACAGCTTGTAACCTCCACTTGAGAAGCCCTGTTCCAAAGGTCTGCAAAAGCATCCTTACCTGTATGAAAGCAGTGTGCATTTCTCTCAAACATAACAATATAAACTGGGAGAAAGTGAGGATTGCAGATGCTGGGGATCAGAATCGAGAGTGGGGTGCTGGAAAAGCACAGCAGGTCAGGCAGTACCCGAGGAGCAGCCAAATCGACATTTCAGGCATGATTCCTGATGAAGGGCTTATGCCCAAAATGTCAATTCCCCTGATTGTCGGATGCTGCCTGACCTGCTGTGCTTTTCCAGCGCCACACTCGATAATGATGTAAACAGTCAAGTTTGCTTAAGGTGGCAAACATAAAGAAGTGCAGATATCTTGGCAGGTTATAGGGCTGGGAGAGATGGCAGAGGTAGGAGTTAATGAGGCTAGTAGAGGTTTAGAAACAATGAGAATTTAAAAACTGAGGTGCTGCTTAATTGACAGCCAATGTAGGTTAGCTGAGGACAGAATTATGACAATAAGACTGCCCATTTCCACCTCTATAGGAAGTACAGGTTCTGTTATAATTGAAGGAGAAAGTGAGGACTGCAGATGCTGGAGATCAGAGCTGAAAATGTGTTGCTGGAAAAGGACAGCAGGTCAGGCAGCATCCAAGGAGCATCCTGAGGAAGGGGTCATGCCCGAAACGTCGATTCTCCTGTTCCTTGGATGCTGCCTGACCTGCTGCGCTTTTCCAGCAACACATTTTCAGCTCTTTTATAATTGAAGTTTACCTCATGGTCAAATGTGACACAAAGGCTGCGTGAGCACTCTGGCTCAAATTTCATTGGCTGGAAGAGAGAGAGTCAGCAACCAGGAAACATGAGTTTGTAGGGGAGAACAAAGATATTGACTTTACTCTTCCCAATACTGGATGGGATGCAATTGCTGCTTATCCACTATTGGACAGCAGGTAGGGTGCCTGACCAGTTAATAATGTGGAGTAGCTGAAAGGTAATGGTGTGCAACAATACTATAGTGAAGCTGTAGACTTTCCAACTGCTCCTAACCAATTGGGGGGGGGGGGGGGGGGAGGAAAGAGGGCGAGGCAGAGAACCAGAAGCTATTTGAACCAGGCAGCACAAGATAGAAAAGTTGCGCTGTGGGAGAGAAGTATGCATTGTGTATGGGTGGGAGGGACAGTGGGGGGGGGGAAATGTTGGGCAAAGGAACAGCATGAAATAAGTTTAACTGCTCCAACTACCAAAAGCATAATTGGCTGGGCCAACATAAACCCAAAATACTAACATACACTTGTTTAACACTTCTAGGGTCCTCACTGAAAATATCCCTATGCTTTTGCCTGCATCACAGCTACACGTGCATTATGAAAGAAAATAGATATATAGGATGTGCACACTCTGGGAAGGCTTTTTCCAAGCAGAGGGTGGTCCTTGAATGGAATGAGCTGCCAGAGGGAGTGATGGAGGCTGGTACAATTATAACATTTAAAAGGCATCTGGATGGGGTATGTGACTAGGAAGGAGTTATAGGGATTTGAGCTAAATGCTGGGACTTGATTAATTTAGGATATCTGGTCGGCATGGAAGAGTTGGAACCAAGGGTGTATTTCCATGCTGTACATCTCTATGACTCAAAGGACCAAGTTTGTTCTTGATACTGGAACAGTGCACGGGAAGTTGCCAAGAGGGGAGAACAGCAAAAAAAAAACAGTAATTCAATCGGTCTAGATTAAATAGCCCACAGATTCTTCAAAAGTGCCATCTTAATAAAGCTCCAAGAGGCTGGCTGCAATAACTTTCTTTTACTTTAAAACTCTATTAATTAAAGGAAAAGGTAGCAGCCAGTTTGTTCGAAATTCAGTGACACAAAGTAATCATTGTGTTGGTGCTGGAAAAAGAGGGGTTTTGACTATTCAAGACAGGAGGTCGAGGGCTGCTAACCACATGTCATCACATTTGAGAAAACACCCTCCTTGAATTTGATGCTCCTGAATTGGAATCTAGCATTATAAAGATTATCATCGTTGTCATGCTGGCACAATACAGAACACTTAACCCACTAGAGGCTGCTTAACAATACAATTGAAAAGAAATCTTTTTAAAAAAAACAGCCCGGCTTTATTAGTGATGGAATGGATCATATCTTACCTTTGCCAAAATAACCCAGATCACCCCCTTCCTTTGCTGAGCTGCAATCACTGTATTTCGATGCTAAGTGTTCAAATGTTGCATCTCCAGATTTGATCATTTGGATATATTCTGAAGAGAGAGAGGTTAACAATTGGTTACAAACTGGGTCAACATTTTCTGGATGCATACAGAACATGTGACTTGAAGCAGTTAAGATCACGTAGGCAACTTATAAAAACAAATCACTTAAATGTCTGACAGTTTAAGTGTCAGCTAAATGTCATCCTTGCTGTAATTGAGATGAGAGGGGAATTAATTAACTTTTAACCTGAATATGATTCTTATTCCAAAGTATCATCTCCATGTCCTAAAATAGGTTGAAAGGTTGGAATATTAATATTTATGGAAAGCACCGAAGGTAACTGGATTGGAACCAGCAGCTTGTAAAGAAAGAAATGTAGGCACATAATTACTGCATGTTGTATCCCCATATCCACTATCAGCCTTCAGGAATTCTTTCTTAAACTCAAGGTCCAATGGTGCAGAACATCAACATGTAATCTGATAGTTACTCTGTACACAATACTAACTCAAATAAGGAGATACAGGGCGACCATCGTATCCACGGAATCAGTTTCCGCAGTCCGAACATATTATAGGGAACATTCTAGAACTGGGGGCTGCTGGGGAGGTAAAATTTCCCATTGAAATGAATGGGTTTGCTCCAATCCACGGTTTCAGGCTTCCGTGGTAGGTCTTGGAATGTATCCCCTGCGGGTACAGGTGGACTACTGTACGTGGAAACTCCAGTGGAGATACAAGCCCATTAATGTTAGGTCAGAGGGAGATTGATCTGGGTGGGTTGCTCTTTGCAGGGTCGGTGTGGACTTGTTGGGCCAAATGGCCTGTTTCCACACTGTAGGGAATCTTAAACAAAATCTCTCAAGTTTCACATTGACAGATGGCACGCCCATATTAATGCATACCTTGTCATGAACTCAACATCTATCACAAGCAGTATTTCATTCGTGAGTGCCCAGTTTGCACACTACAGTTCTTCCACACAGCATTGCTGAAATCAACAACTTGGGCATGTGAGAAGTTAACACCATTTCACACTATGCTAGTTCACTCGCACTCAAATGTTCCATCATACACCATCTATTCAACCTCCACCAACTCATTCAGAAAAGGTGATTATATATTTTGAATTAAACCTAAGTGTTCTGTACAGTAAGAACAGAATTCCTGGAAACAGAGATCAGGCAGCAACTGGCAAGAGATTACAAATAAAAATATTCGCTAAAGATAGACCTAGATTCTGATGAAAGAATAAAATGTCAGAGCCCACCATTTCTCCAAATATTCTGATATTAACTTATGCATTTCTAACTTGCTTCTACATGCATGATCCACAAAAATATTTTCTTTCGCACCAATTTACATTGGGTTCATACTATGCCAAAGTTACCAGTCACTGTGCATGGCAGGAATAAATACCTCTGCATGTCAGATCTTTAAAGTAACATTGGTACAAACTAGACATTCTATTAGGTGTGTAATGTTTAACCAATTCCAGAACAAAGTCTCCTCTGTGATAGCAAAACAGAAGAAAAACAAACAGTTCTCAATCACCAAGACAATACAAATCACGCCATCTCAAAATCCCAATGCTTCTCCTAGAATCATGTGCATCAAGTTCCTTACCTCACTAGAACTGACATACAGGATGGTCTTGCAAATACCAAGTTTCACTGAGGACAGGGGTTGAGGTCCATTAGAAGATCAATCATCCCTAAGAACTTGCACATATCTTCCTTGTGCCTAGTTGCAGAGTAACACTGATACATTAAGGGTAGCTCTCTCAACCATCTTGGGCCAGTGGGCTTGAGAATAACCCAAAAGTGAAGGTTATGTATTATATTTAAAATAAGGAATTCACAAGCAATTACAGTCACTATTACAATTTGTTTGCAACTTGGTGCACTAGTAAATATACTATCTTTAAGTAAATAAAAATAAAAATTCAAAATGAGTTTAAATCTTTGATTTACGTTATACTTTCATGGGACAGTGACATGAATGGTAAGGCCAGCATTTGTTGCTAATCCTTCATTGTCCTCGGAGCTATTTCAGGCATTAGTTCTGTACATTGCTGTGGGCGCAGTCGCATGTAAACCAGACCAGTTATGGACAACAGATTTCCTTCGCTAAAAAAGCACATAAATGAATCGAAAAGGTTTTTACAACAATCCAATGATTATGTCATGATCACCATTATAGAGTGTTGTTTTTAATCTCAGTTTTATTGAGTTTAGTTTCCTTCAACTCTCACTCTGTGATCTGAATCCCTGTCGTGAAAGCAATCAGCCTTCATCTCTGAAATACTAGCCCATTGACAGCTCCACAAAAATTGTCTTTGTTATAAAATCTCAAAAGCCGTTCTGAACTAAAACAAGCATGGTCGTGATTGGAACAAGGGTCAGGTGGATCTCTACAATATCCTTGATTGGGGTTGTTGACCTCAGACAATCTGGGGGCCCTGGATGACAGATATAAAAAGGGAGATTCAGAAGGTCTCCCAAATCTAGGGAGTGGCTTGGAACTGGCTGGTCAGAGCCTAAGTACTGTGCACGTGTAAATAAAAGGGGACTTGGTCACAGGGATGCCGGTCTCTATGCAGCTATTTCAAACACATTTATGTTCTCCTCCTCTATACCAGTAAGACGTTTTAAAAGTACAAAGAGTCTTTTGTGCTTTTGGAAAGGTACACGTGTCATCAATTTACCATTTAATGTCTCTAGTGCCTCCTCTTTGCTGCGTGTGATCTCCTCCTGTCTCCATGAAGAAGGTCTGCGTGACTGGTTGTGCTTCACTAACAGGTGGGAACAGCGAACTCTGTCAGGCTCACCAGAACTGTAACTCCCCCCAGCTTTTGGACGCTCCCATTGACTCCGATTAGTTGTATGATTGAAGAAGTAAATGCGACCTGCAAAAGAAACATTAAATGCCATTCGCGACATCAACGCAAGCAAATCAATCAAGAACACACCTTGCAGAACCTGACTTAGATAGTTTCTCCTTCATTACTCCATTCCTGAAGAAATGGGGAGAAGGATTCTGAAGTCTCAGATGCAGTTCCATGGGTTGCTGCCACATCATTCACTTCCAAAATTCACATTACAACAACTTGAATACTTACAATACAACAATGGCTACATTTTGAAAGAAATGCAAAAGCACGGCATTAGAAAAATAAGATTACAACTGGATTTTAAAAAGTTTATCAAAAGCAATGCAACTAGATGGATGAACATTGGCCAAGACACAGTCCTGTTGCTAGAATTGACTGTCACAAGATGGCAGATGGAACATCAGTCAACCATTTCAGCAATGACATTTCCAACAGTGCACTCAGTTTCAGCGTCAGCCTAGAAACTGCAGTTATATCCTTATTCCAGAGCTTGAATTCCCAAACTTGGCTTTGACGAGATAGTGTTACCACTGTGCCCTGGCTAAAATCAAAGAACGGACAACCTCAAAAGCATGTTGAAAGACAGCATTCAGCAGGGCTGGATGCCATAGCTTACCTTACGTTATTCCATCATTTGCCATATGCATTCTGCTATAACATGCGTTTCATTAATGCAAATTCACTGATACGATTGAACTGGGAACACTTTTCTATAGCGCAAACTTTTAAAGCATGTATGTATTGGTTATAACATGATTCCGGCCCCATTAGTTCAAGTAGTGCTACAATTATGTAATTTTCGTTTAACAGTGTTGCACAAGAATGGAACAACTACGTTGTAGGAGAACCGACTGTACATGCAACTACAGTATGGGTAATTGCACAGACAGCATTTGTGGCATCAAATCTTTGCAGCCATTTCTTCAAGTTATTAAATATGAAAGCATAAAATTACAGAAACGACACACTATTACACAAAAACATTAGGAATTAATAATGCAGTGCTGCATCACTCAATGTTGCAGCATTCATAAGATATTAAATATAAATGATACCTGCATAAATCTACAGTTGTTGCTGGTCAATAACTTATTTGGTGCCTAATTAAGCTTTTTTTTCCCTTTGCTGGTCTTGGAGATCATTCACAGAGAGGTCTGCTTCTATCCGGTGTAAAGGCTGCAGTCGCTGTACAGATCAACTGTAAACTTAATCCTGACAGCCATCACAGAACAATATTCAAATCTGACAGAGCTTCCTTGACAAGGGTAAGGAATTCCAGTTTCAATTGTTAAGGAATTTGGTACTATAGCTCTCTTATTCATAGGATCTTATTCTTCATTCTTAACAATTTGAACGATTAGACAATTTCATTTTTAGGACAAAACTTATTGTAGATCATTGGAAATTCTATATGGACTTTTAGTAAGGCAAGGGACAAAGGATCTCTTTTAGAAGATAATACTATTTTAACATCTCCTTTGCCTTCCTATATTCACTAGACTGCAAGTGATCCTAATTAAATCAAGACTCGAGTGTTCAGCTGGGATGTGTTGCTGAAGTTGTTTACATGCAGAGGTTTCTGATACTTCATCGCAGGAAGCAATCTAGAGTGAGTGTTGCAATTAACAGTGAAGGCTGGACAGAACGAGTATATGTCCAGTTTGGAGCCCTGTGTTCTGGAGCCCTGTGTTCACACTGCCATTTACAACTTACAGGGTGAATCTAAGAGACCCCATCATGGACTCAGACTTCTGAAATATTACTGTTTTAGAACTTATGCTATATGAAACTATATACATGTTACTTTGCTCTGTTGATTTATTCCAGCTATAGTCCATGTGGCGCAGAGCCAAACAGTGTGCTGTTAGGGAGGAAGTGCCAGGATTTCAGTTTTTAATAATTTTAGCAATAAATTTGCAATAAACAGACATCAATACAACTTGTCATCATGTGGTACCTTCAACTTTCATGAACTATATTTTTAATTTTCACTGCATAGTCCAGACATTGTCATGTCTATTTTTGCACTTTTTAAAAAGTGCTTTTCTCATGAATGAAAAAAACAGGAGCAGGAATCTTTGGCCCCTGCTCTGCCAGTGTGATCATGGTGATCTTCTCCATTCACAGCTTTTTCCTGATGTATCATCGTACCCCTTTATACATTTAGTGATCTAGCAATCTGAGTCTTGAACTCTCCCAACGACTGAGCCTTTGGGGCAGGGAATTCCAAGGATCCCACATTCCCTAAGAGTCAGTCTGGACTGCACTACCTGGTCCTTCCCTGCAGCAACTTAATTCCATGGAAGCGTGAGAGACAAATCACCTTCCTTAGAGTGGTATCTTTGCAATTCCTTTGGTACTGATTCACGGGATGAGCATCACAAGCTGGACTCATATTTGTCTGCCCATCCCTAATTGCCCTTAAGATGGTGGTAGTGGCTTATCACTGCAGTCCCTGTATACAGGTGCAACCACAATACCGTTAGGGAGGAAGTGCCAGGATTTCAGTTTAGATTTACGTGTTCTCTCCTCCCTGTTAAATGAAAGCTAGATTGCACAAAATTTCCACTTGTTAAACACGCAGACAACAAATTGGCACTACTGGGCACTTTTTGGATAAAAGTCACATAGTAAGAAATGAGCAAACACAAAGGACCTAAAGTTCACATAACAAATCAAATCAATATTCCAACAAACACTATGAAATTATTCCACCATACCTATTACCATGCAATCTAAGAGCCCATGACAGTCTTAGAGAACAGATTATCAATGTACCTTGATGTTTTCACCCAAGGTCATGGGAAAGTGGTATATAAATTTTAAAACCAATTATAAAGTCCTCAGCCAGGCTTATGACAAAAAATCTATCAACAGATTATAGCAATAATACCAGGCATGTACTTCACAGCATCTTTCACAATGACAAAATTAAAATTTTTGATATATTTGACATAGTAAAGCTACTGGAGCTCATTTCTAGCTTCCAGGTTGCAATTTCAGCTGCTTTAATAGACAATTCCCTGTGCTATGAATCTGGCCATATAATCCAATATGGTTTTCCTGGGGACCATTTTAATATTTGTGGAGAATGACTATTTTCATGCAGAGCCTAGACTCAAAGCTAATAAAACTCTGCTACTGAAATGCATGCCCACTGAGTGAAGAAAGGGAAAGAGCACCTTACAATGTCTTCCATATATACACTTTTTAATTTTAAAGTTACACTCTGGGCAAAGCAAAATAAATCTCGATGGCAACATCTTTATACTGCCTGAGCCTGAACTTGAACAACTGGAGACTGATCTAAATTGTTGCCCAAGAAGAAAGGCATCAGTGAAGTTACGATCTGATTACAGTTGTCCATTAGTTGCAAAACACGACTATATTACATGAATTCAAATTAATATTCCAACCAGCTTTAAAAATGTCTGGGCGAATAGCTGAAAAGATTAGAGAACAGAAGTTGAAACCCACAAGACAAATGAGTGAACAGCCATGCACCATAATATTAAAGCAATGAATTCAAAATGCAAAAAGGCACGTCCATCCATCACTCATTTATAGTTAAATATGTTGAAATAATTAAAGCCAGGTTAAGACTGCAACAGGGTGAGATTTTCATAATACATTTCTGGAATACATTTGGGTCAGGCAGGACCCTGTGGAGAAACAGATAAGTTAATGTTTCAGGTCAGTAGCTTTGAAAGAAAGATCATTATTGAAAAGTTCAATTGTTCTTCCTTTGTGATCTCCAGCGTAAGAAGAATTATTTCAAAGACTAAGATATCATTCAGCAATATCATCATTAACACTCATTATTTTATTCTCAGATGAAGGTCACAGGGCAGTTTCACTAACTAAGAGTAAGATCTAGCACTTTAGTACTTCCAGTCATGAACTACGAGAAACATATTTAATGGGGCTACCTTACTTTGAATAATTCAAAAGACTGCAGGTACTTGGCAGCATCTATCTTCAGCAGGATCTTAAATGTACCAAATCTACCCCAGTGATTCAGCTAGAAAATTAACAACCATGCAGATGTGCCCATATTGCCAACCAGTCAGCAGTCTTCTCAGGCAGTATAATAGTTTTTTGCAAGGTATGTGAAGGTTTGTAGCTCAGGTTGAGGTTTAGGTTGAAGGTTTGCTATCCAGACGTTTCATTACCTGGCTAGGTAACATCATCAGTGGTGACCTCCAAGTGAAACGAAGCTGTTGTCTCCTGCTTTCCATTTATAGGTTTGTCCTGGATGGGGTGATGTCATTTCCTGTTTGTTTTCTGAGGGGTTGATAGATGGTATCTAGATCTATGTGTTTGTTTATAGCGTTGTGGTTGGAGTGCCAGGCCTCTAGGAATTCTCTGGCATGTCTTTACTTAGCCTGTCCCAGGATAGATGTGTTGTCCCAGTCGAAATGGTGGGTTTTTTTCATGCGTGTGTAGGGCTACGAGGGAGGGAGGGTCGTGTCTTTTTGTGGCTAGCTGGTGTTCATGTATCCTGGTGGCTAACTTTCTTCCTGTTTGTCCTACATAGTGTTTGTGGCAGTCCTTGCATGGAATTTTATAGATGACGTTGGTTTTGTCCATGGGTTGTACTGGGTCTTTTAAATTTGTTAGTTTTTGTTTGAGAGTGTTGGTGGGTTTGTGTGCTACTAGGATTCCGAGGGGTCTTAGTAGTCTGGCTGTCATTGCTGAAACTTCTTTGATGTATGGTAAGGTGGTTAGGGTTTCTGGCTGTGTTTGGTCTGCTTATCGTGGTTTGTTCTTGAGGAATCTGTGGACTGTATTTTTTGAATATCCACAAGAAAACAAACAGGAAACGACATTAACACAAACCCCAGGAACCCCATCCAGGACAAACATAAATAGAAAGCAGGAGACAACAGCTTCACTTCACTTGGAGGTCGCCACTGATGATGTTACCTAGCCAGGTAATGAAACGTCTGGATATCAAACCTACAGCTCAGCGAGTAAACCTACACTCAAGTATAATAGTTACCTGTCCTTTACATTGTATTTCTTGCACACTGTCCTGATGAGTGCAAGTCAAAAAGCTTTCACAGAATATGTCTCTTTTCAGCAATACCTAAGTTCTAGACCATCAAACCACACAGTTCTGGGTAAGGTTGCAAATGTGTGGAACGGGTGCATTTTCTGCTGTCTTCAAGGCTGAGTTAACTGAACAGGAAAGAAAAAAAGTGGACTTCCGCTTCCATGAAACCTACAAACAGAATAACAATTTTTGTTTTGGGAGGATGGGGGAAAAGGAAAGTAGCTTGGAAAAGAGATTTGGTCATATTCAACAACATAATGCTGGTGAGACTTCAACTAAGGCAGATAAAATCAAAGTAAAGCTGTAGAGAACCTGTTTCTCAATTTTCACGGTCAGAGAAAGCCAGAATTCAAAAAGAAGGGAGCAATTTCAATTTGTGTCTGGGTAGTTGGTAACAGAGTGGAAGAAGAGATAGTAGGGGGTTAGTCAGATTGGTTGAAAACACCTGTTTCAGCATTCCCCTGTCTGACAAACATCTCATCTCTCAAGATTTCGAATGGTACATTATACAAGACAACTTTTGAGTGGGTGGGTTGGAGGCATGAAATCACTTCGACTGCATCCTTGTTGTCATAGTAACTGCAAAGCTTAAAAATATAAATGGAAAACTACAGCCAGAGAAATGTGGAAAGGAAGAAAACAAGACATCATAAGGCAGATCTAACGCAGAAAATGCTAGATGGAACCTGAACTCAGTTAAAAATTGTGAGGAGTTTGATAAAGGATGACCATTTCCACAATTTGCAGAATCACTAACCAGGGATAACCAATTCAAGCAATCAGCAAAAGCATGATAAAAGTGGTAGCGCTTCCTAATGTTATGGTACGTTTAATTGTAGGAGAATTTACATAAAATATGGCTCGTGCCTAGTGTTTGGAAAATCTCGGCAGCAGGAGTGATGGCACATACAATTACAGGAACGGATGGGGGAGGGAAGGAGAGGAAAAGGAAGGGAAGGGAACAGTTGTGGGGAGCAAGAGGAGAGGAAGGGGATGGTGGTGGTGGGGAGGGCAAGGGGAGAGGGAGGGGCTGGTGGGGTAGGGGGGGTGCGAGACGGGGCGAGAGGAGAGGGAGGGGGACGGATGGGGGGGGGGGGGAAGAGAGGAGAGGGAGGGGGACGGATGGGGAGGGAAAGAGAGGAGAGGGAGGGGGATGGATGGAGGGGGGGCGGAGCGAGAGGAGAGGGAGGGGGACGGATGGAGGGGGGCGAGAGGAGAGGGAGGGGGACGGATGGAGGGGGGCGAGAGGAGAGGGAGGGGGAAGGATGGAGGGGGACGGATGGAGGGGGGCGAGAGGAGAGGGAGGGGGACGGATGGAGGGGGGCGAGAGGAGAGGGAGGGGGACGGATGGAGGGGGGCGAGAGGAGAGGGAGGGGGACGGATGGAGGGGGGCGAGAGGAGAGGGAGGGGGACGGATGGAGGGGGGCGAGAGGAGAGGGAGGGGGACGGATGGAGGGGGGCGAGAGGAGAGGGAGGGGGACGGATGGAGGGGGGCGAGAGGAGAGGGAGGGGGACGGATGGAGGGGGGCGAGAGGAGAGGGAGGGGGACGGATGGAGGGGGGCGAGAGGAGAGGGAGGGGGACGGATGGAGGGGTGCGAGAGGAGAGGGAGGGGGACGGATGGAGGGGGGGGCGAGAGGAGAGGGAGGGGGACGGATGGAGGGGGGCGAGAGGAGAGGGAAGGGGACGGTTGGGGGGGGGCGAGAGGAGAGGGAAGGGGCCGGTTGGGGGGGGGCGAGAGGAGAGGGAAGGGGATGGTTGGGGGGGGGCGAGAGGAGAGGGAAGGGGCCGGTTGGGGGGGGGGGGGGGGGGGGCGAGAGGAGAGGGAAGGGGCCGGTTGGGGGGGGGGCGATAGGAGAGGGAAGGGGCCGGTTGGGGGGGGGGGGGGGGGCGAGAGGAGAGGGAAGGGGCCGGTTGGGGGATCGAGAGGAGAGGGAAGGGGACGAGAGGAGAGGGAGGGGACTGTTGGGAGGGGCGAGAGGAGAAACAGGGGGAAGGATGGGGGGGGGTGCGAGAGGAGAAGGAGGGGGTCGGATGGAGGGGTGTGAGAGGAGAGGGAGGGGGACGGTTGGGGGGGGGTGAGAGGAGAGGGAGGGGACTGTTGGGAGGGGCGAGAGGAGACAGGGGGCGGATGGGGGGGTGCGAAAGGAGAAGGAGGGAGACGGATGGAGGGGTGTGAGAGGAGAGGAGAGGGAGGGGGACGGTTGGGGGGGACAAGAGGAGAGGGAGGGGGATGGTTGGGGGGTGGGGGGGGGAGACGAGAGGAGAGGGAGGGAGACGGTTGGGGGGGGGCGAGAGGAGAGGGATGGGGGACGGTTGGGCATGGGAGGAGAGGGGAGAGGAGAGGAGGGGAAGGGGACGGATGGAGGGGTGCGAGAGGAGAGGGAGATGGACAGATGGGGGAGGTGAGAGGAGAGGGAGGGGGATGGTTGGGAGGGGGATGGTTGGGAGGGCGAGAGGAGAGGGAGGGGGAACGAGAGGAGAGGGAGGGGGATGAGAGGAGACGGAGGGGGACGGATGGAGGGGTGCGAGAGGAGAGGGAGGGGGGGCATTTTGGGGGGGGTGGGGGGGACGAGAGGAGAGGGAGGGGGACGGTTGGGGGGAGACGAGAGGAGAATGAGGGGGACGGTTGGGGGGGGGACGAGAGGAGAGGGAGGGGGACGGTTGGGGGGGGGACGAGAGGAGAGGGAGGGGGGAACGGTTGGGCAGGGGAGGAGAGAGGAGAGGAGAGGAGAGGAGAGGAGAGGGAAGGGGACGGATGGAGGGGTGCGAGAGGAGAGGGAGAGGGACAGATGGGGGGGTGAGAGGAGAGGGAGGGGTACGGTTGGGGGGGGTGGCGAGAGGAAAGGGAGGGGGACGGTTGGGCAGGGGAGGAGAGAGGAGAGGAGAGGAGAGGAGAGGAGAGGGAGAGGGACAGTTGGGCGGGGCAGGAGAGGAGAGGGAGTGGGACGGATGGAGAGGTGCGAGAGGAGAGGGAGGGGGACCAATGGAGGGGTGCGAGAGGAGAGGGAGTGGGACGGATGAGGGGGGGGCAAGAGGAGAGGGAGGGGGACGGATGAGGGGGGGGGCAAGAGGAGTGGGGGGCAAGAGGAGGGGGGGACGGTGAGGGGGGGCAAGAGGAGAGGGAGGGGAATGGTTGGGGGGGGGCGAAAGGAGGGGGGCGCGATAGGAGAGGAAGGGGGAAGGTTGGTGTAGGTGAGAGGAGAGGGAGGGGGACAGTTGGGGGGGAGCGAGAGGAGAGGGAGAGGGTCAGAGATGCAGGTAAGAGGAGAGGGAGGGAGACAAGAGGAGAGGGAGGGGGACGGATGTGGGGTCGAGAGGAGAGGGTGGGGGACAGTTGGTGCAGGAGAGAGGAGAGGGAGGGGGACGAGAGGAGAGGGAGGGGGACGGTTGGGGGGGAGCGAGAGGAGAGAGGGTCGGAGGTGCAGGTAAGAAGAGAGGGAGGAGCACAAGAGGAGAGGGACGGGAGGGGGAGGGAGAGGGACGGGAGGGGGACAGTTGGGGGGGGCGACAGGAGGGGGTGGTGAGAGGAGAGGGAGGGGGATGGATGGGGGGGCGAGGGGAGGGGGGGGCGAGGGGAGAGGGAGGGGGACGGATGTGGGGGGGCGAAGGGAGAGGGTGGGGGACGGATGTGGGGGGGGCAGGGGGCGAGAGGATAGGGAGGACGGCTCAGGAGAGGGGAAGATGGTTCAGGGAGGGGAGAGGAATGGCAGGGTGAACAGTTGGGGAGAGAAAGGGGCAGGTAATGGTAGACAGTTGGGGGAAGAAAGGAGGAAGGGTAGGGGAAAGGAGGTAAGGGGGAACAGCTGGGGGACAGGAAAGGTAGGGATGAGCAGTTGGGGGCAAGTGAGAGAGAGGGGGAAAAGGGAAAAGAACGGGAAGTAGGGGTTGGGAGTCAGCAGACATGGGAGGGAGAGAGAGGGGGTGAGGGGAGAGGGGTGAGAATGAGAGGGTGTGGGAGGAGGGGCGAGAGTGGGGGTGGGGTGGGAGAGAGAGTGGGGGGCGGTGGGGCGAGAGTGGGGGGCGGTGGGGCGAGAGTGGGGGGCGGTGGGGCGAGAGTGGGGGGCGGTGGGGCGAGAGTGGGGGGCGGTGGGGCGAGAGTGGGGGGGGGGTGGCGAGAGTGGGGGGGGGCGAGAGTGGGGGGGGGGCGAGAGTGGGGGGGGGCGAGAGTGGGGGGGGCGAGAGTGGGGGGGGGCGAGAGTGGGGGGGGGGCGAGAGTGGGGGGGGGGCGAGAGTGGGGGGGGGCGAGAGTGGGGGGGGGGGGCGAGAGTGGGGGGGGGGGCGAGAGTGGGGGGGGGGGCGAGAGTGGGGGGGGGGCGAGAGTGGGGGGGGGCGAGAGTGGGGGGGGGCGAGAGTGGGGGGGGGCGAGAGTGGGGGGGGGCGAGAGTGGGGGGGGGCGAGAGTGGGGGGGGGCGAGAGTGGGGGGGGGCGAGAGTGGGGGGGGGCGAGAGTGGGGGGGGGCGAGAGTGGGGGGGGGCGAGAGTGGGGGGGGGCGAGAGTGGGGGGGGGCGAGAGTGGGGGGGGGCGAGAGTGGGGGGGGGCGAGAGTGGGGGGGGGCGAGAGTGGGGGGGGGCGAGAGTGGGGGGGGGCGAGAGTGGGGGGGGGCGAGAGTGGGGGGGGGCGAGAGTGGGGGGGGGCGAGAGTGGGGGGGGGCGAGAGTGGGGGGGGGCGAGAGTGGGGGGGGGCGAGAGTGGGGGGGGGCGAGAGTGGGGGGGGGCGAGAGTGGGGGGGGGCGAGAGTGGGGGGGGGCGAGAGTGGGGGGGGGCGAGAGTGGGGGGGGGCGAGAGTGGGGGGGGGCGAGAGTGGGGGGGGGCGAGAGTGGGGGGGGGCGAGAGTGGGGGGGGGCGAGAGTGGGGGGGGGCGAGAGTGGGGGGGGGCGAGAGTGGGGGGGGGCGAGAGTGGGGGGGGGCGAGAGTGGGGGGGGGGCGAGAGTGGGGGGGGGGCGAGAGTGGGGGGGGGCGAGAGTGGGGGGGGGGCGAGAGTGGGGGGGGGGCGAGAGTGGGGGGGGGCGAGAGTGGGGGGGGGCGAGAGTGGGGGGGGGCGAGAGTGGGGGGGGGCGAGAGTGGGGGGGGGCGAGAGTGGGGGGGGGCGAGAGTGGGGGGGGGGCGAGAGTGGGGGGGGGGCGAGAGTGGGGGGGGGGCGAGAGTGGGGGGGGGGCGAGAGTGGGGGGGGGGCGAGAGTGGGGGGGGGCGAGAGTGGGGGGGGGCGAGAGTGGGGGGGGGGCGAGAGTGGGGGGGGGGCGAGAGTGGGGGGGGGGCGAGAGTGGGGGGGGGCGAGAGTGGGGGGGGGCGAGAGTGGGGGGGGGCGAGAGTGGGGGGGGGCGAGAGTGGGGGGGGGGCGAGAGTGGGGGGGGGCGAGAGTGGGGGGGGGCGAGAGTGGGGGGGGGGCGAGAGTGGGGGGGGGCGAGAGTGGGGGGGGGCGAGAGTGGGGGGGGGCGAGAGTGGGGGGGGGGCGAGAGTGGGGGGGGGGCGAGAGTGGGGGGGGGGCGAGAGTGGGGGGGGGCGAGAGTGGGGGGGGGGCGAGAGTGGGGGGGGGCGAGAGTGGGGGGGGGCGAGAGTGGGGGGGGGCGAGAGTGGGGGGGGGCGAGAGTGGGGGGGGGCGAGAGTGGGGGGGGGCGAGAGTGGGGGGGGGCGAGAGTGGGGGGGGGCGAGAGTGGGGGGGGGCGAGAGTGGGGGGGGGCGAGAGTGGGGGGGGGCGAGAGTGGGGGGGGGCGAGAGTGGGGGGGGGCGAGAGTGGGGGGGGGGCGAGAGTGGGGGGGGGCGAGAGTGGGGGGGGGCGAGAGTGGGGGGGGGCGAGAGTGGGGGGGGGGCGAGAGTGGGGGGGGGCGAGAGTGGGGGGGGGCGAGAGTGGGGGGGGGCGAGAGTGGGGGGGGGCGAGAGTGGGGGGGGGCGAGAGTGGGGGGGGGGCGAGAGTGGGGGGGGTGAGAGTGGGGGGGGGCGAGAGTGGGGGGGGCGAGAGTGGGGGGGGTGAGAGTGGGGGGGGTGAGAGTGGGGGGGGGTGAGAGTGGGGGGGGTGAGAGTGGGGGGGGTGAGAGTGGGGGGGGTGAGAGTGGGGGGGGTGAGAGTGGGGGGGGTGAGAGTGGGGGGGGTGAGAGTGGGGGGGGTGAGAGTGGGGGGGGTGAGAGTGGGGGGGGTGAGAGTGGGGGGGGTGAGAGTGGGGGGGGTGAGAGTGGGGGGGGTGAGAGTGGGGGGGGTGAGAGTGGGGGGGGTGAGAGTGGGGGGGGTGAGGGTGGGGGGGGTGAGGGTGGGGGTGGGGTGAGGGTGGGGTGAGAGTGGGGGGGGTGGGGTGAGAGTGGGGGGGGGTGGGGTGAGAGTGGGGGGGGGTGTGGTGAGAGTGGGGTGAGAGTGGGGGGGTGAGGGGGGTGGGGGTGGGGCTGGGCGAGAGTGGGGGGGTTGGGGCAAGGGTGGGAGGGGTGAGAGTGGGCAGGGTGTGGGGTGGGCGAGGGTCAAGAGTGGGAGGGTCGTGGGGGAGGGGCAAGAATGGGAGGGTCGTGTGGGAGGGGTGGGGGGAGTGGGCAGGGTGTTTGGCTGGAGGGGCAAAAGTGGGAGGTGTGTGGGGGCGATGCGGACGGGGAGGGAGGGGCAGGTGGTGTGTTGGGGCGGGGCAACGCGTGTGAACCGGACAATGGGCTCAGGGGCGGGGCGATGCGGACGTGTGGGGGGTGCCAGGGGCGGGGGTGATGCGGACAATGGGCTCAGGGGCGGGGTGGTGCAGACAATGGGCTCAGGGGCGGGGGCGATGCGGACGTGTGGGGGGTGCCAGGGGCGGGGTGATGCGGACAATGGGCTCGGGGGCGGGGTGGTGCAGACAATGGGCTCGGGGGCGGGGCGATGCGGACGTGTAGTGGGTGCCGGGGGCGGGGCGATGCGGACAATGGGCCCGGGGGCGGGGCGATGCGGACAATGGGCTCGGGGGCGGGACGATGCGGACAATGGGGGGGTGCCAGGGGCGGGGCGATGCGGACGTGTGGGGGGTGCCAGGGGCAGGGCGATGCGGACAATGGGCTCGGGGGCGGGGCGATGCGGACAATGGGCTCGGGGGCGGGGCGATGCGGACAATGAGCCCGGGGGCGGGGCGATGCGGACAATGAGCCCGGGGGCGGGGCGATGCGGACAATGAGCCCGGGGGCGGGGCGATGCGGACAATGAGCCCGGGGGCGGGGCGATGCGGACAATGGGCTCGGGGGCGGGGCGATGCGGACAATGGGCTCGGGGGGCGGGGCGATGCGGACAATGGGCTCGGGGGCGGGGCGATGCGGACAATGAGCCCGGGGGCGGGGCGATGCGGACAATGGGCTCGGGGGGCGGGGCGATGCGGACAATGGGCTCGGGGGCGGGGCGATGCGGACAATGGGCTCGGGGGCGGGGCGATGCGGACAATGGGCTCGGGGGGCGGGGCGATGCGGACAATGGGCTCGGGGGGCGGGGCGATGCGGACAATGGGCTCGGGGGCGGGGCGATGCGGACAATGGGCTCGGGGGGCGGGGCGATGCGGACAATGGGCTCGGGGGGCGGGGCGATGCGGACAATGGGCTCGGGGGGCGGGGCGATGCGGACAATGGGCTCGGGGGGCGGGGCGATGCGGACAATGGGCTCGGGGGGCGGGGCGATGCGGACAGGAGTGTGTTATGGAGCCCGGGGGCGGATCAGATGGAGGAGGCCATTCTGCCCTTCGTCTTAGCCCCGCTCCCAGGGCGCCAAATGGAGAAATTCGATCTTGTGAACACATCCCTCTCCCCCAAAACCATTCCTCCACACTGCCACATACAAAAAACATATATAGATGTAGATATATGTTTAAAACCCGCGAACACCCTCCGGGATGCGGAGAGGCCCGGGCGGGAGGTTGGTCTCGAGCCAGGCCCCACTATCACTCAGTCACTAAAAATGGATCCCCTTCTTTAAACATGTGAGAGAGGCCAATGTTATTTCGGACGGCTGTCATGATTCGTATTTAATGCTGCCATTTCCACAGCTACCTGACTTGCGGCTCATCCGCTTCTCCCAGCCGGGCGGTAGCGGCTCCTCCTCGGCCATGGTCCCTGCTTCGACTGAGACGGGAGGCCCTCACCGGGACAACCGAACATGATTGTGGAGAGGATGTCCCGCCCTTCCATGGAAATCCCGGACGCCGTTGGGAGGCATGGACGTCAATCGGTTCAAGCCGAGCTGACCTCGATCTGCCATTGGCTCATATCGACGTCGGTCACCCTCGGGTTCCACCCCTTTCATTGTTTCCGAATCTCGATTGGTTCATTCCGCCGTCGACCGGGCGCTTCATGTCGCCGCGCGTTATCAGCCGCTGACATGAATGTCAATCAAGGTGAGACCCCGCCTCCTGCGTACCACGCAACCGAACTTGCTGCCCGCCTCTGGTTCCGCCCTCTCGGCCGTTCTGAGAACCCATTGCGCAATATACATGTCCGTCAGAATCCCAGTACGTCGATTGGTCCATGGCGGAGGGCAGGGGATGGAGGAGAGAACCGCCTAATCTGACACAAGTATTTGCAGAATTATATTTGCAAGATGCATTCTATTTTGCTCTAAAACCCACAATCTGCAGGCAGTGAATACATATAATATTTTGGAAATTCCACTTTGGAAATAAAACCAATCTGACTCAAGATTGTTATACAGATTCTGACCTCACAACTTTAATGCATTGTCTGAGCTGAGATGTCACCTTTTGTTAAAAAACCTTAAGCTATCTCGATTTGGAGACGCCAGTGTTGAACTGGGGTGTACAAAGTTGAAAATCACACAACACCAGGTTATAGTCCAACAGGTTTATTTGGAAGCAATAGCTTTCAGAGCTATGCTCCTTCATCAGGTGGTTGTGGAGCCCAAGATGGGAGGACACAGAATTTATAGCAAAAGTGTACAGTGTGATGTAACTGAAATTATATATTGAAAAAGACCTGGAGCGTTTGTTAAGTCGCTCATCTTTTAGAGTGGGCATGTTGGTTTCAGTTCTTTCATTTGTAAATCCCAGAACTGAAAGTTGCATTCTCGAGTGAACTTTAACAATAGGTGCCATGTTGGCCTAGATAATGTACTGAAGGTGTGAGATGCTTTGTGTGAAGCTGCATGTGCAGCCTGATTCGAATCTAAAAAAGGGATTTACAGAATCTTACACATTCACATACAGGCACAAATACACACACAGACTCCTGCAGACCCATACACTCTCACAGACCTCTCTCATATGTTCAAATATACACTCCCACAATCATATACGCACACTGTCATACATGTATACCCCTTTACACTCACACTCACACACATACAAATACACACACTCATACCTACCCCCTTCCCCAGCGCGCGTGCGCGCGCACACACACACATATAAATTTGTGGGGTGAATTTGTACTTGCAGGATTACATTTTATTTTGCTCAGAAACTGCATGAATCCATGTAAGATTCTGTAAATGCTCATTCTAAAAGATGAGAGACTTAACAGACAATCCAGTTCTTCTTCAATATATAATTTCAGTTACACTGAAAGTTTTCATCACAGTGAAAAGTTTTACAATACATTCTGTGTCCTATGATCACAACCACCTGATGAAGGAGCAGTGCTTTGAAAGTTAGTGTTTCCAAATAAACCTGTGGACTACAACCTGGTGTTGTGTGATTTGAGAAGGTGACACAAAATAAATTCTAGGATTTACATATTAATAGACTGAAACTGCAACCCAATATAAAAGATGAAAGACCTAACTTTACTACACCTCCTCCACCCTGCCTCTTGTAAAAATGCTGTTCCTTATTCCCAATACCTCCGCCTCCGCCGCAAAAGCTCCCAGGAGGACCAAATGCACAATAGAACATTTCAGGTGGCCTCCTTCTTCAAAGACCACAATTTCCCCTCCCATGTGGTCAACGATGCCCTCCAGCGTATCTCCTCCACATACTTACCTCCTCCCTTGACCCCATCCCTCCAATCGCAATAGGGATAGAACCCCCCGGTCCTCACTTTCCAACCCACCAATCTCCGGATACATCGCATCATCCTCCACCATTTCTGCCACCTACAAATAGACCCCACCACCAGGGGTACATTTCCCTCCCCACCACTATCTGCATTCAGGAGAGACATTCCCCCGGGACTCCTTTGTTAGGTCCAATCACCCGACCAACCCACCCTCCACTCCTGGCACCTTCCCTAGCCGCTGCGAGAAGTGCAAAACCTGCACATGCACCTCCCCCCTCAACTCTGTCCAAGGCCCCACATCCAAAAGAGATTTATCCGTACTTCCACACACATCATCTAATATATCCGTTGCTGTTGATGTGGTCTCCTCTACATTGAGGAGACAGGACTCCAACATTTCAGAGAACATCTCTAGGACACACGAACAACCCCAACACCCTGTGATCGAACACTTCAATTCCCCCTCACACTCTGCCTAGGATATGCAATTCCTGAGCTTCTATAAACCAGTGTTGTGTGATTTTAAACTTTGACACAAGAAAAAATTGACATTAACTTTCTCTGTTCGGGATTAGTGGTGCTGGGAGAGCACAGCAGTTCAGGCAGCATCCAAGTAGCTTCGAAATCGACGTTTCGGGCAAAAGCCCTTCATCAGGAATAAAAGCTTTTTTTGAAGTGGGAGGATTCAAAGGAGAAATTGTTAAGGGTGAGGACCAGTTCGGCCAAAAGAATGAGAGTGTCGGTGGAAGGGTACTGTTGAGGACGTCTGGAGAGGAAAAAACAGAGTGCTTGGAGGCCCTGGTCATGGCGGATGGAGGTGTAGAAGGATTGGATGGTTTTTACCTCGTTGATATTAACTTTCTCTGTTCCACCGACTTGCCACCTTCCCAAACCACACCAGTTGAAAAAGCACAGCAGGTCAGGCAGCATCCGAGGAGCAGGAAAACTGATGTTTCGGGCAAAGGTGAAAGGTTTTCAGGTCTTGATGGAGGCCTTTTGCCTGAAACGTCGATTTTCCTGCTCCTCAAAAGCTGCCTGACCTGCTGTGCTTTTCCAGCACCACTCTAATCTTGAGCTTTATTTGGAAGCACTAGATTTCGAAACACTGCTTCTTCATCAGGTGGTTGTGAAGCAGGATCATAAGACAGAATTTACAGCAAAGGTTTACAGTGATACAATGATGCATAGAACAAATCTTAGTCGTTTAGTCTTTTATCTTTTAGAATTGATTTGCTGGTTTCGGTTCTTCAATATGTAAATCCCAGAATTTCTTTTAAGTCACATTCTCAAGATAATTTAAAGGTGCCGGTGTTAGACTGGGGTGGACAAAGTTAAAATTCACACAACACCAGGTTATAGTCCAACAGATTTATTTGTTTATTTCTGCTCCTTCATCAGGTGGTTGTGGAGCAGAGTCGTAAGACATGGAATTTATAGCAACAGGAGTGCAATGTCATGGAATGTAATATTAAATAAATTTAGCTTAGTCTTTCATCTTTTAGGATGATCATGTTAGTTTTGTTTCCTTCATATGTCAATCCCAGAACTTTTTTAAAGTCACATTCTCAAGATAGCTTTTTAACAATAGGTGTCATCTCAGATAATGCATTGAAGGTGTGAAGTTAGAGTCTCTCTTGTGTCCCAATGTTAGGTCAGACTGATTCTACTTCTAAAATGGGAGTTACAGAAACTTGCATGAATTTGCAATTTTTGTGCAAACTAAAATTGAAGCCCAGAGCGGGTCTGCGCTGTCTATCAGGGCCAATACAGGCTGTTGATTGGTGAAGAGGGCGGGACGACTGCTGTCCATCAGAACAAGTCCGTCTGTTGATTGGTGCGTAATGCGAGACGAGCGCTGTCCATCAGCGCGGCCTCAAATGTCGATTGGTGGAGAGGGCGGGACCACCGCCTTTCGTCGGAACTAGGCTGTTAATTGGTGGGGAGGGTGGGACGACCGTTGTCCATCAGAACAACACCGTCTGTTGATTGGTGAATAGGGCGGGACGAGCGCTGTCCATCAGAGCGGCCTCGAATGCCGATTGGTGGAGAGGGCGGGTTGGACAGGTTCCATCTGGGAGACCGTTCTGACAAAGTCGACTTGTCCAACCTCCTGACGCTTGCTATGTTCTTCCAGGCTCCTGCCTGTCCATCAGGGCGTCCGAGGCTGTCAATTGGCGGACAGAGCGGGACGACCCTGTCCATCAGGGCGATCCTGGCTGTCGATTGGCGAAGAACGCGGGACGACCGCTGTCCATCAGGGCATCGGAGGCTGTCGATTGGCGCAACTACCGCGGTCCCCAGTCTCAGGCCGTCGATTGGTGGAGAGAGCGCGTGACAACCGCTGTCCATCAGGGCGTCGTCGAAAGCCGATTGGTGGGGAGGGCGGGACGGCCGCGGTCCATCAAGGAGGCCTCGAACGTCGATTGGTGGGGAGAGCGGGACCGCCAGCTTCCATCCGGGTGACAGGGGCCGCCGATTGGTGGAGATGGCCGTCCGTCAGGCTCCCCCCCTCCCCCAAGGCGGGGCGTGGCGGTTGTTAAGGGGCGGAGCTGCGGCCTAGTGGCCGTTGCTGAGTGAGAGCGATCCTGTGTCGTGGTGAAGGGGGGTAAGGAGGTAAGTATCGATCTTCGTTGGAGTAAACACATCCCCCCTCTCATCGTTGGTGTGACTGTTCGTGTTTGTGAATAAACAGGGATTGAATAACCCACCCCCTTCTGGAACCTTCTCCGCCCGTCGTTATTAACACTTAAGTGTTTGTCTACTTTGGGGGCAGGCTGCTGTCGATTGTAGGCCCTCGATCCCCTCCCCCGGCCGGATTGGCGCTGAATCGGTTGTAATTGATGGATAGTTGGTGTGAAAGTTTGTCGCTCAATAGTAAAGGGCTACTTTGTGGCCCCGGTGGTAGTGACCCTGTCTCTGGGCCAGGAGATCTGGGTTCCAGGTTGTAGCCCTGGTGGTAGTGACCCTGTCTCTGGGCCAGGAGATCTGGGTTCCAAGTTGTGTCCCTGTCTCTGGGCCAGGAGATCTGGGTTCCAAGTTGTGTCCCTGTCTCTGGGCCAGGAGATCTGGGTTCCAAGTTGTAGCCCTGGTGGTAGTGACCCTGTCTCTGGGCCAGGAGATCTGGGTTCCAAGTTGTAGCCCTGGTGGTAGTGACCCTGTCTCTGGGCCAGGAGATCTGGGTTCCAAGTTGTAGCCCTGGTGGTAGTGACCCTGTCTCTGGGCCAGGAGATCTGGGTTCCAGGTTGTAGCCCTGGTGGTAGTGACCCTGTCTCTGGGCCAGGAGATCTGGGTTCCAAGTTGCAGCCCCGGTGGTAGTGACCCTGTCTCTGGGCCAGGAGATCTGGGTTCCAAGTTGTAGCCCTGGTGGTAGTGACCCTGTCTCTGGGCCAGGAGATCTGGGTTCCAAGTTGTAGCCCTGGTGGTAGTGACCCTGTCTCTGGGCCAGGAGATCTGGGTTCCAAGTTGTAGCCCTGGTGGTAGTGACACTGTCTCTGGGCCAGGAGATCTGGGTTCCAAGTTGGAGCCCAGGTGGTAGTGTCCCTGTCTCTGGGCCAGGAGATCTGGGTTCCAAGTTGCAGCTTGCTCCTGGAGTATTGAGATGTACAGCACAGAAACAGGCCCTTCAGCCCAACTTGTCTGTGCTGACCAATATCCTAAATTAATATAGTCCCATTTGGCCCATATCCCTCCAAACCCTTCCTATTCATGTACCCATCCAGATGCCTCTTAATTGTACTAGCCTCCACCACTTCCTCTGGCAGCCCATTCCATACACATAACACCCTGTGTGTGAAAAAGTTGCCCCTTAGGTCTCTCTTATATCTTTCCCCTCTCACCCTAAACCTATGCCCTTTAGTTCTGGACTCCCTGACCCCACCTTGTGTATCTATTCTATCCATGCCACTCACGATTTTATAAAGTTAAAAATCACACAACACCACGTTGTAATCCAACAAGTTTAATTGGAAGCACACTAGCTTTCGGAGCGACGCTCCTTCATCAGGTGATTGTCACTCCGAAAGCTAGTGTGCTTCCAATTAAACCTGTTGGACTATAACCTGGTGTTGTGTGATTTTTAACTTTGTACACCCCAGTCCAACACCGGCATCTCCAAATCATGATTTTATAAATCTCTTGTAAGGTCACCCCTCAGTCTCTGACGCTCCAGGGAAAACAGCCCCCAGCCGATTCAGCCTCTCCCTGTAGCTCAAAGCCTTCAACTGCAGCGACATCCTTGTCAATCTTTTCTGCACCCTCTCAAGTTTAACAACATCCTTCCTATAGCACAGAAGCATTGTCTGAACTGGTTCATTGGAAAATATCCCATCTTTTTTGAGAGGTATGTGAAAAGATGTCTGAGCAGGTTGATTAAAACCATATCCAGTGCTCAAACACAAATGATGAATTTATGGTGGTAGTGTCCCTATCTCTGAGCTAGAACCTCTGTGTTCAAGCCCCACCTGTACATGTCATCATTAAAAACTAGAGGGTCTCTGCAAGATTTGGGTAGTATCTGTGGGGAGAGAGAGAAACAGAAGTAATGTTTCCAGCTCTGTGAGATTCATCTTCAGGATACAAAATCTTATAAAGTCATAGAGCATGGAAACTGACCGTTCAGTCCAACCAGTCCATGCCAGCCATAAGTCCAACTAAACTAGCCCCATCTTCCTGTGCTTGGTCCATATCCCTCCAAACATTCGTATCTAAATGTTTTTTAAATGTTGTAACTGTACCTTTATTCTGCACTTCTGAAAGTTCATTACGCTTATGAACCACTGTGTAAAACAGTTGCCCCTTGTCATCTATAAATCTTTCTCCTCTCAGCTTAAAGACTGGCCCCTAATCTTGAAATCCCCACCCCAGCAAAAAGATCCTAGTCATTCACCTTTTCTATGCCCTCATAATTTTGTAAAGCTCTGCAAGGTCACCCCTCAATCCCCCTCTCCTATTCATATACTGTCCAAATGCCTTTTAAATGGTGTAACTGCACCTGTTTCTACCACTTTCTTTAGCAGTTCATTCCACACACAAGCCACCCTCTGTGTGGAAAAAGTTGCCCCTCATGTCCCTTTTGAATCTTTCTCCTCGCACCCTAAAAATGTGCCACCTAGTTTTGAACTCCTTTACCCAAGGCCAAAAACCTTTGTTCTTTACCTTACCAATGCCCTTCATGATTTTATCAGTCTCTATAAAGTCATTTGTCAACCACCTAAACTTGAGTAAAAAAGTCCCAACCTATCCAGCCTCTCGATGTAACTCAAACCCTCTGTTCCTGGCAACATCCTGATAAATCTTTTCTGAACCCTCACTAGTTTAATAATATCTTCCTATAACAGAATGACCAGAACTGGACACAATACTCCAGAAGAGGCCTCACCAACATCTTGTAGAACCTGAACATGACATCACAACTCCTAGACTCCCAAGGTCTGAGCAATGAAGACAAGCATGCTTAACACCTTCTGAACCAACCCTATCTACATGCGATGCAAACTACAAAGAATTAGGTACTTCAGCCCTCTAGGTCTCTTTGTTCTACTGCACTATTCAAGGCCCTACTTTTAATTGTTTAAGTCCCCACCTTGTTTGTTTTGCCAAAATGCAAAACTTTGCATTTATCTAAAGTAGACTCCATCTGCCACTCCTCTGCCCATTGACCCAGTTGATCAAGATCTGTTTGTAATCTTGGATATCCTTCTTCACTGTCTACTATACCGCCAATTTTGGTGTCATCCACAAACTTACTAAACATGCCTGCTATATTCACAACTAAGTCATCTATATAAATGACAGACAAACAAACAAAAGAGACCCAACACTGATCCCTGTTGAACACCACTGGTAACAGATTGCCAGTGTGGAAAAACCATTCCCCTCCGCCACACTGTCTTCTGCCATCCATTCAATTTTGTATCCAATTGGCAAGTTCACCCTGAATCCTATTTGATCTAACTATTTTTTTTCTAATTAGTCGACCATGAAACTTTGTCAAAGTAAATAAGGTCCACCACTCTGCCCTCCTCGATCTTCTTGGTTACTTCCTCAAAACACTCAATCTTTAAGTTTGTGAAAATAATTTCCCTCCCACAAAACCATGCTGGCTATCCCAAACAGTGTCAGGGACCCAGGTGACTGTATGTGTTGAGTTTGAACATTCTCCCCATGCCCATGTGGGTTCCCTCCTACAGTCCAGAGATGAGCAGGTTAGGTGGATTGGCCATGCTCAATTGCCCATAGTGTCCAGGGATGTGTAGGTTAGGTGGATTAGCCATGGGAAATGTAGGCTTACGAGGATAGAGTATGGAGGTGAGTCTGTAGGGGATGTTATTGGGAGAATCGGTGTGAACTTGCTGGGCTGAGTGGTCTGTTTCCATTCTAGGGATTCTATGATTCAGTGAAGGGAAGCATGCTAAATGTCGTCTTTACCATCCTGTCTACGTGTGATGCCAATTTCAAAGAATTATCTGGCGGAACCTGTAGATCTGTCTTCTATAACATTACCCAGAGCCCTACCATTAATTGTGTAGGGCAAGCCCTTGTTTGTTTTACCAAAGTACAATACCTTGTATTTATCCATGGTAGCTCCGTGGTTAGCACTGCTGCCTCAGTGCCAGGAATTCTGGTTTGATTTCAGCTCTGTGTATAGTTTCCATGTTCTCGCAGTGTCTGCTCGGGTTTCCTCCCACAGTCTTAAGATGTGCAGGTTAGGTGGATTGACTGTTTTAAAATGCCCATCGTATTGAAGGAAGTGCAGGGTTACAGGGATGGGTTTAGGTAGGATGCTCTTCAGAGATTTGGTGTGGACTTGATGGGCTGAATGGCCTGCTTTCACACAGTAGAGACTCCACTCTATCTGCTGCCACTCAGCCCATTTAAAAAGGCTGTAAATGAAGGTGTGAAAAGGAGAAATAGTAGGTAATGCTCTAAAGAGCAAAGCCAACGAGACAAACCTACTCCAACTGTAAGGAAAGGAGTTTGGATAAGAGAAGAAGGATGGTGAAAGTGTTGAGGGAAGGAGGAGGGATGGAGAGAGTGAATGAGGAGGCCAGGAGGGGGCAATGTGTAGGAGGTGGAGTGGGCTAAGGGAAGAAAGGGGATGAGGGAGGAGGAGGGGGAAGGGGAAGGGAGAGACTTGGGAGTTCGTGGAAGCCGTGAGGGTTTGAGGGAAGATAGCGAAAGATGGTGTGGGAATGCAATGGAATGGTGAGGGGAAATGGTTCTGAGGTGGGAGGAAAGTGAGGCAAAAGGGGTTCAGGGGAACGGGTGGAGATGTAGGGGAAGGTATTGGGGTGGGGGTGTAGGAAAAGGTAGGAGGGTGAAAGGAGGTGCACTCTGGGGTTCATTATAGTGGCTAAAATTAGTGGTTCTCAATTATTTGTTTAAATTTGTTTGTTTTGGGACTTGACTGAGTAAAGCAAATTATAGCATATAGAAATATGATTATTCATTCCTGTATTCCAAATTGGACTTGACTTCAAAATGTGGATGTCCTTCAATTCTGAGAGCATTCTTGAATGATCCTGAAACAGGAGGAGACCATTTGGGCTACTGTATATATGCTGGTTCTTTTTAAGTACAATTTACTTTCCCTCCAAATTTACCCAATTCTCTTTCAAATGTCATTTTGAATCTGCTTCATCCAAGGTTTCAGGCAGCATACACTAGGTCAAGATGCTTTTGTTTTCTTAACCACTTTTTAAAATGTATATGTTTTATAGTAATTCTGTGGAATACAGGTTAGAGCAAGCTTGACTATTGAGTTTTCTTTTAACTGCATCTTTTGTTTTTCCTTCCTTCCTAAGAATTCCTCAAAATGATTGAGATAGTTTGCAATGATCGTTTAGGGAAAAAAGTTCGAGTGAAGTGCAAGTATCCTTTTAAAATCGGTAATAAAAATTTTTGCTGACTTTTTAAACCAGAATGTTACCTCTTATTGGTTGTGAACTATATTGGTTGTGAACTCATTGAGCACTCTTCTGTTGGTCTTGCTGTTGCTAACACACTGAAGATAGTTTGAGGTGGCTGAACTATAGCTTATGGCAGTGTCATCTGTATCATTGTCTACGGGTTGAGATGGCAGTACAGCAGCTCAGTGGTTAGCACTGCAGCCTCACAGCACTAGAGACCGGGGTTTGATTCCACCGTCAGACAACTGTCTGTGTGGAGTTTGCAAGTTCTCCCCAAGACTCTGTGGGTTTCCTCGGTGTGGTCCAGTTTCTCCCCACAATCCAAAGCTGTACAGGTTAGGTGGATTGGACATGCTAAATCACCCACAAAATCCACGGAGGTGCAAGCTAGGTGAATTAGTCATGGGTAATGTGGGGTTAAAGGGATAGGGTAAGGAGGTGGGTTGCTCTTCAGAGGCTTGGTGTGGGTTTGATTGGTTAAATGGCCTGCTTCTACACTATAGGATTCTTTGATTCTCTGTGTTCGAGCCTTTTGTAGCATTTTGAGGCTCCACTGTGTGCAGCCAAAACAAAAAGTAGAATGCTTTTGCCTTGTGTTAAGAAAGGCCTAAATTGGAATGTGAATCAGTTTTTGCTCTTGCTGATTAGAAGGATTTGTTAAAAATTACCCAAGATACTGTTATATGGTGAGTCTACAGTAAAAATAGGTAGCCTTGTGTTTATTGTTTTGGAAAACAAAGTTGTGAATGTTGGAAATCCAAAGTTTCACTGTAGTTTATTTTCCCCTAGGTCTCAGTAACATTTTTAAAGGCAATTAGCAGTGCAGCAATGATTATTTTGTGTTCTGATTGAATGGGAGTATTGTATTAACATTCACAAACTTGTATGCTTCGTTGTAACCTGTTTGAAGGTCCTTCAACATATTGTCTAGCTATCACCATTGTTAACAGCTAACCCAAGAATGCAACTTTTTTTTTTAAAAAAGGGTTTTGTGATTGACACAGGAAAGAAGTGAAGCTATCACTGTATTCTAATTCTTCAATATATAATTTCAGTTACATCACACTGCAAATTTTTGCAATAAAGTCTGTGTTACGATCGAGCCCTCCACAATCACCTGAAGAAGGAGCGTCGCTCTGAAAGCTAGTGTGCTTTCAATTAAACCTGTTGGGCTATAACCTGGTGTTGTGTGATTTTTTTTTTTAACTTTGTACACCCCAGTCCAACACCGGCATCTCTGAATCATGACTATATTAAAAGCTGTCAGGGAAGGCAATGCACCATATTAACAGAATGTGGCTAGGGCTGGTCTACTGAGGTAGGAATGGAAATCTGATTTGTAGAGATTTACACTTGGAGTTTTAGGCAAGATTGACACTGTTTGAGTACTTTAAGGAAGCTGACAAGGTAGATTTGACTGCAGAATGGGTAATGAGGGCTGCTTTGCAATATTAAAGGCAGCAGGTAAGGTATTAGTATATATGTTAACTCTCATCACAAATTATAACTAAAGAATGTATGTACTAACCATTTTTCTTTAATAAATAGCCCATGTGGCTTATGTAAGCTAAAATAGGAAGGCTTTGGCAACTACTCTTATGTAGAACTGTATTGACCACCACCCTTTGTTTCTAAGTAAAATAGCAAGCACAGGCTACATAAGCTGTAAAAATAGGTGGGAAAGTCTCGCACGTTTGTGTTTTTTTTGTTCTGTTTGTGTTCTCCTTAACATTTCTCCCTTCTAGTCCTGATGATACCATAAAAGATCTGAAGAAACTGATAGCTGCACAGACAGGAACAAAATGGAACAAGCTCGTCTTAAAAAAATGGTTTGTTTTCTTGTGTGACTGTGAAATACTGATTTCTCGAATTGCATGGCATTTGCAGCACGTGCACATAGATCTATTCTCTGGATTAGCCTCCTCTCATTGCTTCAATTAACCATATTAACATTATTCTGTTGGATGTGCATGTTGATGGTATTTGTTGCCCGTCTGTTTGCTTCTGCCAATTCCGAGGACATCTTGAGTTGACCATATTTCTGCGGTCTGGAGTCCCATGTAGGACAGACTAGACAAGGACAAGATGTCCTTCCCTATAGGCCATTAATGAGCGAGATAAATCTTCATGACGTTTAGCAGTGGCTTGATTTTCTTTTTAATTCTAGTTTTTTATTGAATTCAGATTTTATCCTCCATCGCCTCCCCAGAACATTAGCATGTCCAGTGATGTTAAAAAAAATACAAATGCCTCCTCATATCCTCCCATTCCTTTCTAGAATGGGAGCTTTTCTAGAATGCTAACTTTATTTTGAGTCAGTGTTTTTATTAAATGTGGCAAAGGTGAGGACTGCAGATTCTGGAAACCAGTGTTTAGACCAGTGGTGCTGGAAAAGCACAGCAGATCAGGCAGCATCCAAGGAGCAGGAAAATCGACGTTTCGGCCAAACGCCCTTCATCAGGAATATTTTTATTAAATGTGTCTTGCTAGAAAAAGCTCGTTCACTGATTTGGAACCATTTGCAGCATTTTATCCCTTGTGTTGAAATTCAAACCGTTGTCTTGTTATGGTCCAAAGAGGCTTCATTTCAATTGTTGCTTCTAATTTTAACTTTTTATTTTTCCATTCCAGGTATACTATTTTCAAGAATCACGTTCAGTTACAAGATTGTATCTTTTTGTTGTCATAACTCTGATAATGGCTTTTTGACATGATTGGAGACAGAAAGGGTATGAGAGAAACATTGTAAAATATTCACACACTCATGATAACACCCTGTTCTAACTTCTATAAGCTTGTTCTCAACGCAAAGGAAAATGTCAAAAATGGATGTTTTTTTTCAACTGGAGGCCAAGGAACCCTGTCTAAAGACTGATCTCCGCACAGATGTAGGAGAGATACGTACTGATAAGTACTGTTGAAGACTTTAGTGGTCGTGCATGCATGATCACTGAGCAGAAGAGGCTTTCCCATGCCTGGTGCCCACTCGACTATTCGATAGGTCATGGCTGGTCAGGTTGGGCTCCCAGCACCACTTTGCTGTCTATTACCTATAACTCCTGTGAAGCAAGAATCTGCAAAACTCAGACTTGGAAATATTTGGCAATCCTGCCTCCACTACTGCCTGAAAAGAAGTCCATATATTGCATTGGCAAATTATTCTCCCATCCGCTGCAGGGTGATCATGAGTTTAAGGAAGAATGTCCCACCCCCAAAATTTTGTATGAGGACAAAAAGTATCATCCAAACAAACTGCTGCTTGATTTAACTGCAGACTCAAAACTTAGTGATGAACTTTTCGAGTAGTAGCTTTCTTTTTAATTCGTTCACAGGTGAGGACATCGCTGGCCAGGCCATCTGTAATTTGCCCAGAGGGCAATTGAGAGTCAACCACATTGCTATGGGTCTGGAGTCCTATGTAGGCCAGACCAGATAAGGATGGCAATTTCCTTCCTTAAGAACATTACTGAACCAGATGGGTTTTTCCAGGCGTCAGCAATAGATTCATCGTCATCATTAGACTTGCAATTCCAGATTTACATTGAATTCAAATTCTGCCATCTGTCATGCCAGGACCCACATCCCCACATCCCTAGAACATTGTCTGAATTAACAGTCCAGCGATAATACCCCAAGACCATCGCATCCCCTAGTGTTCCAGCGCACAGATGTTTTACTTTGTTCTCTCCACTGTTATTTTATGGATATATTTTGCATCAGACTTCACTTGTTTGCATGAATAATGCAACTTTTTCAAAATTATTTGCTAATCATTGAGCCAATTCCCCACATCTTGAGATGGTTGTAATAATTCAGGATCTTCTACAGCCCTAACAATGTGCAAGTAGTTTGTATACAGTCAGTTCTGTTATAACGTGTGTTTCTTCAACGCAATTTGGCTATAATGCGATTGACCGTTATTTGTAGAGCATACACTTTCCTTACCTGTTTGGCTTGAACATGATTCCGGCCCAGTTAGTTTAAATGGTGCTACTATTATGTGATTTTTCTTATAACGCTGGATCGAGTGGGAATGGAATTGTCGTCTTATATCAGAACAGACTGTAATCTGAAAATCTTTTTAAACTGGTTATTAATACCAGTAAGAGGTAATACCGTTCCTAATGTCGATCCTTGTGGAACACTGGTTGGGAAGCCACTTTCAAAGTATATTGAGACCAGTTTACAACTTAAATTCTGTTTTCCATTTGAAGGCTAAAATTATAACTAATGCAATCCTCTGAGGAAGCTTCTTGATCTTTATGAAGAATGTTTTGGAACTCCAAGCTGATTCTGCCTACCAGGTTAGCAGCATTCACTGAATTCTCCAAAAAGTTATCAACTTCTTTGTGTCAGATTTGGATTTTTTTTTCTTGCCTTTAAGAAACTGATCCAATTTCTTGGTTATAGAGTTATAGAGATGTACAGCATGGAAACAGACCCTTTGGTCCAACCCATCCATGCCAACCAGATATCCCAACCCAATCTAGTCCCACCTGCCAGCACCCGGCCCATATCCCTCCACACCCTTCCTATTCATATACCCATCCAAATGCCTCTTAAATGTTGCAATTGTACCAGCCTCCACCACTTCCTCTGGCAGCTCATTCCATTCACGTACCACCCTCTGTGTGGAAAAAGTTGCCCCTTAGGTCTCTCTTATATCTTTCCCCTCTAAACCTATGCCCTCTAGTTCTGGACTCCCTGACCCCAGGGGAAAGACTTTGTCTATTTATCCTATCCATGTCCCTCATTAATTTTGTAAACCTCTAGAAGGTCACCCCTCAGCCTCCAACGCTCCAGGGAAAACAGCCCCAGGAGCGTCAGAGACTGAGGGGTGACCTTATAGAGGTTTACAAAATTGAGGGGCATAGATAGGATAAATAGACAAAGTCTTTTCCCTGGGGTCGGGGAGTCCAGAACTAGAGGGCATAGATTGAGGGTGAGAGGGGAAAGATCTACTATTTAAAATAACAATCCAGTTCAGTGATTCTTGATATTGGTGTTGAAATAGGGGGTCAATAGCACAACATGTTGCAGTCTGTGAGGATCTTGTGGCGCAGTGGTACTGTCTGGGTTCAACTCACTCCAGTGCCAGATGTGTTATAACCTGTCCAAACAGGTGGTTGAAAAATGTTTATTGTAGTCTGGGCATTCTCAGTCTTTATGCCCTTAACCAGACTGCTTTCAGATGAGATCCACGATGGAATGAACTTGGAGCTGTACTACCAGTAAACAATGATGCACTCTGAAGTGGACAAGCTTATCATCAGCCATCCGCACCATTCTGATTTGTATGTTTTACTGACCAATGTCACCTTTGGTTTTTTTTCTTGCTTTTTTTTGTTTCAGAGCAGTTTTAATTTCTGGTTTCTTGTCCATGTCCAAGCTGAGATTTTTAATGTGTAAAATTATAGTTGGCTAAAGTTGTGTATATGCTTCAATGATGTCTTTCTCTTTAACCCTTGCCAGATTAGCATAGCAGTGTTTGTACTTCCCACCAGCAGACCTGGTAACCTTTCCAATCTGCAGCCTGTTCAACCACTGTACTTCGAAATCCCTGCCAATTTGTAACTGTATGGAGAAAGACCAGATGTGCAAGGTGTTGAAAGTGCTAACTGTGTTAGTGAGGTGATGGACCTTGGTAAACTATCAAAGTGTTGTCTTTTAGGGTTAACCTCTAGGAGAAATTCGAAGGAAAATACAAAATACTTGCCTTTCTCATTTGTTTTTGTGGAAGAAGTTTCACTGAGCTTGCTGGTGGCAGGCATGATATTAACAATCTTCAAAAGTTCTTGGTTGTTATGAACCAGGCTGTTGAAGAGAACTATGTTGTTATATGCACTCAAATTGGTTTAAATAAAACTAAAATCTGGAGATTTGCTTCAATATATCTTGTTTTCTTTTTCATCTGTCTTTGGCTGGAATTAATGAGCACAAGACCCAGCTGATATTGGGTATATCAGGAAACTCTGAAGACAGCTAATGCTAATTTTTTTTTAGTCATGTGATGTCAATGACACTGGTCAGGCCAGCATTTATTCCATCTTCCTAGCTGCCCTTGAAGTTGAAGCTGAGATGCTGCCTTGAACTGCTACAATCCATCTGATTAACTAGAAATAAAGAAGTATTAATCAACTCATCTGTTTTTTTTTTACATGGTTGAAAGTTGTTCTACTGATTTTGGAGAACTTTATTTCCTCTACTGTCTTTCAGTTTGTGAGTGTCCTCCCTCCATCACCAGTATGCAAGATCACTGTAGCACCTCAACAAGGTTTCTTTTGATAATACTTTCCAAATCTTCACACTCCTCCATCAAGAAGGCCAGGGTGATTCTTGTACACCTGTAACTTCATCTTGAGCTAAGCTTCATCCTGGACTGAACTCATATGAACTCCCCAGTGCTTAAAGCCATTTCCCTGAGTTGAACATACTCTATTGGCCTTTATCCCTGATGACACTTGGCATCAGAAGGAGAATTCCAGATTATGGAACATTCCTGCTGCTCGTTTAGTAGTCAGACAGCAATTCTTTTTGCAAAGCTTTCAGGGAAGACCTTGGAGAGGTATAAGGAGGACAGTGGTGTATGGTGTCGAGTGTGGATTCATCTTTTCTGTCCTCTTTGCCCCTTGGTGCTTCTGTTTAAGAAATTGCACTATTTCAACTGCAAATGCTCAGTGCAAGGAGCAATTCACTTAAGCAGCTGGGTGGTCAGTTAACTGATTTTGACATCCCAACCTTTTGAGTGAAAGGCTGAAAAGCATTCCAAGTTGTAGGGACTAGCTGTGTTGCTCTTGCTGGTAGCTGATGTAAGGTCCTCTGTGCTGTAGCAACAATGATTTGAGAGCAGGACTGCTTTTTCTTTCCCTAGTCAGGCATTTCTCCATCTCTGAAGTAAAAACAATGACTGCAGATGCTGGAAACCAGATTCTGGATTAGTGGTGCTTGAAGAGCACAGCAGTTCAGGCAGCATCCAAGGAGCTTCAAAATCGACATTTCGGGCAAAAGCCCTTCATCAGGAATAAAGGCAGTGAGCCTGAAGCGTGAAGAGATAAGCTAGAGGAGGGTGGGTGTGGGGAGAAAGTAGCATAGAGTACAATGGGTAGAGTGGGGGAGGGGATGAAGGTGATAGGTCAGGGAGGAGAGGGTGGAGTGGGTAAGTGGAAAAGGAGATAGGTAGGCGAGTTTGTTTCACGACATGGTTGAAGAGCTTCAGGGCACCTATATTCTCCATATAATGGTCAGAACTGGATGGTAGGCTTGGAATTCCTATTCTCAACAGTGCAGTTTTCTTTGTAGAAAAGAAAAAGTTGCCCCTTTTCCAAGTACAGGAGTTGGGTGGTCATGTTGCGCCTGTACAGGACATTGGTTAGGCCACTTGGAATATTGCATGCAATTCTAGTCTCCTTCTTATCGGAAAGATGTGAAACTTGAAAGGGTTCAGAAAAGATTTACAAGGATATTGGTAGGGTTGGAGGATTTGAGCTATAGGGAGAGGCCGAGCAGGCTGGGGCTGTTTTCCCTGGAGCGTCGGAGGCTGAGGGGTTACCTTAGAGGTTTACAAAATTAATGAGGGGTGTGGATAGAATAAATAGTCTGAATCTTTTTCCTGGGGTCGGGGAGTCCAGAACTAGAAGGCATAGGTTTAGATTGAGAGGGAAAAGATATGAGACCGAAGGGGCAACTTTTTCACACAAAGGGTGGTGCGTGTATGGAATGAGCTGCCAGAGGAAGTGGTGGAGGCTGGTACAATTGCAACATTCAAAAAGCATTTGGATGGGTAAAGAATAGGAAGGGTTGAGGGATATGGGCCAGGTGCTGGCAGGTGGGACTAGATTGGGTTGGAATATCTGGTTAGCATGGACGGGTTGGACTGAAGGGTCTGTTTCCGTGCTGTACATCTGACTTTTTTTTTAAAAAAAGGTTTCTGTAAAATTGGGTGTAGAGAGAATTTAGAGTGTAGTTGAGGAAGGTACGGTGCTGAGATGGTTGGGTAACGCGCTCGATACGTGTCAAATGATGGTATTAGAATCTACGTACTGGCTGCTCATCCTGGATAAGGCTCTGGTGCTAATAGGCTGACCTTGAAAGAAGGTTGAGCTTTCTAACAACTAGGATAAAGTGCTCCAAAGACTAGCATAGGTTTGCTGTGAAATCATAACTTGCTTAAGTCCTTTAATTATTCTGTAAGTTAATTGTCAATCTGTGCAAATGTCTGGCAAAACCTGTGTAAAGCTTCAGTAAATAAGATTGTACAGTATGAGTCCATTGTGCTCTTCGAAGAGGTATCCAGTTCATTTCACCCCTCTTTTCTTTCCTCAAGTAATTCAGATTATGCATCCTCCATCATAACTTGTATGTATTTTTTTTCACTAAGAGTGGTGAAAATGAAATGGCAGTGCCATTTCCTGCTATTTTTAGGAAATGTATTTTGTGATGATTATAGACAAATCGTTGCAGCCTTCTCTTTTCTAGACCAAGGGTGAAATTAACATTCAGTACAATGTTTGAAAGTTTTATTAAAAGTTAAGTCATACATGGCTACCAGAATGAGAATACAAAAGGATGCCTTTTTGTAGGGTGTTCAAACATTGCAATCTGGTTAGTTCAGCTCTCCCACCTCATAGTATAATAGTCCTCTTTGTGATTGTGACTAAAAGACCATGCATCATATCTACCAAGATCTCCACTCTTGATTTTATATCAGACGTTATCCAACTCAGCAAGCCAGGACTTTGTTTTTAATAAAAAATGCTCAAATTGTGCATGTCTCTTCTGAAGGCAGTGATGGAGCTACCGTCTTAATGTTGAAGAGTGGACTGCTAGAACAATAGTTGATGGTACAGACGTGATGGGCTGAAGGGCCTTTTCTGTTTGATTTTTGAGGTCACTTGAGTGAACTAAGTCACTGAGAGTCTAGAGTTACATCCTGGCCTTTCTCAACATCAATAACGAATTAGCTGGGTTTTAATGGCATCTGATTTGTTTTATGCTCACCAGCAGTTTTTTAATCCACATTTAAATATTGAATTTAATTCTCCAGTTGTTATGGTGGGATTTCAACTCTTGGGAACATGATTCCATGCCTTAAGATTCCTAATCCCGTAACGTGACCACTATACTGTCGTGCCCCCCCCTCTTTCTCCCCCCTCTACAGGTTTCAACACAGATTACAGCACAAGCTTGTGACATAACAAAATATCAATTTTAATTATAGAAAAGATTAAACATGGATGTATCCATCAGAAGGCTAAGACTATTTATATAATCATTTCCAGTCTAAAGCTCTATTTGCAGGTAAGTATCTGCAGTACTTTGCAGGATTTACTGAATTTGCAGGTTTTGTTAATTCCAAGTTTTAAGCACATAATAGAATTTGAAATGCATAGGTTCTTTTGTGCAGTGTAAATGTATTAACCGTTAATCTCTAATATTGTTCATCCATCAATATACACTACCTCATAGCTGAGCGAGGTGTACACAATGGGACCTCACCCCCTTCCCGCCTCAGGCGACTGACTGTGTGGAGTTTGCACGTTCTCCCCGTGCCTGCGTGGGTTTCCTCCGGGTGCTCCGGTTTCCTCCCACAGTCCAAAAGATGTGCAGGTCAGGTGAATTGGCTATGCTAAATTGCCCGTAGTGTTAGGTAAGGGGTAGATGTAGATGTAGGGGTATGGGTGGGTTACGCTTCGGTGGGGCGGTGTGGACTTGTTGGGCCGAAGGGCCTGTTTCCACACTGTAAGTAATCTAATTTGCTCTCACCTACCTTGTAGCTCATCTTAGGAACTGAATATGAAGACTAGGGAGACTACAAAATTAGCTTATTGATGACTGTGTGAGTCCATGTTTACGCTTAGAAAGCCTGACCTCCCAAACCAACCGACCAGAGCTATTTCTTAAATGCAGTATATCTGAAATACTGTGCAATGTTAAAAGAGGAAACACTTCTGATGCAGGTGAGGGGTTGGCTATCACAATGTGTTCTATAGTTGAGTGTCCATCACTGCTAAGCGGAACAAATTGGCCTAGATTTTGTAGTCAATAACAAAGGAACAGTGCTTGTCCTCAGAGTGTGCTTTGGCCGTTGAGCGGCAATTTAAAGTATTTTGGGACCCCTTTCAACATGATCTCCTTCCCAAGGAATTTGCATTGTGCGACAGCAGAGCAAGCAACAGAATGATTCTTCCATCGATCAGCTTGAAGAACACTCAGCAAGAAATGCAGCCCCTAAAGCAGGAAATATAAATTGAAATGTTTTAATTCAATTTAAAATCATTTACTGTAAGATAGAAATAAAGGGAAAAAATTAAAGAGACAGGATAAAGTGAGATAGTGAAAGAAAGTGCCAAAAAGAATAATGTCTTTTGCGATCTCAAACAGCAATTCAATTTGGAAGGATTGAAACTCTCCACTTAAAATTCCAAATTCAAGGCCAGAGAAGTGTTTTTGTTGATTGTTAAGACTTGGCATGCTATTTTAAAACAAACCAAAATTATCAACCTTTATGTGGTTTGTTTAATGGGCAACTGACAGTTTTAACTATCGCAAGTTCATGCCCTTTTCATATTTTAATAATGAATCTCTTGAAAACTTGGAGTGGAGGTGCAAGTCAAATCAGGCAGCAGATTCCAGATTTCCATGTTCCAGACTTCTGAAACTTCAATCTGATTTGCTGCACAGTAAGGTGGGTGATGTGGGGGGGTGCGGTTTGGTGGCTGGCAGCCTCACCAGTACTTCTGTTGCAAACTCCAGGTCATTGTGTCAGTGACATAGCGTCTCTCCTAGGTACAGGAGCTACAAGGAAGATTTACTTCCTTTATAATAGGTTTTCACTTGGGATGAAGACCAATCATTTGTGTACTGAGCTATAACTAAGAATCAGCTTTAACTTGCTGCATTATCAGAAGCATTTGACAATGTTACCATTTAAGTTCACTTCTGGCATGCAAATGCATTCTATCAACAAACCAGTTTAACTATGCTTCTTGAGTAAATACTGCAAAGGATCAAGAGAAATATCAGGTTACCTATTGTTCACTTGCTACTATCATCTGATTGTCCCCTAGTTCTGTTAGCTAAGGTATGTCTTGATCCTCAGATTCTGATATTCCTGTCTTGCATTGTTGTTCCAGACCAGTATTGCTGACTCCTGCACTCTCCCCAGGGCTTCTCGATGGTGATTCCATGGCTTGGCTGGCCTCGATCAAATTGCCTAGATAAGGCATATGTTCTTCCACCTTTTCCACTATTTCAGTTGCCTGAGAGCGTGCAGAATTGTTTGAGATTGCTTGTTGTTCTTCAGCATCTTCTGCCATTTTTCCAGATAATTTATCTGCTGTGCTGACTGGAATTTCACCTGTTCCTTCTGCTAATGGATCTAAACGTGTGCCCTGATTCTCAGCTGAGTTTTCGAGACATTCTGGGAGATTTCTCAAGCACGTTGGAGCGTGCACTTGGCAAGTTTCTCGACTTTCTTCCAAACCCATGGCAGAAGTTTGTTGCCCTTTTCCAACACCTTTAGTTTGGGTTTCTAAATCTGCGTCGATGTTTTCCGATATCTTCAAGTCAATCTCTGCTGGGGCTTTCAATCCAGTTTTGATTTCTGTTGACAGCTCTTCATCATAACACACACGTGTATCAGCAGGTCCTCCTTGTGTTTCCTTAACCAATATGTCACCTTCGCTTGACTTACCATCATCTTGGCTAGCTATCATTGAGCCATTATCCGCATCTGAGTAGACAGGCAACTCTGTCTGCCCTGCAATATGTTTGGCATCTTTGCAACATTCTTCTTGTGTGTCACCATTGTTCACACCTGTAGGAGTCTCATTTGTACTATCCGAGACTTCTTGACAATCAGGCTCAACTCCTGCTTTAACCAGAATATCCGTTGCACCCCCTGAACCAGTTGGAATGGCTTCTGCTTTTCCAGTGGTCTTGGATCTTCCTTCCTCAGCTATACATTGTACCTGGGAGTCTTCACATCCTTGAATGTTTTCTCCCATTGAACCGTCCACAGAAGTGGAGAGTCCAATGTTCTCCATTGCCGTTAATGCTTCAATCTCCTCTCTGTACCCCTGGCTTTCTGATTCTTGGAGATTAATTTGACCATCTTGTATAGATCGATCATCAATAGACAGTTCTTCTTTACAAGGGTCTTGATCTGATTGTTCTGTCTTAAGTTCAACATCAGCCTGTAAGGAGGTTTCTTCAGGTTCCATTGCAGTCTGCACTGAGATATTCTCTTCAGATTCATTGTTTTCATTTCTTACCTTGAGACCTGAATCTCCTTTCCCTCCAAGAACTTCATTTCTTTCAGTCACTTGTTCTTCTTCAACATTAATCTCTGCACCAGTTGCTTGTGCCAGTTGCACCTCCATAGCCATTGTTTCTTCAATTGCTTTGCTAATCTCAAATGGTTCTTCATTTATTGTGAGATCTCCAGATTCCTCTTTATTGGGCACGTCTTGATTTTCACACACACTAGGGGATATCGTGATTGGATGTTCTTCTAATCCATGTTTGGTAATTTCCTGGGCACCTTCTACCTCTGCCATGTTTCTCTTGGATCCCAACAAGCCAAGATTTCAATTGTCGGCGCGCTGTTGCGGTCAGTTTAATAAATCTTCACAAATTTAATCTTTACTCTTTCCCAAACTTCTCAACCTGTTGGCCCTTTGTTCTTTTTCTGAGCAGAAGGTGGTTGTGTTGAAGCTGCTGCCTGGTGTCAAATTTTGTTAACAGCACACCTGTGAAGAGCTTTGGAAGGTTTTGGTGCTATGGAAATGCAAATCGTTGCTGGGTTCTTTTGGAGAACTTCCTGCTTAAATGCAAAAAAAAAAGATTAATATGATTGTATTTAAAGACCAAATAAAGGTCCTTGTTCAGGAATGTAAATATTACACCGACAACGTGGAATCCAGATGGCCCAAGTACACAGAATTTCTGTTTAACAAAGCGCACCTTTTTGAAAAAATAATTTTTCAATCTTCTCCTCTGCCTTTCCTGTTGGAATTTGCACAGCATGCACTTGGCAGGGGCCAATCAATTCTGCGCAACCTTTTCTGAATCTCAAGGAGCTAATATCCGGATGTGTCTCACCCTGAAAGGATGCATTCGTTTTGGATTCAGACTGCATTTACATCACTGGCGTAGTATCTCATTTCCCACCAGCTACAACCTAAGTGTAATTGCAACACAAAGTTTTTCATTTCAGAATGGGCTGCTAACTTGCAAAGCATTGAGTTTTCATGAGAGGATGTCAGAGATGGACACCGCTTAATAAAATGCTGGAAAATCCAGCGAAAGGAATTTGACAAAACCCAGACTGATTCATGAGCTCTGTTTAACTGCATTTAGATTCTGAAATATCCCTGCGACTGAACTCTGATATAGAAATGGAAATGTAAGCAACGTAAGGAGTTCAATCTACAAAAAGTGTTAACAGAAGTTTTTTTTTCTTCATTCAGGTATTTAGTAGTTTATAACCTGGACTGAAAACTGACCCCTAATGAAAACTGAATCTTCCATTTTCGTGCATGTACGGACATATCACTGCAGTTATTCTGAGGCTAGCATTTGCAATGTAGTGATTATTAACAGCTTGGCCACCATGGGGAGGAAGCATTTTGTTGCACAATGTTTCTTCAAAAGTTAAAAATCACGCAACACCAGGTTATAATCCAACAGGTTTAATTGGAAGCACACTAGCTTTCGGAGCGCTGACAATCACCTGTTGGACTATAACCTGGTGTTGTGTGATTTTTAACCTTGTACACCCCAGTCCAACACTGACATCTCCAAATTGTTCTTCAAAAGAACTAACTTGTGTCAAATGTTTTTAAGGTACCATAGGAGCTATGCAGCACAGAAGGAGGCAATTCCAGCCCACTGTGCCTAATTGAGAAAGTTTGAAATTAGTGCCACTCACCTATGCTTTTCCCTATAGCCATGTGAACTTCTTTGCAAGCATCCATTTAATTATTCCCCTCTAAACCCCCTGTTGAATCTGCTTCCGTTAGTCTCTTGGTGCTGCATATCAGCTTTTTGAAAATCACAATTCCACACTGGTAAAATACTTGTGTCATTTTAATTAGCACAGTTATTCAATCTCAGATGCAAACTGTAACCATTAAAAAAAAGTCACTGCTTACCTATTACAAGTACTTTCAGAAAGTTCCAAGGAGATTCACTACACACTCCACTCCAGCCAGAACAGAATCATCATCCAACTTTCAGACCGACCCAGTACTGAGAGACGTTGAGAGAGCGCTGTATCATAGATTACTGTGTTGCTGCATGCAATGGGGAGCTCTTGGAGTGACGTCCAATAATATGTTAATTATTGCAGCGTAGCTGAGATCCCACTAAAGGAGGGATGTGGACTGTGTTGACAGTGCAACACATAAAACAGTGTGGAAATAGTTCAAAATAACACAGTAGGGTCTAAGGAGGTTGTTGTGAGATTGGCAATGCTCTCTGGCAGAGGGGTCCACTTGAGACAACTACGAGCTTTCACAGTATGTCAATAAGTAAAAATGAAAAGATTCTTTCATAACAAGGAGCCTATAGTCATTGCTCAGCTAGTTTAGGATAACTCAAGGTACAATAACATAGTTAAAGAGGCAGTGTTATTAATGCTAAACCTCAAAATAAAAAGTTCAAACAAATTGCATTTGATGTAGTTGTATTCTGTTGACTCATGCGATTTAGAATAGATGACCAGGTACAGTTGGGTGAGTTTCTTGTGATTGGAGGATATCTCAGGTTGTATTTGAGCACAGCTCCCTTTTCATGGCTTGAGAACAATGGATAATGCTGTTCCCTCTGAAGGGCAATTGCTTCTCTCTTCGGACCAACTGCCCAACTTTTAGCAGCTTTTCATGAGGAACCCTTCAGCCGTCAAAGTTCTCCTTTGAACGTTTGCTACTGCTGCCCAAGTCCTGCACTTGGTGGGGGGTGGGGGCTCCAGCCAAGTCCACCCCTGAGGTTCTGCGCTCACTGCAACGTCATCATGGTCTGATACCCAGAGGCGCTGCATTATCTGGGCTCATGGGATGACCCTCAGCACATCACAATGAAATTTGTAACAGCTCGCTTCATCTGAAACCCTGACAAAGAATTGGGTCATCTATGAATGGTTCCTGATGGCTGTGCTACGCGTGAAGTAGAGAGAAGCAATGTTCATTCAGTCTCACCGTAGCTCTGAAGTGAGCAGAGCTATGCACCAAGTGAGCTTGCCCTCCCAGACCAGCAACATGTTCATCTGTAGGACCATTCCGCATCTGGCTACTGTCCAGTACTGGTCACCATACTTACAGATGGATGTTGATTCATTAGAAGCAGTTGAGAGAAGGTTTACTTGAATAATACCTGGAACAAGCAGATTGCCTTATGAGGAAAGGCTAGTAACCTGTATCCTCCAGTGTTTAGCATAGGGTGGCATGATGGCTCAGTGCTTAGCAGTGCTGTCTGACAGCACCAGGGACCTGGGTTCGATTCCACCCTCTGGTGACTGTGTGTAGAGTTTGCATATTCTCTGCATGGGTTTCCCTCTGGATGCTCCGATTTCCTCCCACAGTCTAATAATGTCTAGGTTAGGTGGACTGGCATGTTAAATCACCTTTAGTTATCAGGGATGGATGGTTTAGCCAGGGGAAATGTGGGGTTGCTGCGGTGGGATGCTCTTTGGAGAGTTGGTATGGACTTGTTGGGTTGAATGGCCTGTTTCCACACTGTAGGGATTCCTTGGTTTAGAAGAATCAGAAATGACTGCATTGATACATATAAGATGGGAGATTTGACCAGATGGATGTGGAAAGGATGTTTCCTCTTATTGAGAATCTACAACTAGGGATCACTGTTTCAAAATAAGGGGGTTAAAATAGAAATGAGTAAATACTTTTCTCAGATGGTTATCAGTCTTTGGAATTCACTTCCTCCAAAAGCAGAATCTTGAAATTATTTTAAGGCACAGTTGGAAAGATTCTTGATGACCAAGGGAATGAAATCAGAGGATATGGAGAAATATAGAGTTAAAATTAAAGTCACATCAAGCACGACCTTATTGAATAGTGGAGCAGGTTGAAAGGGCTTAGTTCCTGTTCCTTGTTTGTATGTTCATGTCTCACACTAACCTGGTTAACAACAATGCCACAGCAATGCTGTCGGTGGGCTAGTAATCCAAACATCCAACTCATCCTCTCTGTGTTCAAGTCCCTCCAAGGCAGCTGATGGAATTGCAATTCAACTAGTTAATCAAAGAACTGTTACAACACAGAAAGAGGCCATTCGGTCCATTGTGTGTGCACTGACCCTCCAGGTCACCTAGTGCCATTCAATTTAAAGCTAGCCTCGCTAATGAAAGAAAAGATCATTCTTGGAGGCGATGGCCCACTGGTATTATTGCTAATCCAGAGACCCAGAGGTCCTGGAGAGCTGGGTTCAAATCCCGCCATGGCAAATGATGGAATTTGAATTCAATAAAAATCTGGAATTAAGAGTCTAATTGTCGATTGTTGAAAAAACCCCATCTGGTTCACTAATACCCTTCAGGGAAGAAAACTGCCATCCTTACTTGGTCTGGCCTATATGTGACTCCAGACTTGCAGCAATGTGGTTGACTCTTAACCTCCCTCTGGGATGAACAATAAATGCTGTCCTCGCCAGCAATGTCCTCGTGAATGTGAAGGAATGAATTGATTTCCTTTAAGAAAGGAGAATGTTCTATCCTTAGCCAAACTCACCTCCTTGTGACCCATGACCCGCAGTAATTCATTGAATCCCTACAGTGTGGGAACAGGCCATTTGGCCCAACAAGTCCACACCGACCCTCCAAAAAGTAATCCATCCCTGCAGCTTATCCACCTAACTTAGCGATCCCTGGACACAGCAGGGCAATTTAGCATGGCCAATCCACCCTAACCTGCTACATCTTTGGACTGTAGGAGGAAACTAGAGCACCCATAGGAAACCAATGCAGAAACAGGGAGAAGTGCAAACCCCACACAGACATTCTCCTGAGGCTGGAATTGAACCTGGGTCCCTAGTGCTGTGAGGCAGCAGTGCTAACTGCTGAGCCATCATGCAACCTGCTACCTTGGCCCAACAATTCACCAGTTAATAGGTAATTAGGATGAGGCAACAAATGCTGGCCTTGCCTATGATGCCCACATCCCATGGGAGAATAAAGAACAAAACAAAAAGAGCCATGGTACATATTCTCACCCTCCTGAAAATGTCCTGTCCGAACTTGTAAAAGTTTAGTTGTGACTCGAAAGGAGAATGTTGCAGAACAAAAGGTTTATTTTGAGTATGCAAATTTGGTTAGTCACAAAACATGGTAACTGTTGGCTTCAGAAAAGAGAGCAAGAGTGAGAGAAAGAAAGAAAGAATGAAAGAGAGAAAGAAAGAGAGAGAAAGAGCAGACAAAAGAAAGAAAAATGTAAGAAAGTTTGATGAGGAATGTGGGTGTAAGGAAGGGGGTGGTTGATGTGAGGTCTTGAGGTTTCCCAGGGCTCACTTGATCTTCCCTTTGCAAAGGAAGAATGCAACTTGGTTTTAAAATTGTCACCATTTCACTTGAACACAGTGCCTGTAGGTATCACATTCAGCATGGCTTATTCACTCCACCTTGGCACGAAACAGTGATCTCATCTGACACATCTCCTACCTAGGTCAGCAACTTTTTACTGACCACAAGCACCCCAGATGGCCCAATGTCATCAGTGTTCGGCACTTGTACAAACACACTCAAACTAGATTGATGGGCTGAGCACCAATATTAGAGCTAATTATGGCACGTTTTTGACTGTGACATTTCTTAACTGAGCAATGTATTCCCTGGACCCTGGGTTGGTCGTGGGGAGCACTATACTCTGAACCTGGGACGAAGATGATTCGCTGCCTTTTCCCTTAGAAATTGTGATTCTCATCCTAGTTTGATCATCCACGCAAGTTTGAAGACACCTTGACAGAGAGAGTAAGATAGAGTCAGAGATGTGTACAGCACAGATAAAAGCCCTTTGGCCCATCGAGTCTGCAGCAGTCAGATGTAGGTATTATAATCCCATTTTCCAGCACTTGGCCCACACCCTTATATTCCATGTGTAGATCTACACACTCATTAAATGTTTCTGCCTCTACCTCCCTTACAGGCAGTGAGTTCCAAATGCCCACCAACCTCCAGTATAAAGCTCCTGCCTCTTATCTTCAGGTTATGCACCCCTGCAATCTGTCTACTCCCCAGGTCACTGATCCATCAATCAAAGGGTAAAGTTTCTTCCTGTCTACCCCATCTATTCCCCTCACAATTTTATACACCTCAATCATGTCCTCCCTCAATCTCCTCTCCTCCAAAGCTTTGGGTTACCCATCGTGAGGGTTCTCCTACACGTCCACCTTGACTGAAGATCCCTAGGTAAAAAGCATCAGCCGAGGACAGCAGGCTGGAAATCCACCCCGCACGCCCTCCCTCGAACAATATCCTGAATGGTCCACCACAGTGTCACCCGATCAGTCTACAACCTTTTTGTTTCACATCCCTGACACTTACTCAAACTGAAATCTTCCCCACAGGCCACCAGTAACGCCAACTCCTTCAAGCCTTCAGTCTTCAAAACCTAAACTCACTCTGTTTAATCACTTTATGAATTATGCCATAATCTCTCAACATTTTTCACTGGTAACTAGGGCCATTGCTACTCAACACTTTTTTTTTAATGCAAAAGGTAGAAGTGTTTATCCTCACCAGTTTCTGTTGGTGTTATGGTGGCAAGCGAATTTATGTACTGGGTATTTTGGGGAGTGGGGGGAATGAGAAAGCTGGATTCTTCATTTTTAACATTGTAAATAAACATGTTGTGCTTTTTAAAATTGTCAATAGCGTTTCCAAGGTTTGAAATCATGCCTGCCAGCTATTTTCTCTGCAGCGCCAGCATTTCTGAATGATTGTTTTGTAATCATCTCGAGCTTCTCACATGTTCCTGCTATAACAAGTCATGGATGTCAAAGTGGAGCTTTGTAGCTCTTTTTTTAAACACGGATTAATTCCAAAGGTTTCAGCAGGTCAATGGTCTTTAGCTGAGATGACTGAGCCAGTGTTTTCATGGTGTATGATGTCTGTGTAGTAAACAAGCCAGACTTGGCTCAGAGGCAGAAATCTCGGGAGGAAAAATATGCTCGGGAGGGAAAAAAATATAACATGCTAATCTGCAAATTTAAAAATAAACAAATATAAGGTATATCTGAATTAATATTAATGTAAGAATGTAGTTATATAGAAGCACAATCTTGAAAAAAAATAACCAGATGTGACTGAGTAATTTTAACATTTCATTCCCAAATGCAAGGCTAAGCTCGCTCCTGTAGAGAAGCCACAATTGGATTATTATGAGGAGATTTGGCCAAGTTCCTTCCAAGTGACACTAGTGCTTCAGAGGAAGGAAAGAAGATTCTGGAATTTAAGCTTGATGGATCATCAGAAAAAGGCATTTTGGGCAAGAAAAGATTGAGAAAGGGCAGTACACAAGTCTACATTTTTCGATTCATGTGGGTGTTGTTGGCTGAGTCAGCATTTATTGTCCATCCCTAATTCCCAGGAGGGCAGTTATGAAACCGCAGAAAGTTGTGTGCACAGCCCGGTCCACCACGGAAGCCAACCTCCCGTCCATGGACTCCATTTACACTTCTCATTGCTGTGGAAAGGCTGCCAACATCATCAAAGACCCCTCCCATCCCGGTAATGCTCTCTTCCAACCTCTCTCGTCAGGCAGAAGATACAGAAGCTTGAACACACGCACCAACAGGTTCAGGAACAGCTTCTTCCCTGCTGTTATCAGACTGATGAATGGACCTCTCTAATTTTAAATAATGTCAATCTTGCTAATGTTAATCGTGCATGGTACATCTCCTGTGTAGCAATAACTGTGTATGCCTCGCTTTGTCCAAGCACCCTATGTCCTCATATGCTGCGATCTGCCTGTACTTCTCACAAAACAAAATGTTTCACTGTACTGAGGTACATGTGACAACAATCAATCAAATAAACCAAATAAGAATCAATCACATTGCCTTGGGTCTGGAGGTGCGTGTAGACCCTCCAGAACAGCATTTCTCTCTCCTTCATAACATTAATCAATCAGAAGGGTTTTCACACAATCAACAATGGTTATATGCCCATTATTAAATTCTTAATTCCATAATTTGTTTTCACTGAATTCAAATGCCACTATAAAGGTGCAGGGATAAATGTAGGGAAGTGGGTCTGGGTGGGTTGCTCTTCGGAGGGTCGGTGTGGACTTGGTGGGCCGAAGGGCTTGTTTCCACACTGTAGGGAATCTAATCTAACCTAAAGATGGTGGGATTCGGACTCAGATCCCCAGAATATTCTCTGAGTCTCTGGATTAATAGGAAACAAAGAAAACCATGGGTGGGTGCTGGAAATCTGAAACAGAAACAGAAAATGTGAGATAAACTCAGCAAGTTTGGCAGTGTCTGTGGACAGAGAAAGCAGTCAGTGTTTTGGGTCCAGAGACCCTTCTTCAGAACTTCTGAAGAAGAGTTATTGGTCTTGAAATGCAAGGTTACAGGGATTGGGAGGGGTGGGGGTGGGGGTGGGGGCGGGGCGGTGTGAGCAATGCTCTTCGGTGCAGGTTCGATGGGCCTCATGACCTCTATTTGCACTGTGAGGATTCTAAGTCACTGACCAGACTGCATCTATAACCCAGTAAGGATCACCTGTGTTGAAGTGGTTTGAAGTCACATATAGGCCAGACCTTCCACAAAGATCTTAACCATAACCACTTCCCCTATTGTTTTTAGATTTTCTTTTTGAACTGATTTTCAAAGTTTCATGCTGACGGTTTGAACTTTTCTGAATTTTTAGCCGAAGAATCAATACTGTCCTGTGCTTTCCCTCAGAGGTTTGTGTGACTTTGGAACTCTCTACCACAGAACGCGGAGGAGCCAGGGTCAGTGAATATTTTCTGTGATGGAGGTGAATAGATCCCTGCTGGGGCCAGGGAATCAGAAGTTGTCTGGAGGATGGAAGAGAACATGAAATTGAAAACACCTACAGGCCTGCCATGATCTAACGGCAGAGCAGGATTGACGGGCTGAATGGCCTACCGCTACTTCCCATTTGTTTGTCTGTATTCCCAGCCTGGGAGAAAGTGAGGGCTGCAGATACTGGAAAGTCAGGGTCAAAAGGTGTGACGCTGGAAAAGCACAGCAGGTCAGGCAGCATTCGAGGAGCAGGAGAATCGACGTTTCGGGCATAAGCCCTTTATCAGGAACACCCGATGAGGGGCTTATACTCGAAATGTTGACTCTCCTGCTCCTCGGATGCTGCCTGACCTGCTGTGCATTTCCAGTGCCACACTATTCGACTCTGTATAACCAGTCCGTAGATATTATGTCATCATAAAGTGCAGAATCCCATGCTTTACCACATTGTACTCCATCTGCCACTTCTTTGCCCACTCTCCCAGCCTCTCCAAATCCTTCCGCAGCCTCCCAGCTTCCTCAACACTACCTGTGCCTCTGCCTGTCTGCAAACTTAGCCACAATGCCCTCAGTTCCTTCATTCTTAATGTGTAATGTGAATGGTTGTGATCTCAACACTGACCACTGTGGAACTCCATCAGTCACCAGCTGCCAACTTAAAAAAAGACCCCTTTATCCCCACTCTCTGCCATCTGCCAGTCAGCAAATCCTCTGTTTGTTAAGTGTGTACCAGAAAACTTTCTGATTCAGCATGTGGATTTACTTACTAGAGAAGGTGCAAAACTTGACCTACTCTTGGGAAATAAGGCAGGGCAGGTGACTGAGGTGTCAGTGGGGGAGCATTTTGGGGCCAGCGACCATAATTCTATTAGATTTAAAATAGTGATGGAAAAAGATAGACCAGATCTAAAAGTTGAAGTTCTAAATTGGACGATGGCCAATTTTGACGGTATTATGCAAGAACTTTTAAAAGCTGATAGGGGGCAGATGTTCGCAGGTAAAGGGATGGCTGGAAAATGGGAAGCCTTCAGAAATGAGATAACGAGAATCCAGAGAAAGTATATTCCTGTCAGGGTGAAAGGGAAGGCTGGTAGGTATAGGGAATGCTGGATGACTAAAGAAATTGAGTTTGGTTAAAATAAAGAAGGAAGCATATGTCAGGTATAGACAGGATAGATCGAGTGAATCCTTAGAAGAGTATAAAGGCAGTAGGAGTATACTTAAGAGGGAAATCAGGAGGGCAAAAAGGGGACATGAGATAGCTTTGGCAGATAGAATTAAGGAGAATCCAAAGGGTTTTTACAAATACATTAAGGACAAAAGGGTAACTAGAGAGAGAATATGGCCCCTCAAAGATCAGCAAGGCGACCTTTGTGTGGAGCCACAGAAAATAGGGAGATACTAAACGAGTATTTTGCATCAGTATTTACTGAAGAAAAGGATATGGAAGATATAAAATGTAAGGAAATAGATGGTGACACCTTGCAAAATGTCCATATTACAGAGGAGGAAGTGCTGGATGTCTTGAAACACATAAAGGTGGATAAATCCCCAGGACCTGATCAGGTGTACCCTGGAACTCTGTGGGAAGCTAGAGAAGTGATTGCTGGGCCTTTTGCTGAGATCAGAATATTGAGTACAGGGGTTGGGAGATCATGTTGCGGCTGTACAGGACATTGGTTAGGCCACTGTTGGAATATTGTGTGCAATTCTGGTCTCCTTCCTATCGGAAAGATGTTGAGAAACTTGAAAGAGTTCAGAAAAGATCTACAAGGATGTTGCCAGGGTTGGAGGATTTGAGCTATAGGGAGAGGCTGAACAGGCTGGGGCTGTTTTCCCTGGAGCATCAGAGGCCGAGGGGTGACCTTATAGAGGTTTACAAAATTATGAGGGGGCATGGATAGGATAAATAGACAAAGTCTTTTCCCTGGGATCAAGGAGTCCAGAACTAGAGGGCATAGGTTTAGGGTGAGAGGAGAAAGATATAAAAGAGACCTAGCAGGAAATTTTTCATGCAGAGGGTGGGACGTGTATGGAATGAGCTGCCAGAGGAAGTGGTGGAGGCTGGTACAATTGCAACTTTTAAGAGGCATTTGGATGGGTATATGAATAGGAAGGGTTTGGAGGGATATGGGCCAGGTGCTGGCAGGTGGGACTAGATTGGGTTGGGATATCTGGTCGGCATGGACGGGTTGGACCAAAGGGTTTGTTTCTGTGCTGTACATCTCTATAACTCTATGCTGGAATCTGGTTCTGAAAACAACAAATGCTGGAGATCACAATGGGTCAGACAGTATCCATGGAAAGAGAGCAAGCTAGTGTTTCGATGACTCTTCATCAGCGCTGCCTTCCCTTTGATGAAGCCATTGCTGATTCAGCCCTATTTTACCATGTACCTCCAAGTATTCTTTAATAATACACTCTAAAATCTTACCAATGGCCAAGGTCAGGCTAACTGGCCTAAAGATTCCTGTCTTCTCAATTTAAACAGGGGTGGTTATGCTAACACTTGGTCCCTGATCCCCCACTGCCTGCCTCTGTCCTGCAGTTATGCTCAGTATTGGGTGCCCTTGAAGAGGAATGGAACCATATGCTGTGTTAATAGTGTGCATAGTCATGGAGCTCAGCAATTACCTTGCCAAAGGCTGGATGGGGGTTCTTCAAGCCCAGTTTTAAGTTCAGTCAGTGGACGCTCCTGACTCTGTCATTGTTTGGGCTGCGTCATTGGGTGGTTTTGGCAACCCCGTTGGCATTAGGTGTCTGCACTCTGTCCAGAATCATTGGAAAGGGGTTACCGTCAAGATGGCAGACCAAACCCAGATGGACGTGTTGTTGAGTCCACGGTAGAGAGAGTGTTTCCAGGCGATGGTTTCTCCTGCCAGTCTATAGGTCCTCAGCTGTTCCTCCTCAGAGCGGTGGGTTTAACCACTCGGAGGAAGGATGTGAAGGAAGGTGTATAATGAATGTGTTGAGGGTGCCATTCAATAAAGGTAGGCTGGGGTTGGAGTAGACTTTCTCCAGTACCTTGCCCATTATAATTACCCAGCATCAAAGGAGCAGGAGAATCGACGTTTTGGGCATGAGCCCTTCTTCAGGAATGAGGAGGGTGTGCCAAGCAGGCTAAGATAATAGGTAGGGAGGAGGGACTTGGGGGTGGGCGTTGGGAATACGATAGGTTATAGGGAATAGGGGGAGGTGAGTTGATCAAAAAGAACCTGTCCTAATGGGTATTATTGATTTGCTTTGCCCTTTTACAGACTAGGGGTGGATGGATTGGAAACCCATTGTAGTCCATCTGTCCCACAATACAAAGCAAATGGGAAGATCTATAGCAGTCAAGGGATATAATGTCACAGAAGATGTCAATCCACAGGCTATAATTCATGTCTTTCTTAGTTCACCCCAACAGGCATGGCTAATGAACATCTCAACTGGGTCTGTGAATTGCTGCTCTTTTGAATATTTCATAAACAATAGAAACTGACAGGGAGGGGAAAGATGGAAACACTACAGCCACACCCTTAGTCCTCCAAGCAATGCCCACCCTCACAGATGTGTAATCTCTCAGGAAAGGGAAAATTAAACCAGGCCAATCCTGGTATCCATCCCCTGGACAATTGCTGAAAGCCAATGGAAACCAGACCAAGGAATCTCACTGAATGTTGTCCACCGGGAAAACACAGCCTTGGTTTGAACCTCATCAATTGTTTTAATCACAGAATTGAGAAAGCAGTAGACTAATTTGGAAGAGTGAGATGGATTTCACTGTGTTTACTCAGTTTGTGGTACACCCCAGCAAATACATTGGAGACTATAACTCATCAGTGCTCCTTGCTTTGAGCTAACTCTTGTTGGGATTAGCTGCAATAATCAAATTGTACAAACAATAAGGGTTTATTTTTTGCAAGGAGCTTGCAAACATCAGTGGTCATATGGTTTGCAGTTCATATGATCCGACCGGCAAGATGTTATTGTAAAGTACAAAGGGCCAACTGACTTTTATCTGGCCAGCTACTAAAATACTTTCCCAATGAAGCGATTGTTGCTGTTATCACAGGATCCTCTTGCAACATTTGTCCACACAGCGTTGACTTGCTACATACACAAACCTCACGTGAAATTCCCAACTCCCTGGGCTCGAACCCAACCTAGATTCAACATTGCTCCATCCCTCACATTCTGTCCTATCAGAATGTCAACATGGTGCAAATCCTTGTGACTGTACAGGCACAGCGTTGGCAGGGATGGGAATTCCATTAACAATATACTTCAATCGGCTTGAGATGGTTTTGGAGACAGTGTTCAAGAACTAGCATTAGGTGTCAGAGATAGAATGCATGTTTGATCTGTTCTTGTGGCTTGAGCTACCACAAGATTCAGGACTTAATGTTTATCCCTGAGCTCTCAATGTCTCACTGTGACCCTAATGGTCTGTGCTGTCTGATTCTGTATGACCCTAATGATTTGTGCTGTCTGATCCTGTACGACCCTAATGGTCTGTGCTGTCACATTCTGTAAGACAATAATGGTCTGTGCTGTCTGATTCTGTATGACCCTAATGGTCTGTGCTGTCTGATTCTGTACGACCCTAATGGTCTGTGCTGTCTGATTCTGTACGACCCTAATGGTCTGTGCTGTCTGATTCTGTATGACCCTAATGGTCTGTGCTGTCTGATTCTGTCTGACCCTAATGGTCTGTGCTGTCTGATTCTGTACGACCCTAATGGTCTGTGCTGTCTGATTCTGTATGACCCTAATGGTCTGTGCTGTCTGATTCTGTCTGACCCTAATGGTCTGTGCTGTCTGATTCTGTATGACCCTAATGGTCTGTGCTGTCTGATTCTGTAAGACCCTAATGGTCTGTGCTGTCTGATTCTGTACGACCCTAATGGTCTGTGCTGTCTGATTCTGTATGACCCTAATGGTCTGTGCTGTCTGATTCTGTATGACCCTAATGGTCTGTGCTGTCTGATTCTGTACGACCCTAATGGTCTGTGCTGTCTGATTCTGTACGACCCTAATGGTCTGTGCTGTCTGATTCTGTATGACCCTAACGGTCTGTGCTGTCTGATTCTGTATGACCCTAACGGTCTGTGCTGTCTGATTCTGTATGACCCTAATGGTCTGTGCTGTCTGATTCTGTCTGACCCTAATGGTCGGTGCTGTCTCATTCTGTAAGACCCTAATGGTCTGTGCTGTCTGATTCTGTATGACCCTAATGATCTGTGCTGTCTGATTCTGTATGACCCTAATGGTCTGTGCTGTCTGATTCTGTACGACCCTAATGGTCTGTGCTGTCTGATTCTGTATGACCCTAATGGTCTGTGCTGTCTGATTCTGTCTGACCCTAATGGTCGGTGCTGTCTCATTCTGTAAGACCCTAATGGTCTGTGCTGTCTGATTCTGTCTGACCCTAATGGTCTGTGCTGTTTGATTCTGTATGACCCTAATGGTCTGTGCTGTCTGATTCTGTAAGACCCCAATGGTCTGTGCTGTTTGATTCTGTATGACCCTAATGGTCTGAGCTGTCTGATTCTGTCTGACCCTAATGGTCTGTGCTGTCTGATTCTGTACGACCCTAATGGTCTGTGCTGTCTGATCCTGTACGACCCTAATGGTCTGTGCTGTCTGATTCTGTAAGACCCTAATGGTCTGTGCTGTCTGATCCTGTACGACCCTAATGATCTGTGCTGTCTGATTCTGTCTGACCCTAATGGTCTGTGCTGTCTGATTCTGTATGACCCTAACGGTCTGTGCTGTCTCATTCTGTAAGACCCTAATGGTCTGTGCTGTCTGATTCTGTCTGACCCTAATGGTCTGTGCTGTCTGATTCTGTATGACCCTAATGGTCTGTGCTGTCTGATTCTGTCTGACCCTAATGGTCTGTGCTGTCTGATTCTGTCTGACCCTAATGGTCTGTGCTGTCTGATTCTGTATGACCCTAATGGTCTGTGCTGTCTGATTCTGTATGACCCTAATGGTCTGTGCTGTCTGATTCTGTAAGACCCTAATGGTCTGTGCTGTCTGATTCTGTAAGACCCTAATGGTCTGAGCTGTCTGATTCTGTAAGACCCTAATGGTCTGTGCTGTCTGATTCTGTAAGACCCTAATGGTCTGAGCTGTCTGATTCTGTATGACCCTAATGGTCTGTGCTGTCTGATTCTGTAAGACCCTAATGGTCTGTGCTGTCTGATTCTGTAAGACCCTAATGGTCTGAGCTGTCTGATTCTGTATGACCCTAATGGTCTGTGCTGTCTGATTCTGTCTGACCCTAATGGTCTGTGCTGTCTGATTCTGTATGACCCTAATGGTCTGTGCTGTCTGATTCTGTATGACCCTAATGGTCTGTGCTGTCTGATTCTGTAAGACCCTAATGGTCTGTGCTGTCTGATTCTGTAAGACCCTAATGGTCTGAGCTGTCTGATTCTGTAAGACCCTAATGGTCTGAGCTGTCTGATTCTGTCTGACCCTAATGGTCTGTGCTGTCTGATTCTGTATGACCCTAACGGTCTGTGCTGTCTGATTCTGTAAGACCCTAATGGTCTGTGCTGTCTGATTCTGTAAGACCCTAATGGTCTGTGCTGTCTGATTCTGTCTGACCCTAATGGTCTGTGCTGTCTGATCCTGTAAGACCCTAATGGTCTGTGCTGTCTGATTCTGTATGACCCTAATGGTCTGTGCTGTCTGATCCTGTACGACCCTAATGGTCTGTGCTGTCTGATTCTGTCTGACCGTAATGGTCTGTGCTGTCTGATTCTGTCTGACCCTAATGGTCTGTGCTGTCTGATTCTGTAAGACCCTAATGGTCTGTGCTGTCTGATTCTGTACGACCCTAATGGTCTGTGCTGTCTGATTCTGTCTGACCGTAATGATCTGTGCTGTCTGATTCTGTAAGACCCTAATGGTCTGTGCTGTCTGATTCTGTATGACCCTAATGGTCTGTGCTGTCTGATTCTGTAAGACCCTAATGGTCTGTGCTGTCTGATTCTGTATGACCCTAATGGTCTGTGCTGTCTGATTCTGTCTGACCGTAATGGTCTGTGCTGTCTGATTCTGTAAGACCCTAATGGTCTGTGCTGTCTGATTCTGTCTGACCGTAATGGTCTGTGCTGTCTGATTCTGTATGACCCTAATGGTCTGTGCTGTCTGATTCTGTATGACCCTAACGGTCTGTGCTGTCTGATTCTGTATGACCCTAATGGTCTGTGCTGTCTGATTCTGTACGACCCTAATGGTCTGTGCTGTCTGATCCTGTATGACCCTAATGGTCTGTGCTGTCTGATTCTGTAAGGCCCTTGTGTTGTCTGATTCCGAGTTGCTACAGAATCCTCTACATCCGGCCTCTAGAGCAGACAGGGCTTTGTTTGAACATTTCAGCCAAAAGGCCAGCATTTGGGGTTAAAGGAAGCGACAGATAAGTGGGAACAGGACTTGGGGTTGGGTGATGAGAATGGCTGAGCAGTCTTGAATGTTCTTCTGCACCCTTTGTCCATGCTTCTGTGCTGGCATTTCTGATAGTGCTGCACTCCCTCAATACCGCTCAGCAGTCTAAGCCAAGTAGTGTGCATGCGATAAGAAGCTTCTTACACATCCTCCCTCTGCGCTAGGAGAAAGTGAGGACTGCAGATGCTGGAGATCTGCGCTGAAAAATGTGTTGCTGGAAAAGCGCAGCAGGTCAGGCAGCATCCAAGGAGCAGGAGAATCGACATTTTGGGCATAAGCCCTTCTTCAGGACTGAGGAAGGTGTGTCCAGCAGGCTAAGATAAAAGGTAGGGTGGACGGACTTGGGGGGGGGGGGCCTTGGGAATGCAATAGGTGGAAGGAGGTTAAGGTGAGGGTGATAAGGTGAGGGTGATAGGCCAGAGTGGGGGTGGGGGGCAGAGAGGTCGGGAAAAAGATTGCAGGTTAGGAAGGTGGTGCTGAGTTCGAGGGTTGGGACTGAGACAAGGTGGGGGGAGGGGAAATGAGGAAGCTGGAGAAATCTGAGTTCATCCCTTGTGGTTGGAGGGTTGATACTTGTGCTGGAGAACAATTCGTACTCTGAGGTACTATCCTCACAACTGGACCAGGCACCTTCAGCAAGTGGAACAGAGGGAGGAAAACTGTTCGTTTGATAGTGATTCTGTGCTTTCAGCTCGATGTTTGGCTTTCTCCAGTTCAGTTTCTCCACATCCTGATCTGATACATCACAATGATTTGTGGGACCTTCCAACAGGGAGTCATCGAGTGGACGCTGCAAGAGATTTAAACCGTATGGCTTTGTCCGAATGCATCCACTGCTCGACAACCTGGCCAGCTGCCACTCTGGAGTGAGTTTTGACCCTGCGCACCTCAACAGAGTCCTGCAGACTGCCCCACCCACAGTCAGGGAGGTCCCTCTACCACGTCCTCCCACTCTGAGAGCTACCAAGTGGAAGGGGCTCACAACTTGCCACTCATTGCTCCATGGTAACGTATTGCGAGGTAACAACCAACCCATGCAGAGCAAGACCCCACTAATCACACTGATGGAAGCATCAGACAGTCTGTGATCACGCGTGGGAAAGCAGGCCATTGGACCCATTTAGTCCACACTGACCATCCAAAGGGCATCCCTGACCCACCGCCCTACCCTCTCCCTGTAACCCTGCACTTCCCATGGCTTACCCACCTAGTCTGCACATCCCTGGACACTGTCAGGCAATTTTGCTCGGCCAATCCACCAAACCGATTTGGTTTGGTTTATTGTTGTCATTTGTACCTGAGTACAGTGCAAAGTTCTGTTTTGCAAACAGTACAGACAGATCATAGCGAGCAAGGACATCCAGATGATAGAGTGGACCTGGAGCTGCACCTGGAGGGTACTCTTTGTTAGACATTCAATGCAAGTTAGTCCTTTGAACTATATTAATAAAAGGCTCAGTCGCCAACTTGGAGTACAGCTTCACATATGCTGTATCTGCAACAGAACCATCACTCAAACATTTATTTTTATGTGTGTGTGTACATCACATGAGGCAGAGTCAACATGCTGTTCCACAAAGCGGGGCATCACAGTTGAGCTTAACATCATCTGCACCCAAAGTCCACACATAATAGAGCACACATAATGAAGGTGTGAGCTGGGAGCTATAGGGAGAGGCTGAATATGCTGGATATATTTTCCCTGGATTGTCGGCGGCTGAGGGGAGACCTTATAGAGGTTTATAAGAACATGAGGGGCATGGATAGGGTGAATGGCAGTTGTCGTTTCTCTGGGGTGGGGGAGTTCAAAGTGAGGGGGCATATTTTTAAGGTGAGAGGAGAAAGATTTAAAAAGGACACGAGAGGCAACTTTTTTACATACAGAGAGTGGTTCATACATGGAATGAACTGCCAGAAGAAGTGGGGGATGCGGGAACAGTTGTAACATTTAAAAGATATCTGGATAAGTTCATGTGTTTGGAGGGATATGGGCCAAGCGCAGGCAGGTGGGACTAGTTTAGTTAGGGAACATGGTCAATGTGGACTGGTTAGACCGAAGGGTCTGTTTCCGTGCTGTGTGACTCCATGGCTCTAACTCATCTAGGGCTGGGGAGGGTTAGATTTATAGTCACATCATTTAAAAGGGACTTAAGGGTGGTACGTTTATGGAATGAGCTGCCAGAGGAAGTGGTGGAGGCTGGTACAATTGCAATATTTAAAAGGCATCTGGATGGGTATATGAATAGGAGCGATTTAGAGGGATATGGGCCGGGTGCTGGTAAATGGGACTTGACTAATTGAGGATATCTGGTCAGCATGGAGGGTCTGTCTTAGTGCTGTACATCTCTATGACTCAAAGTACAGTGAAATGTGTACAATGTCACCACATATAGTGCCACCTTCATAGATGCTCATAAAACCCCTATAGTATGGGGAGGCCATTCGACCCATCTAGACCACACCAACCCCCTGGGGTGGCTTCGTGGGTCACTCGCTGTTTTCAGTGACCCCACCCAGCAGCATCCCAATGGGAATGCTCTCATCCCTCCAACAGAGAGCCGGGAATGTGTCACCCCCTCCAGAATCAAAGGCAGTACACACCTCGGCTCCCCACTCCCTGGATAGCACCATGGAGCTGCTGCACTGCTGCCTATACCTTGGTTTGAGCCAGATGCATAACTGAGGCTCCTTTCTGTTCTCTCCTGGTGAGTGTAAATGATTGTATTGATATCACAGTGTCAGAGGAGAGCAGCAGAGTTATAATGCCTGGGGCCCTAGCCAATATTTATCCTTAAATCAACATCACGAGAACAAGTGATGTGGTCTGTAGCACATTGCCGTTCATGGGAGCTTGCTGTGCTGCGTTTCGCATATTCATGACACTAATTAGTGTTGGCCAATCAATGATATCTTAGCCAGCTGCGCCCATGTCCCAGGACCAATTATTAAAACAACCTAGGACTGTGATCACAGTTCAAAAAATGCCTCATTGGCTGAAAAGTGCTTTGGGCCATCCTGAAGTCATGAGAGGCGCTACATAAATACAACTCTCTCTCTCTCTCTTCTCAATATGGAATTTGTTCACCTCTTCAACTAATCCAGTTTGCAAAGAAAGGCAGAGACAAAAAGTGTTCTTGAGAATATTTTTAAACTGTATTAATAAATACAGACAGATCAATTCTTGATTATATTGGAAAGAATCTTGTTTATATAAAAGAATACAATATTGCCAGAGTAGAACTCAGAAAGTTAATACTTTGAGATGATTAGGGCACCCCTCCAGTGAGGTTCTGGATGCAGAAAGCCACAGAGAAGTGACCTTTATCTGGACAGAGAATCTCCTTTGTATCATCGATGGAGTACCCACAGAAGGCTGAAGCTTCAGTAACAGTAATCGGAATAATCTTCTTCCACGTAGTTGGCTGGGAAAAAACCGACCTGGAAACAGAGAACGGGTAACGTTACACACCGGTCAAATACAACTGTTTGTACAAACGTAGACCTTCAGAGTTAGAGCAGGGCCCCTCCAGTCTGCTCCACTTTTCAGTAAGGCTGGGGTTGATCTGTCTGATCTCCACTTCCCAATTTCTCCTGTATCACAAATGTCTGTGCGACTCGGCTTTGAATTAACTCAAAGGCACAGCCTCCACTACTATCTGCTTTTGTGATTGCAATAGGGGCGGAAGAGGCTCAAATAGACATCCTGCCTTGTATAGGCTATTAACTGGGTCATTCACAAAACGCTGCAGATCTGAAACATGAGCTGGAAAAACTCAGCAGATGAGGATGCATCTGTGAAGAGGAACAGAGTTAACTTGAGTTCAGGTGAAAGGTTATCAACAGGAAACGTTCGCTCTGTTTCTCGCTACAGTCCTGTGCGGCCAGCTGAGGTTTCCAACATTTTTTGATCATTTTTTAAAATCTAATTCTTGGTGAGAGATTACTGCACAGATGTTTTTTCACATCACAACAGTGACTACATTACAAAACAGCGATGTGGGTCTCTGGAACAAACTGCAAGTGCTGCTTTGCAAGTCCAACTCCCCTTCCTCTGGCAGGCTAGCAACCAGAGAGCAGTAGTGGTACTGTGGTAACGTCAGTAGGCTTGAAGTCAAGGTTAATTTTCTGGGGATGTGGGTTCAAATCCCACCACGACCAACTGGAAGTACGAGAAACAACCTCTCTCCTCGATTAAATGAGAGCTTAGGGTGTAGAAAGTACTGCCAGGAAACGTGGTGGAGGCAGGTTCAATTGAGGCATTCAAGAGGGGGCATTTGTCTAGAAACAGTGTGCAGGGATTTGGGGAAGAGGCAGGGGACGAGCATTGGGTCATGTCGCTCGTTTGAAGGGCTGATGCAGACACCTCGGTGCTGTCAGTTAAAAATCACACAACATCAGGCCATCACCCAACAGGTTTAATTGGAAGCACACTAGCTGTCAGAGTGCTGCTCCTTCATCAGGTGCTGGAACATTTTTTGTGCTTCTATGATACTTAAATCCCGGTACATAAACTATAAAGCTTGCCTAATGTCGATCACTGGAGGAAACTGCCATCCTTACCTGGTCTGGCCTACAGGTGACTCCAGACCCACAGCAACGTGGGTGACTCTTAACCACCATTGGGGACGGGGAACAAATAATTACTGGATTAGTCTCAACTGGATTCTGTTGGAAAGGGCTGTTTATGTACACATTGCCAGTGGGACGCAGAGTGACAAGTGGGAACTGGGTTGGGAACAAAGATTGGAAACACGAGGTTACCACACACCCTGCCATATACTTCTCCTTTCCACCATCCAGGCGATCCTTTCTTATTGATGATCTTAACCACATCTCCTTCTTTCAAGCTCAGTTCCGATCGATCCCGGGCTGAGAAATCGTAACGGGCCTTTGCTGTCCCAAAGCACTTCAAACTTGCCCCTGCAAAGCATCAAAATCAGAGGAGATCCTCAACGCCAGTATAGTAAATCCCCGATTAAAGTTGGAATTAGATTAATAGTCACATCATTTAAAAAGGGACCTAGAGGGCAACCTTTTTCACA